>NC_057862.1:666215479-666571313 GCF_019393635.1 Dromiciops gliroides
TCTAGTTGTGGATAGCATGAGAAATACCCATGAGTTTAAAATGAGCTATTATTATAATACATAATATTATAATATTATGTAATTGTTATAATATTAAAACATATAAGTGTAACACAATATTATATTATAACCAAACAATACAATATTATAACAATACATCATACAATATATTATTATACAATATATTAAACATGATAGAATATTGTACAATAATATATATGGTTATTATGTGATATAATATGTAATAATATTGTTATAATTTTAAATTATTACAAATAAAAAAGGGGGTTAGGAGATGACTCTCAGGCCTCCTACTACTACATATCAGGTCCTCCTGAATCCAGGGCCAGTGCTTTATCTACTGAGTCACCTAGCTGTACCCCCCCTTCTCTTTCTGTGTGACTCCTCCACAGCCTCAATAAAGCTTCTATAGGGGGTCACTCAAAGAGTGAAAGGTCTTCTTCTCTCCTGATATCTTGACATTTCATGGGTGACATCCCAGTATGCTTCCTTTTTTAAAAAAAATTATAAAAGTATTTTATTATTTTCCAGTTACATGCAGAGATAGTCTTCAACATTTGTTTTTATAAGATTTCTAGTTTCAAATTTTTCTTTCTCCCTCCCTTTCCCTCCTTCCCCAAGACAGCAAGTAATCTGATCTAGGTTATATATGTACAATCACATTAAAGATATTTCTGCATTAGTCATGTTAGAAGAATGAGAGCAAAAAGGAAAAACCCTAAAAAAGAAAAACAACAGTACCAAAACCCAAAAGAAATAGTATGGTTCAATCTGCATCCATATTCCACAGTTCTTTTTTTTCTGGATTTGGAGAACCTTTTCCATCATGAGTCATTTGGAACTATCTTGCTGAAAAGAATCAAGTCTACCACAGTTGATCAACGCATAATGTTGATGATACTGTGTACAATGTTCTCCTGGTTCTGCTCATCTCACTCATCATCAGTTCATTAAGTCCTTCCAAGTTTCTCTGAAATCCGCCTGCTCATTGTTTCTTACAGCACAATAGAATTCCATTACATTCATATACCACAACTTGTTCAGCCATTCCCCAATTGGTGGGTAGCCCCTCAATTTCCAATTCCTTGCCACCACAAAAAGAGCAGCTATAAATATTTTTGCACATGTGGGGCCTTTTCCCTTTTTTATGATCTCTTTGGGGAAAAGACCCAATAGTGGTATTGCTGGGTCAAAGGGTATGCACAGCTTTATAGCCCTTTGGGCATAATTCCAAATTGCTCTCCAGAATGGTTGGATCAGTTTACAGCTCCACCAACAATGCATTAGTGTTCCAATTTTTCAACAGCTTCTCCAACATTTATTATTTTCCTTTTTTTATCATATTAGCCAATCTGATAGGTGTCAGGTGGTACCTCAGAGTTGTTTTAATTTGTATTTCTCTAATCAATAGTGATTTAGAGCATTTTTTCATGTGGCAATAGATAGCTTTGATTTCTTCATCAGAAAACTGCTTGTTCATATCCTTTGACCATTTCTCAATTGGAGAATGACTTGGATTCTTATAAATTTGATTTAGTTCCCTATATATTTTAGAAACGAGGCTTTTATCAGAAGTACTGGCTATAAAAATTGTTTCCCAGTTTTCTGTCTCCCTTCTAATTTTGGATGCATTGCTTCTGTTTGTACAAAATCTTTTTAATTTAATGTAATTAAAATCATTCATTTTGCATTTCATAATATTCTCTATCTCTTGTTTGGTAATAAACTGTTCTCCTTTCCAAAGATCTGAAAGGTAAACGATTCCTGCCTTTCCTAATTTATCTACAGTATCACCTTTTATGTCTAAATCATGTACCCATTTTGATCTTATTTTAGTATAAGGTGTAAGATGTTGGTCTATGCCTAATTTCTGCCATCCAGTATGCTTCCTTTTGCAGACACCTGCATGTCTGAGGATAGCCTTGAGAATCTTCTGAACTGTTTTTCCATAGTAATCTGTCATAGACACGGGTATCTTCTTTGTCCCTTTGGGTAAGACAAAAAAAAAATCAGTCCTTTTGGGACTGTGGTATTCTATGACTTGTAGACTATATTGCCACAGAAAGAATGGGGATGGGAAAAACACGGGCCTTTGTTTCAGCAAGAAGCTTGTCATGATGAGCTCTGTAGAATCTCCCACCCCCGCCCAAAAGGCAATCCAACACAATTTGTCAATTGTGGGTCTAGCTGACTGACCATCTTCAGTGGCTGCCCACGTTATAGGGACAATCCATCTAACTAAATATAATGGTCTGAACAATAGGCAAACTTCATCCAGTTGGTTTTTCCTGAGTGGCTGGTTATGCTGAATTCTTTTAAGGAATAATGGAACCCCATTTAGGAGGCTCAAAACCATTCTGGGGCTCAATGGACTTAACATGAGGTTATCAGAGTTCAGGAGAATTTGGAGGATTTCACCCTATATAAAAAACCTGTCTTTCCTGTTGGCTCACACCGGATGGCCTCCAAGACAGAGGAGGCTTACCTGTGCTGAGCTCATGGATCTCTACCTCCCTGGATGTTAATGATCAGAAAGTTTCCAAACAAGGCCAACTTTATTGTTTCTTTCTTTCTTTCTTTTTTTTTTTTAGTGAGGCAATTGGGGTGAAGTGACTTGCCCAGGGTCACACAGCTAGTAAGTGTTAACTGTCTGAGGCCAGATTTGAACTCAGGTCCTCCTGACTCCAGGGCCGGTGCTCTATCCACTGTACCACCTAGCTGCCCCTATTGTTTCATTATTCAAGGAATTGTGCATGATTGTGATATGTGAATGGGATATAACTTGTTGAAAAATATCCTTGAAGGCTGAATTTTAGGATACAGATACTAGATGTCTATTTCATATTTATCTGCTATTTATGTAGAAAATACCTTTACTTTCTCCTTTCCTGGGTGGCTCCCAACAGCCTTTTTAAAAGGCCTGTCCGTAATTATCTTGCACCCAGCTGTTCCTAATTTATCCATTCAGGGCTACTCCCTGTGTGTGAAAGATATAGACCAGATTCTTAAAGGGGTCAGACACAGTGAACCCATCCAACAGAACAAAATGTGGTTTAAACAAAATTAAACAGGTCTCTTCACAACCTCACTTAAGGCATTGTGACATGTTTGATATTTCATAATTGATTTCAATGCAAGCATAAATAGAGAAGAATTCAATTCTTATGTGTTTGCAGATGTAGAATTTGGTTTTGGGGTTGTTGTGTTTTTTTTGTGGGGAGGGATTTCCTCTCTGGGGGAGGGAAGGCTAGTTTTTGTTGTCATAAAAACTGGGTAACTCACCTGTCATTATGAGGGAGTTTCTGAATAGGTGGTGCATGTGTATGAGTAATTGAAAAGAGCATCTCCCCCTAAATTGTTTCCAAGCGATCCCTAGAGTTGAGGGGCTTATTCCTTAGGCAGGAGGGTAGTTTAATTTTTTTTTTTATTGATCACTTCTGTTTTTACATCAATGTCATTTCTGGATCTACCCCCACCCAATGAACAAAGAAAAACACTTAAGCAAAAATAAAAATCCGCTAATCAAGTCTGATATAATGTGGTATTCTTCACCTCTAAACCCTCCCCCCCACATCTATCCAAGGAAAATGCAGGTTCTTATAACCAATGGGCTTCTGAAAGATAATCCCATTCCTAAACACTGTCCTTTATAGAAAGGTAGCTCCCGGTATGGAAACCAAACCCCAAAAAAACCCAAGAGAAGAATTAGTCTGTGAAGTGTTATCTCCTCAATAACTGGGCCAGAGAGTTCTTGTGAAAACCAAACTTTCTGTTAGTCTTTCTATGCCTCAGTTTCCCTTTCTGTAGTTAAAAGAATCTTCCTTGCCAATGGCTCAGAGATAGAAGCAGCTGTGGAAATCACGAGTTCCTTTAGATTTTCAGAAAAAAGTCAACAGAGAGTGTGATTACTAAACTAGAGTAAGAGAGATGGCCTTTGGAGGCCCCTGGAGGGGCCGGGCTGGGGAAGGTCGGCTTCTCTGCCTCTCCGCCTAGTTCTCTAACTTTTCCATGCATCCTGACCCCTCCCCTCTTTACTCTTTCCTACAGTTTTCTAAGTAGCTAAAGGGTAGCATAGTGGCCTGTCCCTTCTCTACCCCCTCCCCCCAAATCGACCCCCCAGCTTGGACACTAGGCAACCAATGGGGAAGGAAGGCCTGGCCTGGCTGGAGGCCAACTTGTAAAAACTGGAAGAGAAGACATGCCCCACCCTGGGCTGGGCTATAGAGAGGAAATGACTTTTGCTAGGGCTCTGTGCCCAGGAGCCCTGGAGGTGACACAAATCTCTCAGGCTCCAGAAAAGATTGCAGAGCCCCTGAGGAAATGGAGTTCACCTGGTCGCCGTGCCAAGAGGAGAAGACACGTTTGGCATGCACACAGGGCCTTGGAGCAAACTCGCCTTTTCCTGGCACACGTCAACGATATGGAGAAGAAGCCCTAGGGATAAGGGAAGAGGGTGGAGAGAAAGGGAAGGAGGAAAGGGGGGGAGAGAGGGAAAGAGAAAAAGGGGAGAGAGGGAGAGGTGAGTGAGAGACAGTGAGAGAGAGAAAGAGACAGACAGTGGAGAGGGAAAGAGGAAGGAGCATGATGATGTTGGTGTCGGGAGGTCTGAGGGAGATGAGACCCACAGATCTGTAAAAGATTCGGATTCTCTGCAGAAGTCCCCACTTCAGACCCTTCACTCTCCTCTCAAAGCTATCACAGGATCAATCAGTTTTAAGCCATGGGTCATTATCAAGATGGATTCTCTCCTTCAGCAGCTGCCCTTCCCAGTGGGCATCCCAAAGAAAGAAATCACAATGAGTGCATGACCAAAATCCCATTTTCCAATTGAGCTCCAAATGCCTTGCCCTGCAAATGATTCGAGGCCGGGCTGGGCACAGCTTCCCTCCACTTGGGAAGGGAAGGAGGAGAGAGGCAAACAAATGGAAGCTGACCAAAGCCTGTGGTCCCCTTTCCCCTACTCAGCTCTCTCTGGATTTCTCAGCAGGAAAGGAGGCAAGTCAGTCAAGAAGTATTTACGAAGCGCCCACAGGATTGTAGATGGGAGAGGATACACATGGCTGCTGGACCAGCCCCAGAGCAGCTCTCATTCCTGGCAGGGAAAGGAAAATCCATCCTTAGGCTAGGTCTGTTAAGGAGGAGGGAATTCACACCGAGCAGGGGAAAGATCACTGGATTTGAAGCTAGAGCACCAAGGGTCAAACTATGCCCCTGTTACTACTGGTAGAAAGAAAGCTGAACTTGGCTTTTGGGAAGACTTGTGTTAAAAACCCCGCTTCAGATGCTTAATTAGCTGTGTGACCCTGGACCAGTCATTTCATCTCCTCTGTGCCTCAGTTTCCTTTTCTGTTAAATGGAAATAAATAACAGGGTCTCCCTGACAGGGACTTCGTGAGGATCAAATGAGATAACACATTTATCTGTTGTGAGGCATAGAATGTTGGACTTGTAATCAGGAAAAGCTAGGTTCAAATCCTTCCTGGGAAACCTACAAGCAGTGTAACCCTAGTGGGTGAGTTATTTAATCTCTCTTAGCCTCAGTTTCCGGATCTGTCAAATAGAGATAATAATAGCACTGACCTCTCCCAGAGTCGTTGTGAAGATCAAATGAGTTAACATATGTAAAGCATTTTATAAACCTCAGTATAAATGCTAGTTATAATATCACTTAATATAAACACTAGCTATCATTACTATTATTATTAAAGTGCCTTATAAATACTTACTATTATTACCACAACCACTAGCTGGATTACTTTGGGGAGGTCACTTCAACTCTCTGACCCGGTATCCTAATGTGTGCCCTCAGAGGGCCCTTGCAAATCCTGCTTTTCAACTCTGGGATTTGACAATATCACTCACGTTGGGGTTCGACACTGGAGCCAAGAATTCTCTTGGCTTGGTGCCCAAGGCTTACTTGCTTGGCTCGGCTATGTCTGCCAGCAACAGGAATCAGTCGTTAGCCATTGGTGGGCAGTTTCATGGTGCCTGGGGACCACACTGAGGTAATAAGAACAAAGGGTGTCAAACCACCCCTAATACAGGAACCTAAGTGGTGGGTGAGGGGTAATGGCACTTCCTGAAACCACTACTGACAAGCTGGCTGCCACCTCCCCAAATTAACATGGATGGTAATGGAGCAGGGTGGGGAGGGTGTCCAGTAGCCTGGTGAAAAGAACACTGGGTTTTGATGAAATCAAAGGAACATCCCTGTGCCCTGCCCTCTATTTCTGTAGATCCAAGTGTTTGAACTAGTTGGGCCTCTGAGGTTCCTCTCGGTTTGAAATTGAGGAGTCTTCCAACAATGCTGGAAGAGAGGCACACCCCCCTTAACTTTTGTGCCTTCTCTCTGACGCTACCCACAATTTATCCTGTATACTGTTCTTTGCACGTTGTTGTTTGCCTGCTGTCTCCCTCATTGGACTTAAGATCCTTAAGAGAAGGGGCATTTTGGGGGCAGCTAGGTGGCACGGTGGATAAAGCATTGGCCTTGGATTCAGGAGGACCCAAGTTCAAATCCAGCCTCAGACACTTGACACTTACTAGCTGTGTGACCCTGGGCAAGTCACTTAACCCTCATTGCCCTGACTCAAAAAAAAAAAAAAGAGAGAGAGAGAGAAGGGGCATTTTTTGGGTTGCTTTTTTTTCGTATCTGCAGTGCTTAGTACACAGTGCCTGGAATGCGGTAGGTACTTAATAAATGCTGGTTCAATGAATACACGTATGATGATCCCCAATGAACAGATGAAGGATCTGAGGCTCAGGGTCAAGTGACTTGCTGGGTTCCCAAGAGATCAAAAGAGACAATCCATATAAAGTAATTTGGAAACCTTAACAAGGAATAAGCATTGATAAAGTCCCTGCAAAGTGCCTACAAAGGCTCATTAGATCCTCACAATAACCAAGGGAGGTAGCTGTTGTTACAATCCCCATTTTACAGTTTTGGAGACTGAGGCAAACAGAGGTTAATTTGACTTGCCCAGGGTCAAACACCTAGAAGTATTGGAAGCTAGATTTGAACTCAGGTCTTCCTGACTTCAGGTCTGGCACTCTATCCACTGCCTGACCTCGCTGTGTAGCCACCTTAAAGCACCATAACATGTGAGATGTTAATCACTGGATTATGAAACTAGAGCACTATGGAACCTCAGAGGCCATCAAGTTCAATCCCATTCATTTTACACATGGGGAAAATGAGTCCTATTGAGGGTGACTCGACAGGGGTGACAGAGAGTAAGCCAGAGGGGCAGGAACAAAACCCAGGTATTCCTGACCTTGGTCCAAAACTCTACCTACTACGTCCACACTGTGCCTCATCAAGAAAAGGGAAGGGTCAATAGATGATCCTAATTTTAAAATATGAGATCAATATTTGGAGTTCATTAATGATCAGCATTTTGTCTACTTCCAATTTTTAAAACAATGAATTTTTGGCAATGTCACTAAGGGACAGGTCCCTTTCCCCCTTCCCTTTAAATAAATTAGTATCTCAATATTAGAATAGGCTAGAAAATAATGGGTTCCATAGCCAGCACTGGGAGATTTCTTATAATCTCATTACATTTACCAAGGAACAACCGGCCTCAGAGCCTTTTCTGTCTGTGCTTGGCCAGAATGACCTGTATGGTTGCAATTAGGGTCACTGCATCTGGGGAATTCATAACAGCATCCCATCCCCCACAATATGGCAGTTTTAGTAACAAATAACATGTTTGGGGAATGCCATCCAAGCATGCCACATGAGGGATCGACCAATGTGAATGTGCATGTTCACAAAGAAATATAATTCAGCAGCAGCTAAATGCCAATCCCACAGAACTCCCGGGAAGAGAGACAAGAGAAAACCACCCCACAGCTAGGCTCCAAATCAAAAAACACTTTTCAAATCCTCACAACTTCAACAGGATGTTACTTTTGCCCATTTGGAGGATGATGACAATATTTGTCTAGACACCCTAAAAACAAAACAAAACAAAACACAACGAAGGGGAAGGAGAAGGGATCAAGCACTTATTAAATGCCTGCTGTGTTTCAAAGGCATTGTACTAAGCACTCTACAAATATTATCTCAATGGTCTAGGTTTTTCTAACCTTCCTAATATTAGAAACTTTACTCCTTCTTATGTCAAGTGTCACATTTGAAAAATGGGAGAGAGATGGATAAGACAGCCTCTAGCAGATGTTTTTTAAAATATGGTTAGATTTGGGGGTAGGGGCTATCTTTATACTTGGATAGGGAAGAAAATTACATCTTATTATTTTTTTTTTTTAGTGAGGCAATTGGGGTTAAGTGACTTGCCCAGGGTCACACAGCTAGTAAGTGTTAAGTGTCTGAGGCCAGATTTGAACTCAGGTACTCCTGACTCCAGGGCTGGTGCTCTATCCACTGCGCCACCTAGCTGCCCCTACATCTTATTTTTAGTTACCTCTGATGGAAATTTAGCAAGTCCTTTGATTACAAATGTAGGTAACAAAACCTTCTGACATGTCATTAGGTATTACTGGACCACCAAAGGGGTCACTCTTCACTATCGACGATCAACTGTGATGGCCGAACAGTCATAGAACCTATGTTCCGATCATATCTTCGATACCTTACCTGGGTGACCTGGCACAAGATACTTCACCTTTCTCGGTCTCAATTTCCTATTTGTAAAATGAGTGTTGGACTACGTCTACCCTAGAATTTTGCTCAGATCTGAATGTATGATCCTTTGAATGCTGGAGGAAAAGAATGTAAGACAAGCAAAAGTTCTAGCTTTAACAATCATTTCTTCCAACAGGATATGGGAAATTTAACTTTTGGGTTCTAGCTTGGAATAATTCTGACTATACTGGTTTCATGGTGGGAAGAAAGCCATAATAAAGAATTCTTCTACTTATCCTTTCAAAAGACAACCAGTAAGTAACATCAGGGGAGGGAGATGGAGCAAGGACAGTTACTATAAAAAATGGAAAGAATTTGGGTGGGTCCTCATGAGGAACCCTTATTCTTCACAGGGAGTGCTTTTCCATGAACTTAGAGTCTGTTAAATAGCTCATAAAATGACACTACATTTGCAATGATTCAGGCATAGGGGAGAAAAATGAAAAGTAGCTTCTTGGCCCTGGGACAAATATAGGGTCATTGTTATCCTAACACCACGAATGAATTGCTTTGGCAATGAAGGAAACTTTTAAAAATTGCATCCTTAGAAAGTAGTCATTAGGGGCAGCTAGATGGCGCAGTGGATGAAGCACAGGCCCTGGATTCAGGAGTACCTGAGTTCAAATCCGACCTCAGACACTTAACACTTACTAGCTGTGTGACCCTGGGCAAGTCACTTAACCCTCATTGCCTCATGAAAACAAACAAACAAACAAAAAAGAAAGTAGTCATTAATTCCATGTAAGGATACTAACATGAATTGGGCAAAAATGGCACCATTTCTGTTTGGGAAACAACCATGATTTGGTTCCACATAATGGCAGGCTGGCCATCCCAGTAGAGAAGCAAAGGAAAAGTAATTCTCCTGCTGAGATTTTGACCTTTCATCCATCAAATAGCCAAGATGGTGATTTTTTAAATGAAAGTTAATGTTGGAGTCCTTGGTGGAAAAACAGATACATTTTTGGTAGAGTTGTCAATTGGTCCAACTACTTTGGAAATCAATTTGGAATTATACAATTCAAGTCACTAAAACTATTCCCACCTTTTGATTCAGAGACCCTCACTACTAGCCAAGTACCACAAAGAGATGGTCCTATGTATAAAAATATTAAGCACAGTGTTTTGGCTGTCCCTGTATCCCCAGTGTTAAGCACAGCATCAGGCATATAGTAAGTGCCAAATATATGCTTGTATATTTACCTAAGTTGGTAGTAGCAAAAAAAAAAAAAGTGGAAACAAAATAAGTAAAGTACTGATTGGAGAATGGTTGAACAAAATGTGGCATATGAAAATCGCAGAATGCTATTCCAGAATAAGAATGTAAGGAATTCAGAATGCTATTCCAGAATAAGAATAAGAATGTAAGGAATTCAGAGAAAAATCTGCAATATTTTTTAATTATACTATGTTATAGAAATGCTTGTTTTGTTCCATAAATTAAAAATTTTTTTTAATTTAAAAAGGAAAAAATGGGAAGACAATCATAAGAGGAAGCATTTGCATAGTGCTTTAAAAGTTGCTAAGCACTTCACATGTCATCTCATTTGACTTGTATGAAGTGATGCAACTTGAAGAAAGCAAGAACAGAATAAACAAAAAATACAACTACAATCATCTAAATATAGTCAACACTAAAAAAAAAAAAAAGGGAAATTGATGAATTGTAAGGAACCATCTGTGACCTGGAGAACTGACAAAGAACTCTATATTTTTCCACTCAGAAAGGTGTGTGTGATGGGGTGGGGGGAATATTCCAGATTTGTATCTGCCTAAATGAAGTCCAAGATGGAGTGGCTCTTTTTGCATAACAAATCATACTATTCACTTGCAATCCATTAAAAAGCAAGCAAACAAAAATCTGCCAGATGAGAGTCATTTGTCCACAGGATTGGTTTAATTTTTAAAATTTGCTACAAAGAGAGGTCATGTGGGAATGGGGCCCAAGGGCAGAGGCAGCATGAGCAGTATGGTGGAGAGAACATCTCATTTGAAGTCAAGGAGACCTTAGTTTGAATCCTACCTCAAACACCTACCAGGAATGTGTCCTTGGGCAAGTCAACTAATTAAGGGAATAGAAGTCAACTGACTAGACTTGGGGAGGGAGGCAAGAAGGGTCTTTTTTATTTTTTTTTTTAGTGAGGCAATTGGGGTTAAGTGACTTGCCCAGGGTCACACAGCTAGTAAGTGTTAAGTGTCTGAGGCCACATTTGAACTCAGGTCCTCCTGACTCCAGGGCCGGTGCTCTATCCACTGCACCATCTAGCTGCCCCCAAGAAGGGTCTTGACAAATGAGTGGATATGGGGAGGGAGGTAAGAAAGGTCTTGACAATTGATTGGACATAGGGAAGGAGATAAGAAAAGTCTTAAAAATAGATTGGGTACGGGTAGGGAGGCAAGAAGGCTCTTGATAACTGATTGGATATGGGGAGGGAAGCAAAAAAGGTCCTGACAATTGATTGGACATGGGGAGGGAGGCAAGAAGGGACTTGACAATTGATTGGATATGGTGGGAATCTGAAGAATGACTCAGAGGTTGGGAAGCTTGGTGACAGGGAGGATGGTTGTAATTTCAACTCCTCATCTATCTAGAACCAGTATTAGAAAGGATAGACCCAGTACCTTTGATTTTGGTGGTATGGAGATGTCCCAAATGAGGGAACCTCCCTTTACAGGTCAGCACCTTCCCTGCAACTTACAAACTAAGGGAATTGCCTTTAGTTAATTTTTAAAAATCACTGCATGTCAAATCTGGCTCTTCCTGAAAGACAGCTTAAGGTACCGCTTAACCTTGAAAAGCCCAGGAGCGGCTAGAGGCTGAAATTTCACCCTGCCCACATGTGTGAAAACATCTGTCATCTCTCTAGCCCACAGGCGGGGTCCAAAGCTTCCTCCTTGGCCCCGACGGCCTGCTCTATTCCACGTCTAAGTGACCTCACCTCAGGATTAAGGCAAAAGCTCCCACCATCTATTACTTCCCACAGGCAACATAGCACGGATGGCAGGATTTCCCCCTTGCATCTTACATTCCATCGGTAATCAGTCTAATAACTCGACTAGAATTCGGCCTGGAGCCTTCCTACCCAGCTCCGGGACCTGGGGGAAGCATTACCCCCAACAAAGGCTGCAGCTGTCCAGAACAGTTGTGGTACAAAAACTCAGGGAAGCAACTGATTTAGAAGAGGCTTACCAATGGAGGAACTAAGCTAAATTGGGAAGAGTGAAGTTATAACTTTCTGTCAGGCAAAGGCTAGCTATGGGAACTAGAAATGGGAGGTCAGAGTAACCCAGGCACCAGACTAAGGGTCAACGAAGATCTGGGTTCAAATTCCACCTTAGATACTGAAGCCTCAGCACTTAACACAGTGCCTGACACAAAGTACATACTGACTGACTGATGAGCTCTGGGACCTGGGTAATCACTGAACTCAGACTCTGCCTCAGTTTCCTCAACAGTAAAATGGGAGTAACATTAGCACCTCACTCATAGGTGAGTTGAGGGGTTCAAATGAGACAAGGTGAGTCCTAATGCAGAATATAAATAGAAGTTATTCTTATTAATCAGCAGCACATTGAACTGAACTGGGGCAGTTTAGAGCTAAGGCAACCTATATGACTAAAGATTTAGGATTGCAGGTTGGGAAGGACTTTAGAGATCATTTAGGCTAATCCTAGCACCTTTTTTCTGTTTGTTTTGTTTTGTTTTGTTTTGTGGGGGGATGAGGGTTCAGTGACTTGCCCAGGGTCACACAGCTAATAAGTGTCAAGTGTCTGAGGCCAAATTTGAACTCAGATCCTCCTGAATCCAGGGCTGGTGCTTTATCCACTGTGCCACCTAGCTGCCCATCCTATCACTTTAAAGAGGAGAAAGGTGAGGGCCCCAGAGTGGGAGTGACTTGACCAAGGTCACACAGGGAAGGAAGGGGATCTGGAATCTGAATCTGGATACTCTGACTTCCAAAGTAATGCACTGAGGGCTGTTGGCTTCATAGGATACTTAACTTATCTCAACATAAAAGGCTCTTAGTTTTGGTTTAGAAAAATTGATCCCATAATAACCATAAATATAATTCAATAATTATCGATAATAATCAATATCATTTTTGTTTATTATAATATAAAATTTTATAATAATAATGTTAACAATAACTACAACCACATGACATCACATACACCAGAATAATGGGTAGCAATTTCTTCACCAAAAAAGATAAGAACAAGAGAACACTGATTACAGGGATAGGGGGTGGATCTGTGATCTCATTGATAAGAAGAAAATCCCTCTATGTATGGAGGTTGGCAGCTGCCTAACCTAACCATTTTGTCCTAGAAAACTGCCTAGAATGCTAATGGATTAAGTGAATTAAATAGGGTCACACAAAGGGAAGACTTGAACTCATGTCTTCATGGCTTGGAAGCTAGCTCTCTAGACCCTAAGGAGCACTGTTTCTCTAAGGCAGTATTTTCTAATGTTGATAACAACCATCAGAACATGATAATAATCATTATCACAGACGGAATTATTGCCTGCAATTGCCCACACATAACACCAATCCATAAAAAACTCAAGAAGCCATCATCAATGGATATCAACAAGCAAAATACTCTCAGTCTCCAGCCTGCATAGAATTAAAAACTTTGAAAATGTGGCTACCTATTAGGAAAAATCAAAACCAGGTGGGGACAGATTGAGACGTTCATGATCCCTGTTGTCTGGTCCATTACTAACATGGTGCACAGGGTGCCCTCTCTTGGTAAGCCTTTGGAAGGGAGAATAACCCATTAATGCTTTTACTCAGTTACAGAGAACAGTTGTTTTGTTTTGCTTTTGTTTTTTGTTTTTTTAGTGAGGCAATTGGGGTTAAGTGACTTGCCCAGGGTCACACAGCTAGTAAGTGTTAAGTGTCTGAGACAGGATTTGAATTCAGGTACTCCTGACTCCAGGGCCGGTGCTCTATCCACTGCACTATCTAGCTGCCCCTGAGAACAGTTGTTTTAAACACCTATGCAAGAGCCCATAGATCACTAAATATGAAAGAACAACAGTAGGCTAATAACTCGTCCCAGGACAGCTTCAATAGGAACATTATGGATCAAGATGAGAATATTTTTCAATGATAACGACAACAACAACAACATAATAATAATAATAATAATTCCTTGCAGGACTCTGAGTACTGAGAAAACCAAGCTGATTGTGCCAAAGTACTTAGCCCTGTGCATCCTCATTCACTTCCCTGAATCCAGGTTGAAGAGGGCAGGCATCTCTTCTGAGCCAAAAAGGAAGGAAAGAAGATCAACCTTCCAAAATTGGGAATCATGTCTGGGCAGAGCCATGACTAGGGCAGGGTGACTGGAGCTTCGCCTGAGGGTGCTGACATTCAGCGGGTGCTTGACAGAACCTGTACTTTTTCAGCCTTAGAAACAACAGTTTCCCACCTAATTAGCAAGAATATGGAGTGAAAAGAGGAAGCTGCCAGATGTTCCCCAGACCTACCCTCTCCCCTTCCCCCACTGAATGTGTGTTTAAAAGTTGATTTGAAGGCCCCCTGTATGTGGGCCTTGTCTGGGGGCACCAGAATTTCTGTTTACTGTTAGAGACTAGGAAAGGAAGTCCAATCAGACAGTGGAAATGTGACAGCTGGAATAAATAGCCAAGAAAGAAGCAGGACTGGATTATTTTAAGAGAATAGCCCATTGTGGAAACTAACTCAGCAAGAGCTCCTTGTCAAGTCCATCAGTCAACAACAGTTTATCAAGGCTTCCTATGGAGCAGACACCGGGCTAAGCCAAAGAGATATAAGGAAAGGCAAAAACAATTCCTGTCCACAAGGGGTTTTCATTCTAGTGGGGAAGACAATATGGCAACAGGATGTGTGCAGAGTTAGTAGAAGTCATCTCAGAGCAAAGGTACTTGGGAAAGGGGGCTAAGAACAGGGAAAGATCTGCAAAATGTCTTGAATGAAGTCAGGGACGCCAGGAGGCAGAGCATTCCAGGTCAGTGAGAAGGCAATGACTGCTTCTGAAAATGGAGTCTGCAGTTGGAGCAATAGCACAAAGCCCAATTTTACTGGATCTTAGAGAAACTAAGCACCTATTCTGTGCCGACAACTATGCTAATTTCAACAGAGAGAAGCAAAATGACAGAACAGTGAGGTGTCACTGGAAGAACTGTCAGCCTCAATGGCAAGACAAGACACAGACTCTTGGAACAATTAGAGAACGGTGAGGTGAATGAGGTGAGGACTTGGAAGTGCCTGGTTTTTTGCTCACAGCAACGATAATATAAACAGTGAAGATGATACAACAATTATCCAGAAGTCTTGTGCTTTGCAAAGTGTGGCATGACAGAAATGGAACTGACTCCAGGAAGAGGTCCCGGGTGCAAATCCTGACTTCGGGCCACGGAGGGTCCATCCACCTCTACCTATGTGATATTACAATAAAGCACTTCATTGGAATTGCATGGTAAACTATGGGCTTTTTATGCTCATTTTACAGACTGGAAAAATCAAGGTTAAGAGAGATTGGACAACTTGCCTATTAGTGACATAGCTAATCAGGATTGGAAAGCAGGTCTCCCCAAAGTGGGCGCTGCATGCTCATCTTAATGGCCCAGTGTGCCTAGGGTGATACGGGTACAAGTTATTTGTTTTTCTCAGCTTCCCCCAACCTATAGACATGTCGATTGATTGTTTGCCTAGCATAACCTCACCCTTGATATGGCCCCTCAAGAGGGTAAACAGAGAGAGGCCAAGAAGGCCAAAGGAATAGAGGCCTCTAAGAGGTACAAAAGGCAGGGCTCAAGGGGTGGCAGGGAGCCAGGAGTCCTATTGGTGAAATGGATCAATGAACACATTTTCTAACTCTCATGAGATCTGCATGCAAAAATCCGATAATATATAAAGATTGCTGGATGCCGAGAGCAGTTGGAAAGTTTTCCTCAGCCTCTGGTTTAGGGAACAGAGGCTGAAGTCTCCTTTCTTTCCATTTATTGGAAAGGACAATGTTTAAGACTCCACTAAACCGTGGCTACTGATTCTATTTGATTCAATTTACCAAACATTTATTAAGCACCGACTATGTGCCAGGCATTGGGCTATGCTAGTGATTTGCATCATCCTGGCTAAATTCCTTAAACTTTTTGTGCCTCAAGTGAATGTCTAGCACTAACAAACTTGGATTATAGTGATAGAGTTTAAAAGGTCTTCAGAGATGGTCTAGGCCAACCCATTCACTTCACAGATGATGAAGTTGAGTCCTAGAGAGTTTAAGGGCCTCGCCCAAAGTCACACAGGTAGTAATAGAATCAAAGGTAAAATTTGAACTCAGGCCTCCTGACTAAAGGGTAGATAGGTGACGTAGTAGATAGAGCACTGGCCCTGGAGTCAGGAGGATGTGAGTTCAAATTTGACTTCAGACACTTACTAGCTTTATGACCCTAGGCATGTCACTTTATCCTGATTGCCTCGGTTTCCTCCTCTTTAAAATGAGCTGGAGAAATGGCAAACCACTCCAGTATCTTTGCCAAGAAAACCCCAAGTAGGGTCATGAAGAGTCAGATATAACTCATCTACTAAACAACAACCTCTGATTCTAGAACCAGACTCTTTCTTCTGCCTATGTTATGCAGAGAATATAGAGCATATTTGGTTCCTAACACTAGTGGGGGGGGGGCACAGTGGAATGCAGGGGACAGAGCTCTGCACCAAAGACAGAAAGACTAGACTTCAAATCCAGCCTCAAACTCTTACTAGCTGTGTGACCCTGGGGCAGTCATTTAACATCTCTGTGCCTTGATTTTCTTTTTTATTAGTGAGGCAATTGGGGTTAAGTGACTTGCCCAGGGTCACACAGCTAGTAAGTGTTAAGTGTCTGAGGCCAGATTTGAACTCAGGTACTCCTCACTCCAGGGCCAGTGCTCTATCCACCGAGCTGCCCCTGTGCCTTGATTTTCTTAACTGAAAAGTGGGGCTAATAATAATAGTCCCAGGGTCATTGTGATGATAAAATGAGATACCATTCACAAAGCATTTTGTAAACCTTAAGTTGTATTATTATATCACCATCATCATCTTTGCCACTGTTCACAGACAAGTCACAACCTCTCTGAGCCTCAGTTTCCTCATCTGTAAAAGTAGAAATAAGGAAGCTTATCCCACCAATCTCACAGAGCTGGCATGAGAGAGATAATGTATATGAAATTTCATTTATTTTTGATGTTATGGGGGCAAAAATCAGCATGCATCATCCTGAGTAAGACCATGAAAACAAAGTGTGTTTAACTTTGCAATGGTAGTTGTCATGGTCCAGAGACGTGCATACTTTTGTAGAGGGATCTTTATGTCTTAAGGGATAGGTCCACAGACATGAGAAAAGTGACTGGTGAGACTAGAAATGAGAAGACTCAAGAAGACTATGAGAAAGTATTTGGAAAATGTTATATGTGGTGCCTCTTTTCATGAGGCACGGACACCTCTTGGAAATAACCCTCTTTAAGAAATCAAAAGGAAGGACCCCAGTCTCTGGCCAGGAACCCTGACTCATCCCTTACAAATCTCAATGAAAAGGGACAGAGCTAGTAGTTTAATTAGTACCTGACATTACTATAGGGGATTTATGCACCTGATCTCAGTTGGCCCACATAACAATCTGGTGAGGTAAGAACTACTGTTGATTAATACCCCCATTTTACAAATGAGGAAACTGAGGCTGAGGAAAGTTAAATTCTTTGCCCAGGGTGGAACAGCCAGTAAGTGGGACAATATTCTAAAGTCGGTATTCCTGGGGTCAACTAAACACTGCATTGTATAGTGCTGGGCCTGGACTCAGGAAGACCCAAGTTCAAATATGGCCTCAGATAAATTACTAGCTATGTGATCCTGGGCAAGGCACTTAATCTGTTTGCCTCAGATTCCCAAACTGGAAACGGGAAAAATAGCACCTACTGTGCAAGGCTGTTGTGAGGATCAAATGAGATAATATTTTTGAGTGCTTAGCTCAGTGCCTGGCATATAGTAAGCACTATATTAGCAGCCCAGCACTCATTCTTGTGAATTTAACAATGAACAACAAATACAAACATTTGTGTAGACAATGAAAAACAGGGAAGAGAGATATTTAAGAAGCTGCAAATTTTTGATACGCAAAATTTTTTTTAAAAGATATAGACAAACATATTTAACAAAGTAGCATTAAAATTGCTTTATTTATGTTCCCTTCTGCACATCTTTTATCTTGGTGAATTTTGAAAAACATTTTACTGATTTTTTTCCCCATCTACCTCTATCCACTAAAAAGACTTTAATTGGAGGAATTGTTCATAGTTGGGTTCTGCTAATATATAAATGATAATTAACTACATCAAAGATTTAATGCTATCTCAAATCAATCAACAAGGGGTTGTTTAAGAGATTTATATAAAACAGTAATAAAATCCATCTTGAGAAACAAAATTTTTCATAAAAAATGGGGGGGGGCAGCTAGGTGGTGCAGTGGATAAAGCACTGGCCCTGAATTCAGGAGGACCTGAGTTCAAATATGACTTCAGACACTTGAGACTTACTAGTTGTGTGACCTTGGGCAAGTCACTTAACCCCAATTGCCTCACACACAAAAAAAGTTAAAACAATAAAATAAAATTAAAAAGTGGGAAGCAATTTAAATTTGCAATAATAGTAGCTAGCATTTATTTAGTGTTTTATGAATATTAACTCATTTTCTCCAATACCATTTCTCTCTGACTATACCATAAGGCAGTAATCTTAAAAGCAATTTTGTACTGAATAAAAGATAGAAATGTTGATCAAATTAGGTAAACACCCTCAGAAGCAATTAAACATAAAAAAGAATCATATTTGATAAAACCATTATCAGCTACTGGAGAAGGAAGGATTCTCTGACAAAAATTGCTAGAAAAATTAGAGGAATGAGGTTTAGACCAGTATTTGGTACCATATACCACCATAAACTCCAGGTGTATACCATATATAACCTACACACAAAGTCATGTAAAATAAATTGGAGGAAAAAAGAATGATACGTTTTGGAATGTTGTCTGTCCTTCATTTCAAAAAGGACCAATGACATCACAGGGCAATGTACTGGCTGGCTTATGAACTGGATTTAAGTGAGACACACTTCTCTCTTCCAGGGACTATTTAATTTTTTGCCTCTATTTTCTCAGTGAACTAGAATAGGGTTTTCGCACAGTAGGTACTTGGTAAATGCTCATTGAATTGAATTGGTGCAAAAAATAGTCACAGATGATCAAAATCTAAGCATTGATGAGGTGGCTCATGAGGTTCACCTAGTGCAAAACACATTCAAGAATGAATGAATGAAATGACTTTACTTATTATGTGTTAAATGTGGTTCTAAGGACTGCAGAAAGGCACAAAAAAAAAGGAGAACACTCTCTGGTCTGAAGGAATTCATCCTCTACTTGGAAGAGACACCAAATACAATCAAGATGAGCTATAGTAGAGATGGAAAGGCCTACTACAAGTCTCAAGGGTGCCCCAGTGTGGTTGGGCAGATACTATGTGCTAAACACTGGGGCGACAAAGAAGAGCAAAAGCTAGGTTCCTACCCACAAGATGTTTCCATTAGAATGGGGGAGACATATATGCCAACAACAATGAACACACAGGGTAAGGTTGGGGGTGGGGGCTAAACTGTGAAAGGCCTCCTATGGAAGAAGGCAGGATTTGTGCTGAATCTTGAATCGAAGCATGGAAACCAAGAGACAAAAAGGAGATGGGAGAGCATTTGGGGCATGGGGGAACAGCCAGTGTAATTCCTTTTAGTGGGGAGACACTGTTGGAAGAGCAGCAAATAGGCCAGTGAGTCAGTAGAGCTGCATATGTTGTTGTTCAGTCGTTTCCAACTCTTCATGATCCTATTTGGGGTTTTCTTGGCCAAAGGTACTGATGGGATTTGCCATTTCCTTCTTCTTTTTTTTGGTGAGGCAATTGGGGTTAAGTGACTTGCCTAGGGTCACACAGCTAGTAAGTGTTAAGTGTCTGAGGCCGGATTTCAACTCAGGTCCTCCTGACTTCAGGGCCGGTGATCTATCCACTGCACCACCTAGCTGCCTCTGCCATTTCCTTCTCCAGCTCATTGGACAGATGAGAAAACTGAGGCAAAGAGGCTTAAGTGACTTGTCCAAGGACACACAATTAGAAAGTGCCTGGGGCCAGATTTGAACTCAGGAGGATGAGTCTTCCTGGTTCCCAGCCCAGTGCTACAGAAGGGTATGAAGTATAAGAAGATGAAAAAGCAAAGGGGCCAGGATATGAACCCATCTTCCTTACTCCAAGACAAGCACTGTATTTTTTTGATTAATATTTTATTTTTTGTTTCAAAGGATGACTTGGTCAGGCAGCCTACAACACCAAAGCCTCCTGATGAGAGTCGGCTATTCTGCAGCTGATTTGGGGTGACCCACGGAAAATGAGGAAGTAAGGCTTTGGGGACCATGGGCTCCCTAGCAGAATGGCTGGGTTGGATCTCAAGCTTCTGCAGAGATGTGTTGGGCGAATGGTTTAGCCAAGATGGGGGTTGAGGGCCCCAGTTTAATTTCCAGTCCCACTGAAAGCAGGAAACCTCCCAAGGAAGCCTGCAGCCATAAGGTTTCTAGCTGCATTTTACAGACTGAAGAATTATGGGATCATAAATGTCAGAGATGGAAAAAAGACCTGCTGGGTCACATCTAGTCTGTCCCCTGGGGCCCTTGTTGGGGAATGCTCGGTTTAATTTGAAGTGACCCGAGGATAAAAGAATGGCCCCAGAGCTTCTATAGGTCTATCACGTAGACCAACAGATGTTATTAGACTAGGATGCTGGATGTATGAGAAATCTTTTCCCTTGAAAAATGAAAGTACTACTTAAGAAAAAACCACCTAAATAACACAAGTATTCTTTCTAGTGCTTGGCACATAGTAAATGTCTGCCCGACCACACTTGGGTACCTACCCTGAGGACTCTTGGGCCTTTCTATCTGCACTCCAGGCTGATAAATGCTGAATTCCCCAATCAGAGGATTTGGACTCATGTAACCATGCCTGGGCTGGAATCAGCTTTAACCAACCCAAGCCAATTGTTAAATTTTCATTGTGAGCATGTATGTCTTGAGATGGAAAAAGCTACAAATCAGGGTTTGATTTATTGTTTTGTGATTGTTTAGGCTCAAGAAAGTGATGGGGGAAATGGAAACAACATATCTTAAACTTAAAAGTGTGCATGGTCATGTGTTGTCTTTTGTCGTGTCTTTCCCGCCCCCCCCCCCCAGCCGGTTGTTAAACATTTACCAGCACATCCCTGGATGTGTCAAGCCTGGGCAAACCATTCCATCTCTCTGGGCCTCAGTTACCCAAAGTAACTTTAGAAGGTGGCTGGTCTTTGACCCAGCAATACCACTTTGGGGTCTTTTCCCCAAAGAGATCATAAAAAAAGGGAAAAGGACCCACAGGTACAAAAAGATTTATAGCTGCTCTTTTTGTGGTGGCAAGGAATTGGAAATTGAGGGGTTGCTCATCAATTGGGGAATGGCTGAACAAGTTGTGGTATATGAATGTAATGGAATTCTATTGTGCTGTAAGAAACGATGAGCAGGAGGAGTTCAGAGAAACCTGGAAAGACTTGAATGAACTGATGATGAGTGAGATGAGGAGAACCAGAAAAACATTATACACAGTATCGTCAACATTATATGTTGATCAACTGTGATAGACTAGATTCTTCTCACCAATACAACGCTATAAGAAAGTTCCAAAGGACTCATGATGGAAAAGGCTCTCCAAATCCAGGAAAACAAAACAAACAAACAAACAAACAAAAAAACTGTGGCATATGGATGCTGATTGAATCATACTATTTCTTTTGTTTTTGGTGCTGTTGTTTTTCTTTTTTGAAGTTTTTCCTTATTGCTTTGATGCTTCTCTTATAACATGACTAATGCAGAAATATGTTTAATATTATATATATAATCTTTATCAGAATACCTGCTGTTTAGGGGAGGGGGAAGAAAAATTTGAAATTGGAAATCTTATATAAACAAACTATCTCTACATGTAACTGAAAAATAATAAAATACTTTTATTTAAAAAAAGAAGAAGAAAGGGAGAATCTGGAACAGAAAATAAAAGTAAAATGGGATTTTTTAAAAAAGTGGCTGGTTCCTCCATGCAAAGAGATGGAGTGGATAGGGGACCATTAGTAAGTATATTGTATATAATTTTCATATGTGGTCACTCTATTGAGGGTTCTTGATTAAAAAATTTTTTAAGCTACACTGGAGGGTTTAATTAAGATGGAGATGGCAAAGCACTTCTAGAAGAGTTGATGAAATTAAACCAAAAGCACCAGTACCTTTTTTTTAAATGAGGGGTTTAGACTTTCTGACCAAGAGATGATGGATATAGGAAGAAGAATGAGATATATATATATATGGTTTGGGGACATGGCCGCTGTAGAGATTTGTTTTGCTTGTATATTTGTTATAAGGTTTTTGTTTTGTTTTTTCATGGTTCAGGGCAGAAGTTGAAGGGTGAGAAAAGAAATTTTGTTTGTTGAAAAAAAATTAAATTTCATTTTTTAAAATGAGAGGGTTGGATTAGTCAATCTTGGAGATCCCTTGCACCTCTAAATAGGAGGTCCTTTGTTCCTATGAAGTCAAAACATGTGGTAGTCAAATTCTGACTTTCCCATTTATTTGCCAAATAGATAATAATCAATGGGACCTTGGGTAAGTCATTTCTCCTCCACTGAGCTATAACTCCCCTCTCAACTATAAATGAAGGGGTTGGACCAGAGGACTTCTAGCTAATTAATGGTGTGACCCTGGACAAATCACTTGACCTCTGTTTTCCTGAACTGCAACATGGGAAGAAGGAAGAAGGAAGAAGGAAGAAGAAGAAGCTGCCCTATATTGCCAGGCTCTTGTCAAGATGAAATGGAATAATATTTATAAAGTGCTTAACACAATGCCTGGCACATAGTAGGTGATTAATAAATGCTTATTGGTTCGCCTTGTCCACCATCTAGGGGAAAACATCTGACATGTTAGGTGGGACTTGAATAGAGTATTTACATGGACATGAACCAAAATCATATAAAGAACTCTTCCTGGTCTCCACTTTCCTGTAAGTGGGGTCTTCCCCACTAAGAATGAAAGCTTCTTGAGGACAAGGGCTGTCTCACTTTTCTATTTGTATTTCTAGTGCTTAGTACATCGTAAGCACTTACACTATTTTTCCTTCATTCAGAATGAGAATCCTAAGATCATACATACCTTTAGAGCTGGAAAGGACTTCAGGTCATCTAGCAAAACTTCGTTTTACAAATGAGTAAACTGAGGCACAGAGAGGTTGACTGGCAAGGGTAGTATGTGACAAACTTGGTTTTTGAACCCAGGTCCTCTGACAGGAAAGGGCCCTTCCAACTACAGTGATCTACAAGGCCACATTGCAATCTGCAGGTTTGGAGGTAGGGCCACATTGATGAGATTACAGATACATCAAAGTATCAAGTAACATAACTGAGCTCCTTTATGGAAATATCTAGTTACTTTAGCCCAGTAAAGGGAAAATAAAGAAGGCATTTGGAAGGGTCAGATGGATTAAAACTCTAAAAACAAAGGATGTATTTTCTTCTGCTCCCATTCATCTTTTCATAATTCATTCTCTCTCTCTCTCTCTCTCTCTCTCTCTCCAAAAAACCCCAAACCAAACAAAAACCAGCCACTAAGCAAGTATTATGTTCCTGCTAAATATATGCCAGGCAATATGAAACCACACGAGGATAGAAAAACACAAATGTAACAGTGCCTGCCCTCAGGGAGCTTCAATTTTTAAAAGGTTTTTTTTTTAATTGCTATCTTGTGGTTTATAAGTCTACCAAATTTCCCCCACTATGCCTCCCCTTCCTTCTCCTCTCCCAGGGAGCCATGTCTTTGATAATTGTCTTTTTAAAATATATTGTTTTTATATCAGAAGTATTTCTCAAAAAGGACCTCCTCACTTTCTCTAGCAACAAAGAAAGACAATTAACCCCAAATAACCCATAATAGTGACTACATCAGACAATGAATGCAACATTTTTTGGGGGGTGCAGGCAATGAGGGATAAGTGTCTTGCCCAGGGTCACACAGCTAGTAAGTGTCAAGTGTCTGAGGCAGGATTTGAACTCAAGTCCTCCTGAATCCAGGGCCAGTGCTTTATCCACTGCACCCCCTAGCTGCTCCCTAGAAAATGCAACATTCAATCCTAGCAGTTGCCTACCTCTTTGCCCACCCAACTTCCATCTCTAGCCACTAAAGTAATTTCATTTTGCATTTTCAAGGACAGAAATGGCTTGAGGAACGACTTTAGTATAGGGCAATGACATGGAGGGCATCCATATTTTAAGAATGGTGGTCAGCTCAAAGATCATGCTAGTCTCCTAGCCAGTGGCAAAGGATTATGAAGAGTTTGAGCACAACCATCCACTGTGAATTAGACACCAGGTGAAGTTCTGTGGAGAGATGTCGGCATGTTGAAGAAATCCCATGATTGCCTACTGATGGTAGTATGTGACAGAGCTAGTTTTGAACCCAGGTCCTCTGCACCATAGGTCCTCCCCTTTCCACTACGGTTATCTGTAAGGTCAGGTTGCAATCTGCACGTTTGATACATCAAAGTATCGAGTAATATAATTGAGTTACTTTATGGAAATATCTTGTGTTGTGGCTACAGAGGGTGTAGGTAGTTGCTACTCTGTTCTCCAGTTCAAAAGCTGCTTAACCTCCAAAGTGATCTAGGTGCAAGGAGAGGGTAAGGAGTAGAGCAAGACATGCTCTTTTTTTCTTTTCTGTTTTTTTTCCCCCTCTTGTTTTGTTTTGGGTTTTTTTGCAGGGCAATGAGGGTTAAGTGACTTGCCCAGGGTCACACAGCTAGAAAGTGTCACGTGTTTGAGGTTGAATTTGAACTCAGGTCCTCCTGAATCCAGGGCTGGGGCTTTATCCACTGTGCCACCTAGCTGCCCCAAGACATTCTGTTTAAAGGCTAACTCCTGGGTGTGTCCCTTCTCTTGAAGTGAGTAAAATTACTATGAGAACCTGTGCTCTCTCATTTCCTGATTTTGTAGAATCCAAAACTAACACAACAAACCCTCTGGTTTCCTTCCTTTCTCCATTTCCTTGAAAACAAAAACAAAAGCTACAGCTTTTACATTTCCATTCAATTAGAAGCAAAACCCAGGAGAGCCCCACTTCTGTTGCTGGCCCTCTCTGGTAACAGATACATTATGTTATTTTGTTATCACCCATGAAGAGGCTTTCCTATTTCTTGACTGTTACTTTGACACTTCTTTATCTTCTCCATAAAAGCCTCAGTTTCCTCATTTGTAAAATGGGAATGATAATAGCCCCTAGCACTACAGAGTTGTTGAAAGCATCAAATGACAAGGTCATAGAAAGTGCTACGTGAACCAGAAAATACCATGTAAAGAGATCTGACCTATAGTTTATGTATTTATACATATAGTCAGTATTTTAAAATGACAGTTTATTAGTAAGTTTAATGATCATAGCTAGCATTGATATAGTGCTTAAAGGTTTCCAATCTCACAACCACTCTGGGAGGTAGGTGCTCTTATTATCTGTTTTACAGATGAGGAAATCAGGGATAAGAAAGATGACTTGTCCAGAGTCACATAGCTAGAAAGTATCTAAGGTAGGATTTGAACTCATATCTTCTTCACTCTAAATCTAGCCTTCTATGCACTGTAACTACCTAGCTATCTCTGTTATAGTGGATAAGGCACTGAATGAAGGGAAAGGAAGACCAGGGGTGAAGTATCACCTCAGATACTTATTAGTTGGGTTGTGTGACCTTGGGTGTGTAACAGTATCTCTGTTTCCTGTTTTCTGATCTGTAAAATGATGGGGCTGAATCAGATGTTTTCTCAGGTCCCTTCCATCTATGGTCCTAAATAAATAATAAATACTTACTGTTGCTTTAAAAAACAATAATTTCCCAACTATTCCATTCTTCCAGTTGGAAACTCCCTTAGATCAAAATCAAATAATGCAACAAAACAACTACATATGATAGTGTCAGCTTCTACTAATATAGTCAGCACATCTAAACCAAGAAGAAGGAAATCACAAAATTATTGTTCAGTCTTTGGGGGGGGGGGGCAGGGCAATGAGGGTTAAGTCACTTGCCCAAGGTCACACAAGTAGTGAGTATGAAGTGTCTGAGGCTGGATTTGAACTCAGGTCCTCCTGAATCCAGGGCCAGTACTTTATCCACTGCGCCACCTAGCTGCCCCCCAGTCATTTTTCAGTTGTGTCTGATTCTTCATGGCCACATTTGGGGTTATCTTGGCAGAGATACTGGAGTGCTTTGCCATTTCCTTCTCCAGCTCATCTTACGAATAAGGAAACTGAGGCAAACAGAGTTGAGTGACTTGCCTGGGGTCACACAGCTAGAAAGTGTCTGAGGCTGAATTTGAATTCAGGAAAAAGAGTCTTCCTGACTCCAGGCCTGGCATTCTACCCACTGTGCCACCTAGCTACCCTCAGAAAAGAGTAGGATCGCATAATTCGAGCTGGAAGGGATTTTCTGGGCTACTGAATGCAACCCTATCATTTCACATAATAATAGCAGCTTGCATCAATATAGTGCCTTAAGGTCTGAAAAACACTTTACATATGTTATCTTACTGTATCTTCAACAGCAAAGTGTTGGACAGCAGAGATGATCTCATTGATTGTATCTGGATAGCCAGTCTGCCATAGTAGGTGTTTATTAAGTGTTTGTTGATGTTCTCCCAGCTCAAAATTTGCAATTTCAATGGACCTTATATTCAGCATCTGTCGTTTCCAATTTCCATTGGAGAAATGGCTAACTCCCTTTTCTCCTTTATCTACTCACTTGGTGGCCTCTAGGACTGAGTAGCAGATGACCATGTTGATCCTCTGATCCTGATGTTACAAGTGGGCATAACTGTCTTGTTCCACACCTATCCCAGAGTAACCCGACAACATCTCTTACTGAAGATACAATGGCTCAAGATACAAACCCTCATTTCCCTTCCAGGTGCCAGATCCAAAGTACCAGTGATCCCATGGAAACTATCACCTGAAGGTCTGGGTTGCCCTAAGCTCAAAACATCTCCCTTTAAGCTCAGCTCATTTGTCACCTAAATGTGTTCCTTCTTCTGGCTTCCTTATTTCTGCTAATGGCGCCAGCCACCAACCTCCCACCTCCCTGTCATTCAAGCTTAAACTCTCAGTCATCCTTGATTGCTCCTCCCTTTCACATGCTACATGGTTAAGATGTCACCAGAGCACATCAATTCCACCTGGGTAATATTCATCACACTTTCCCCCTTCATTCTATTCCCACAGTTGCCACTGTTGATCAGGTCCTATTTCCACTCTCTCCTCTTCCAGTCTCCCATATCTGCTGTTAACAGATTTGACTTCCTAACATATAGATCTTATTCGATCATGTCACTCTCCATAAATTTTCGATAGCTTCAGTGCCAACAAAGTCTGGCATTCAAGGCCCTGTGTGATCTGTTACTACCCATTCCAGGCTGAGCTCATAGTATTTCCTATCTCCTAGTCAATTCTTCAGGGCCATTCTCTAGGCATAGGGGATTCAGTGCTGAGGGGGCTTGGCAAAGGATATAAGGGAAAACTCTCATTGGCTACTGAGCAAGAAAAACTAATGACTCACCGGAAAATTAAAAGAGAGTCGGTGACCACATGCTCAGGGCTCTTTCTCTTTCCACTGCAGATGATATCAGGACTGCCCTGGCCATACGGCAAATACAGCACACGTCCTTCCTAGGTGAGTCTGAGCTGAGGTTGTCTTTGTCTTTTATGTTTGTCCTTTCTTGGTCTTAGGTGGATGAGTATGGATACATGCAGGTTTAGGGGTGGTCTTGTGAGCCCAGCTCTCTTTGAGTTGCAGCTGGCGGGTGGCAAGGCAAAGAGTTCCCAACAATGACTCCAATGCTCTTGGGCAGGGCATCAACACAAGAAGACTCTGGGAAGAAGCCAGAGCCTTTTTGCTGGAAGGCATAGACCTCGAGTTGTTTGGACAACACAGAGCGGAGGTGAAATGTGAAATGGCTCCTCAGTGACTCCATGAAGTTCTTTATGTACTTGGTGAACTTTAAATATCAGTATGCAAGTGGACTGTAACAATAGCAATAAATTGTCGATTACTGGAGTCTTGTCAAGGTTCACGGTGAGTCTTTTGGGATTTTTCCCATTTCTTTTGTATGGAAGAAAGAAATACCTGTTCTGTATCTGATTAATATTGTACACGACGTACCTGTTTTGTTCCCTGCCTTTGGAGAGACTAGACATAAGCCAGAATCCATAAGTCACATCTTCTAGGATCCTTGGGTATGAGTGTAAGAAGCTGAAGAGACTGAGAAAAGGAAGGTTAACCCCTCTCATAATAGTCACCTCTAATAATTTGTGATTCCACAACTGGCTTATTTGTTTGTTTTTGGTTTTGTTTGTTTTGTTTTGTTTTGTTTTGCAGGGCAATGAGGGTTAAGTGACTTGCCCAGGATCACACAGCTAGTGTCAAGTGTCTGAGGCTAGATTTGAACTCAGGTACTCCTGAATCCAGGGCCGGTGCTCTATCTACTGTGCCATCTAGCTGCCCCCATTTAATTTTTTTAACACAAATATTGATTTCCTCTCTCTCTCTGTCCCACCCCACTGGCAAGAAAGACAAAGAACAAAAACCTTGTAACAAATCCTCCCAATTTGCCAGAAGAAATTCCAACATTGGTCACTGTACAAAAATCTAAGTCTCATTCTGCCCCCAATGCTTCATCTCTGGGTCAAGAGGTCACTATCGTGCTTTATGGTTGGTTCTCTAGAATCATAGCTGATCATTGTAATGATCAATGTTTTTAAGTCTTTCAAAGTTGATGTCTCTATGATATTGTGCTTATTATATAAATTGTTCTGATTCTGTTTCTGGCCCTCTGCATCAGTTTGTAGAAGTCTACATTTCCACGAAACCACACAATTCATCAATGGTCCCTTGCATTCATAGGCCATAATTTGTAAAACTGTTCCAAATTGGTGGACACTCCCTGTTCTGTGCAACCACAAAAAGAGCTGCTTATAAATATATAAAAATAGAAATGTATTTATAAAATATAAATATTCATATTATTATTTCTTATCTATTATAAATATTAAGTATAAATATTTATAAAGTAAAAATATATTTACATAGAGTACATATGAATCCTTTTCCTCTTTTATGATCTCTGTAGGGGGCAGGCCTAGTAGTGGTCTCATAGGGGCAAAGGGCATGCACAGATAAGTGACTTTGGGAGCACAGTTCCAAATGAATTTCCAGAATGACTGGACCAATTTGCAGCTCTACCAACAGTACACTTGTATATCTGGTTTGCTTGTAGCCTAACATCTTTAATTTTCACTTTTTTCTCAACTTTGCTATTCTGGTGGGTGTGAGTTGGAACCTCACACCGACTCCCTCATTTTACAGTTAAGAAAAAACAAAGGCCAAGGAAAGGAAATGATTTATTTGTCCAAGGTCACACAACCAGTAAGCACCAGAGGCAGAATTTGAACCAAGGCCTTTTGGCTCCAGGGCCAGTGATCTTGTGTGGTACCTCCTATGTAGACACCACATGAACATTATCATCCTTGTTTTTCTCATTTTATTATAGTTATTACTCTCATTTTTTTCATCTTTTTTTTTAGGTGCAGTTCAAACAGAAATAGTTTCATAGATGCTTTCTCCAAATGGTTAAAAGTATTGGGGGGCCAGCTTATCTTCTGCAGGCATACTAGCTAGGCAACCACTTCAGGGCAGGAGCAGTAGGAAACAGGATGATGGAGAAGATAAGGTGCCTTATCCCAACCCCACTTGGTTTGGATGATATAGCAAGAACTCCTAAGAGACTCAAGACACCATCTGGTCTGAACCCTTCATCTCATAGTTATAGGAACCACGGCCAGGGAGGCCAGAGGATTTGCTCGGGATCACATAAGTGGTAGGCATTGAACCCGGGACCTCTGGTGCCAAGCCAAGCTTCCTTCTACTATGTCATTATGCTAGGCTATAAATCAGTCAATAAAAATTATCAAGCACCAATTCTACGGCAGGCACAATTCTAGGCAGCGGGGATTAAAAAGACAAAGAATGGAACTAAAGACTGTCCTGATCTGTAGTCCTTTTTCTATAAAATATCAGGACCGGAAGGCAATTTTGACATCATTTTTTAAAAAAGAACAAAACCTCGTCATTTTATAAACAAGGAAACAGAAATCCAGATGGATTCAGTTGTGCAGCCAGGGTCAGAGTTCATAAGCTAGGACTTGAACCCAAGCCTTAAGACAATAAACCCAGGGCTATCTCTGCTTTGCATTAATGCCTGTACTTGTTCTCTTGTGACTTGTGTAGCTTTAGAACAACAACTTGCCCCCTTGGAACCACTGGATAAGATTTAATATTGAACAAGTCAGAGAACCACCCCCAGCAGGCACCGGTGAGTACATCCCTCCCTTGGCCCTGCCATGCTCCATTCTCCCATTTGGTCCCTCTGCCCTTTCCCTTCTGTCTACTCAGAGGAACATTAGTAGCCCCACGCCCCACCCCCCACCCCCTTCCATCAGTCTTTCTTCCAAGCAGAAATCCCATCCTCCTCTTGGGCAAAGTCAGACAGGTTTCCAAACACCCTGGGAGACTATTTACTTCAACCCCTCCCCAGAAGCCTGTCCAGTCATCCTCCTGTCCCATCCCCCCACCTCCTTCACCCAGGCAGGCCACCATTATCCAGCGCTCCAGGGCCTCAGCGGTCACTAGAGGCCCTTCTCTCCCTGGACTGTTTACACAGCTGTGGTACTAAGGACCTCTCATTTCTTCCTCCCTCCTCACCCGGGGAGTTAATATATGTACACTTCCGGCTCCCCGCCCCCCACCTCCATGCTCCCCACCCCAACCCTTAGCCCCAGTGGTGGAGCTGCATCCAATCAGGGCTTATCTGCATAGTCTGGGCGACAATTACGGTATTTTCTATAGCAAAGCATGTGGAAAAGTGTATGGCTGCCTGTGGCCGGGTGTCAGAAAGGAGTGGGGAAGAGGGGGCCTCTTCGCAAAATTCTGGTTCACAGCTGTTTCCCACCCCGGGAGCCACAAAAGTTTCATGGCCACCCAATTCCAAACCTTTGTTTCTGCAAATAGCTGTGCATGGTTTGGGGGGTGGGGGGAAGATGGGTCTCCAACCTACCGGTCTGAGCCCAAGTCCTGCTCCCTACCATGTCACGGAACCTGTTCTCCTCTGAGAGCCCTAGGAAGACTCTCAGGGATTCTTCAGGATCATTGTTTGAGAGCTGGAAAGGGACTTTGGAGGTCGAGGGATCCAACCCTCCTATTTTACAGATGAGAAAAATGGGCCCAAAGTGAGTTTATCAAGAGCCACATGACTAGTAAGTGTCTGAGGTAGAATTTGAACTCGGGTCTTCATGACTCCAAATCAGTGCCTTCCCCACGAAAACACAGTGCCTCTCATGTAGAATCATAGGACTGGGACTTCAAAGACCATCTAGTTCAACCCTTTCATTTTTTTTTTAAAAATAAACATTTTTATTTAAAGTTTTGAGTTCCAAATTCTCTCTCCCTCCCTCCTCGAGGCAGTAAGCAATCAGAAAAAGTTTATATATGTGCAATTATGTAAAACGTTACCATAGTATTTAATAATCCCTGAGAGGTAGGTGCCATTATTATCCCTGTTTTACAAATGAGGAATCTGAGGCACAGAGAGGCTGAGTGATTTGCCCAGGGTCACACAGCTAGTATCTGAGGCAGGATTTGAATTCAAGTCTTCCTGACTCTAAGTACAATACTTTTTATGCTGCCTCCCACTATGCAGATGAGAAAACTAAGGCTCAGAAAAGTGATTTCCATAAGGTTACATAGCACTAGTAATAAGTGAGTGAGGAGAAATTTAAATCCATGTTATGCTCATAGATTTAGAGCTAGAAATGCAACTTGCTCATTTTAAAAATGAGGAGGGCAGCTACGTGGCGCAGTGGATAAAGCACTGGCCTTGGATTCAGGAGGACCTGAGTTCAAATCCAGCCTCAGACGCTTGACACTTAACTAGCTGTGTGATCCTGGGCAAGTCACTTAACCCTCAGTGCCCTGCCAAAAAAAAGAAAAAAAATGAGGAAACTGGGGGCCAATGGGATGAACCTACTTGTCTAAGGTCACAAGAGACAGAGTGGCATTAGTAAGATTTGAATCTAGATCTCCCAAATTCAAAGCCAGAGCTTTTAAAAATGTTGTTTTCTGGTATTTTCTTTGCCTACCACCAGAATACCTTTTCTTTCCCTTCCCCTAAATCGAAGTTTCTTAAACTGTGGATCACAACCCCATATGGGGTCACGTAACTGAATGTGGAGGTTGTGAAAAAATTTGGCAGTAAATGTTTGATTTGTATACCTATTTTATATCCCTATACACCCTGGGTGGTATCAAACTTTTTAAGACAAAAAGGGGTCGAGAATCGAAAAAGTTTAAGAATCCCTGCCCTGAATCAAGCGTCACCTTCTAAAATACTTTCCAAACACTGCTAAAGTGGTTTAAAAGTACCTGAAGCCCCCATGCCCACTCTGAAAGGCCTCCTGGTACCCAAGGTCCACCAGTATGAGGGGATCACTCAGATAATGCAATTGAGACAGAGAGAATGGAGGACCAGAAAGTCATCCGGGAGCCCACTATGGAATAAGGACCGGCCAAAATAAACAATCTGACACACGGACCAGGATAGCGCTGAAGGAGCAGAGAGCTTGATGAACAGATTATAACAAGAACAACATCCAGGTGGATGGCAAGGGTCAGCAGAAAAGATCGGGAAAGCCCCCCAAATTGTCATAAACAAAGTAGAAGCGGCATTTGTTGATTCAGACACAAGCAGGTGTAAGTAAAATATGTGTAATGGGACCTGGGGAGGTCTAAAGCAAACACGAAAGCATTTGATTGGCACTTTGGCTTTGTATGCCCAGAGTACTGTGTCTGGCACCTAGTTGGACATTTAATAAATGGCTACTTACTTGCTTGCTTTTTAATTATTTTTTTTAACTTTTTTTGTTTTTTCTTGCTTGCTTTTTTTTTAATGTTACAAAAAATAAAGACAGAGCACAAGATAACCCAAATTACTTGCCTTGCCAAGATCCTAATTGTGGATGGAGCTAGATGGAATCTTAAAGGATCAGCTAGTCTAATCCTCTGATTTTACAGAGGAGGAAACTGAGGCCCAGAGAAAGGAAGGGTTTTACACAAGATCACTTGATTTGTGGTCAGGACTGAATGAGATAAACATGTTGGAAAGTACATTAATAATTATTGTTTAGGATCCACAACATCATCAGCACAGGAAAACCCTTTACCAAGGCTAAGAACAATCCTGAGTGAGACTCAGTCACTACATGTTGGGTGGGTGGTGAGGGTTGGGGTGGGGCATAGAATGACCGGCAGCCCTGAGTGGTGAAGTGACTTACCTTAGGTCACAGAGCTAATAAGTGTCAGATGAGCAATAATAACTCAGGTCTTCTGAACTCCAAGCCCAGCCCTCTGGGCATTACCCTGAAGCTGCCTCTCTTTTGATTGGTTTGCTTGTTTTATTAGGTTATAATGTGGACACAGCATGGCTTGGGGCATCCAGAGCTGGCCCTGGAAGCAGAAAGCCCCAGGTTCAAATTCTGCTTCTTAGTGCTCCAGGCAAGGAGGGAGAGACAGACAGACAGACAGACAAATACATACATGAAATCCCAGGAGGGAAGGAAGAAAAAGGAAGGATCAAATAATATTTCAAATTGCATATTAGAAATAATAATCCTGGGGGCAGCTAGGTGGCGCAGTGGATAAAGCACCGGCCCTGAATTCAGGAGGACCTGAGTTCAAATCTGGCCTCAGACACATAACACTTAATAGCTGTGTGACCCTGGGCAAGTCACTTAACCCCCATTGCCCCGCAAAACAAAAAAAAAAGAAAAGAAAAGAAAAGAAATAATAATCCAAGGATATAATTAGTAGCACAAACAATATTTACAGTAGTATGAGCTACACAGGGTTAAAAATTGGTTTAGGGTATTATGTTAATGACTGAGATTATGGAGGCTGGGAAATCAATTGAAATGGGGAAACAAAACAGACAAAAGAACTTTTTGTCCAGGATCACACAGTTGGTTGAATTTGAACTCAGGTCCAGATATAAGAACTCTTGAGCTACCTAATGAAATGAATTTTCCCGACATTGTGAGGGAGATTTGGGGGACATCTTTAATAGCAGGCTAGATGACTAGATGTGTGTGGGGGTGTTAAAGAGGATTCAAGAAGTCAGCTAGGGTCTAGGTGGATAGAATGCTGGGCTTGGAGTCAAGAAGACCTGAGGGCAACCCCTGCGCCCCAGACAATAATTAGCTATATGACCCTATCTCTCTGAGCCTCAGTTTCCTAAATTGTAAAATGGAGATAATAACAGCCCCTACCTCCCAGGGTTGGATCAAATAAGTATTTGTAAAAGTATTTAGCATCAGTTTAACAATAATAGCAGCAGCAATAGCTAACATTTATATGGTGCCTTACTTAAATTATTCTCATTTAATCCTCAATCTCCTATTTTCATCACACAGCAAGAGGCAGGTTTGACCTCACTTCCTGTGAATGGCTCCTAGGCTCAGTCTCCTCTTCTTCCTCTAATATTCCTAGGGCAAGTTGTCTGGATATCCGGTTTACCCCCACATAACCTACACCTCGTAGTTCATACTTATCTATGTACAACCTCAGAGCTAATCTAGTAAGTAGACTATGACCTTCCCAAGGGCAGATGATATTGTTTTTTGATTCTAGTGCCTTCTGCATATATTTTTTGGGTCCAATCCTAGGACTTAATAGATATAGGGAATGTTTCCAAGGGGTATCATATTATAGTATATAGGACACTGAACTTGTCAAGAAGAGCAGAGTTCAAATCCTGACTCAGATACTCACAGGCAAATCACTTGATCTCACGGTAATCTGTCAAGTGTCACAGTGGGTGAAAAATTGCCTCTACCAATGTAAAAAAGCATCAGCTTTGCAAGTCACAACCTTAGAGTGTTAGAGGTTAAGTTACTTGCCCAGGGTCATACAACCTCAATATGCCAAAGGTAGGGCTTGAATGGAAGTTGTCTCAGATTCAAAGCCAGTCCTTTAGATCCATTACACCACACTGCCTCGAATCTAGTAAATAATGATTGGCTGGTCCCCCCCCCAATACTTCTGATTTAAGGAGGAGACTGGCCAATCATTCCTTTCCAGGCTAAAGCTCTGACTTATCTGCCCTGGACTTTCTCTGCCATCCCCACCTCTCCCCCACTGCTTTTCAGTTGCCTTTCAAATGTAGTGTTCTCTTCGCAGACTATAAGCTCCCTGAGGGCAGGAACTGTCTCTTCAGGGGCCAGGCACAAAATAAACACTTAATAAATCATAGTTAACTCACTGACCATTTAATTGTTTGAATGTTGATTTTACAGGTAAGGAAATTGAGACCAGGGTAAAAATAGTGATGGAACTTGGAACTAGGATTCCAAGCCCATCATTCCTGGGACCATGATCTCATGAAAATTCAGCAGAGTCGCCCATATAGGAGATTTGCTTTAGAAACAAACTATTAAAGAAAATAAGAGGAAGAAGCTAGGATTTCTCCCCTAGAGGGAACTCCTGGGTAAGGATGCTCCCTCTACCAAGGAAGCTTGGCACTTCACTGCCGTGGATCGTCTGAATGAATTACCTAGGGCACTGAGAGTTTAAGAGAAGGGGAAGCTAGGTGGTACAGTGACTAGGGCATTAGCTCTAGAGTCAGGAGGACCTGAGTTCAAATCTGACCTCAGACTAACTGTGTGACCCTGGGCAAGTTGCTTAACCCCAATTGTGTGTGGGGGGAGAGAGGGAGAGAGAGGGGGGGGAGGACAGAGGGGAAGAGAAGGGAGGGAGAGGAGAGGAAGGGGGGAGAGTTAGTTTAAGTGACATACATAGGCAAGACTGCAAGATCAGTATTTGTTAAGAGGTGAGACTTGAACACAGGTCCTCCAAGTACTAAGGCCATCTCTTTATCTACATTCAGGTCCCTTTATACCATTAAAAATTATTGAGGGGGCAGCTAGGTGGCGCAGTGGATAGAGCACTGGCCCTGGATTCAGGAGGACCTGAGTTCAAATCCGACCTCAGATACTTAACATTTATTAGCTGTGTGACCCTGGCCAAGTCACTTAACCCCAATTGCCTCACCAAAAAAAAAAAAATTATTGAGGACCCTAGAGAGCTTTGGTTTATTGACATTTACCATGTTTCACGATTAAGACTGATACATTTAAATTATTAATTTATTTGAAATAACAATAATAAACCCATCGCATTAACATAAATAACATTTTATGAAAAATAACTATATTTTCCAATTTTAAAAAAATAGTGAGAAGAGGCATTGTTTTTAAATTTTTTAAAAAACGAACCTCTTTAATATCTGGCTATAGATAAGACATTTGGATTCTCCTCTCTGCTTCTTCATTCAGTTTACTGTGATATGTTCCTTTGGTTAAAAAATACAAAGAAAATCTGGCCTCACATAGCTTCGTAGCTGGAAAAGGGAGAAGGTAATTCAAATAGGCAATCATGTCCTAGTATAATTGTGATTTGACCTCAAAGCCCCCCCTAAAGGGGTCGTAGGGAACACCAGGGGTCCATGGACCGCACTTTTGGGAATCATTGTCCTGAATCATTCTCAAACAACTAAAAGTGAATATACAGGGAGACAAAATCACAAATACAGGTCATAATGCCACCAAGGGAAACCAAATACTTCTTGTCTCCAGTCTACTTCCCCTGTGGGAATATACATTTTCCTTTTCAGGACAATCCCTTTCTCTAAACCCAGCCTGAAACCTGACAAGCCTAGAGCCTGTCAGATCCCTCTCGATATACTCCATGTCCTTCTCCTTGGCCCCAGGGGACAAAGGAGCAAAGCCTATATCAGTGTGTGCACGGTGATGTTAGAGACCAGGTACACACCTGGGATGAGGGTTCGATGAGGTTCAGACCAAGGCAGGGCATGAGATCAAGATCTGCCTTCCCTGGCTAGGCCTGGACTGCTGGAATATCCTGAAAGCAGCCCAGAGGGGTCAGCTGCCTGGAAGGGAACGAGCCTGGGAACAAGCAGCTCCTAGGCAGAAAGAGAGAGAGGCCCTGAACCACCCCCTCCTCCCAACACAGATCTGGGCCCAGAAGTCCTGGAGAAAGCTAGGAAAACGCATTCTGGGGTTCTGGACTGGCTTGGCCCAGGTGTCATAGAATCATATACTCAGAAACCTGGAAAAACCCTCAAAGATCATCCAGTGTAGTAACCCTAGGCTCATAGGGTAATGTTATCTTAGCTTTAGAAGGCACCTTAGGTCACCGAGTCTTCTCCCATCCCAATTGTGTAGATGAAGAAACAGAGGCACAGAGGGTAAATGACTTGAACAGGGCCACCCAACCACTAAGTATCTAAGGCAGGATTTGAACCCAGGCCCCCTTGACTAATAGTCCAATGATTTATACACTTGGGCAATTTGGTGGTAGAATAGGGACTAGAATGGAGGCTTTGAGTCCTTTGTTGAAAATAACTTCAGGGGCAGCTAGGTGGCGCAGTGGATAGAGCACCGGCCCTGGATTCAGGAGGACCTTTGTTCAAATCCGGCCTCAGACAGTTGACACTTACTAGCTGTGTGACCCTGGGCAAGTCACTTAACCCCCATTGCCTTACAAAAAAACCTCCCCAAAACAGAAAATAACTGTTCAAGGCTTGCCCTTGCTCCTTCAACAGCTGGACAATCTGAGCCCGTCCCATGGCCCAGTTTTTTCTTTTCTTTTCTTTTTTTTCTTTTTTTTTTTGGGGGGGGGGTCTATTATCAAGAAATACTTAATAAATGTCCCCCATCCCCTCAGAGGAATCATAGCCGACAACTACCAGTGGGCAATGACAATGCCAAGTGATGAAAACTTAGGGGGGAGGGTGACCGAGATGAAACGGGATTCGCTTCCAAGGGCCCAAGACTAATGTTGGCTGTGTTGTTTTCACTACAGTGCACCAAGGCCTCAAAGGAAATGAAAGGGGAAAAAAAGCCCTAACCCAACCTGGACAGCCATTTCCTTAGCTCTGTTTTTCCACCCAAGAGGCACCAGTGGTTAGCAGTATGGTGGCAACAAGTGGGTCAAAGGTCAGCCAGTCCCGCCAGCTCTGGTTTCCATGGAAACAAGGCCTATTCATCCAGCACACAGAAGGCCCTTCACATCCACTTAGGCACAATTGAGCTATTACCAAGAGCCCAGGAGGGCTGTTTCTGGGGCACAGTGGACTCACTAGACAGGGCAGAGTTTAATGGAGCTGATTAAGATGGTTGTTGGGGGAATTATCCCAGAGCTGAATTAGGGAATGCCCCCTGCCCAGAAGCCGGTTAAATCCCCCGACGTCATCCCTCCCTCCGGACACTGTCCCCTCTCTTGGAGAGATGCTCTGGGACCTGGGATCCCAAAATCTCCCTCTGAACAAAAACCAAGTCCACACGTGAGCACACTCTCATGCCTTTTCCTCAGCCCTGAGCACATTTCAGAGGACAGAGCAGAGGCTGGAGATCCCTGACCCCTGCCACCTCCGCCGCCGCCGTCAGATGATTTAGGGACAAAACTCCATAGGGCCAAACTGCTTCTGATAGAAGAGAAATACAAGGGAGAGATTAGGGCTCCAAATGCATTCCAAGAGAGGAAGAAAAGAAAGTGGTTCAACCACAAAGTGAGAAATTCCTCAGCAAGAATTCATAACTTTTCAGGAACTTTTGTTTTGGGTGGGGACAAAGCCATAGAGAACAAGAATCCCTAAATTACAAATCCGTATGAATACAAAGGAAAGGCTCCCTAGCCACAGGGATAGAGAGCCAGCCAAGACCAGCAATAATTGCTCTAGATGGTCCCTTATGTGTATTTTTATCTCGAGTGTTACATATATTATTTTCTAATAAAAGCCAGCATTTATTATCATCCTGGGTCACAGCAACCCTCTGAGATAGATGCTAATTGTTGCCCCCATTTTACAGATATGGAAACTGAGGCCAAGAGAGGTTAAACGATCTGTCCATGCCTGCAAGCATGGTGAGTCTGAATTTGAACTCAGGTCTCTATCCACAAACTAGCTGTGTGAGCATGGCCAACTTATATAAGCTCTCATCGTTTTCTAAGCAATCCTCTAAGACGTTCAGATGAGTTACTGATGCATTCATGAAAGGAGTAGCCAACATCTGGGAAATCACAGGGTCTGACTGGGGAAAAAAAAAAGGTAAAGAAAAAAGCCACAAGGACCCATTGTGACGTCACTAACCTTATTGCCTATTTACAACATATAAAACACCGCTCCTATGGAAATAACTGCCCCCTTGGTTACATTGTTTCATTTCACTTTGTATTTTCCCCAGAACCAATTACGGACATGGGGAGGGGGTATATTCCTGGAACATTAACTTGGTCCTCCAGGGGGTCTCTAAAGGAAATGGTGTGGCAGTTTATGCGGACCTGAAATAAAAACAATTTAAATTTTCTCTGCTGACCACTGAACCTGTCAAGTTAAATAAAGTTCTCTTCTCTAGCACTGGGTGCCCATACTTTTAAGAAGCCCATTCATTGGCAGACTAAAAACCCAGCCTTCAAGGGAGGGCAGGGAGGATGGTAGAGGCAGTGGGGGCCACTGGAGACAGGGGCAAGATGGTAGGAGTAATGGCGGCCACTGGAGATGGAGGGAGAATGGTGGGGGGAGTGGGGGCCACTGGAGACTGCATTGGATTGGGGGTCAGGAGCTCTGGTTTCACTCCTAGCCTATATCACCTACCACCTTCTGATTATGAACAGGGGCTTGTCCAGACCTCAGCAGCTTCCTCAGTAAAATACTAATAGCCAACATTTATAAAGTGCTTTACATATGTCATCTCCTTTGAGATTTTCATGTAAAAGAAAGGGGGTTTGAACTAAATTGTCTCTAAGTCCCTCCCAGGTGTAAAATTCCGAGGCTCATCTCCCCGATCCAACTGGTGCCTGCCCAAAGCTGGCTTTAAATGAACTAAGATCATCATGAACTGAAGAGCAGATGAGATGCTGAAAATCCCATCTACTTAACCTGCCCCATAGAGAAAGGCAGGGTTGATGACTTCCAGAAACATCTACACCTGAAAGAAACCCATTAGAGGACTGACAGCCCAGAAACATCCACAATCCTCCTCTGCTTTCCGATGCCTCAGAGCTTGAAGTCATCTTAAGCCTGCCTTTTAGAGCGGAGGGGGCACCCCCTGTCTTTTCTTCCCTCCCCTCTCTCTTCCTTAGAGCCCAGCTCAGGGGCAGCCTGCTAAATGAGGCCTATCCTGTCTTAGCTGTTAGTCAGGACTCTCTCTGTAGAATCTGCTGCCGAAAATGGGAGCTTGCATAATGGGTAGATCTGCTAGCCCTGAGTTCAAATCTCACTTCATATGTTAACTATGTGAGTGACTCTTAGCAAATTACTTAATAGCTCCAAACATCATTCTCCTCATCTGCAGAGTGGGGATGATAATAGCACCTACCTAGAATGGTGGTTTTGAAGATCAAACGAGATACTTTAACTTTAAAAAGGAAAATTTGGCTAATGTTATTGGTTAAAATACAATCTGTTTTACCATCTCTCAGGCCTTTGCTTTGCTGGTACTATCAGAGGGACGCAGTGTGGTCCAGCATGTAGAGCCCTGCATTTGGAGTCAGAAAGGCCTGGGTTCATGTCTTGGAGTGGACATTCACAAGCTGTGTGAGTCTCAACATGTGTCTCAACATCTCAAGTGAAATGTGACTCATATTAACACACTGCACAGGCTTTTTATTTGGGGGGGGGGGGTTGCAGCAATTGGGGTTAAGTGACTTGCCCAGGGTCACACAGCTAGTAAGTGTTAAGTGTCTGAGGCCGGATTTGAACTCAGGTCCTCCTGACTCCAGGGTCGGTGCTCTATCCACTGAGCCACCTAGCTACCCCTGCACAGGCTCTTTAGGAAACTAAGAAGAGACAGTCTAAGTAAAGTGTTTCACAGGCTTTAAAGTACTTTATAAATGTGAGCTACAATTAGTATTATGGTTATGATTATGGTAGAGTATAAGCTCTCTGAGGGCTCACTTTTGAATTTCCAAGGCCAGGTATAGTGTTTGTTGATAACTATTAGGATGACTTCCCAGTAATTAGGAATCTAATCAGTCTAAGAAAAGCATTTAATCTCTCTAAATTAAGAAAAAAAAAGGGCTGGCTAATCTTTTCTTGATCATTTTCCACACCTACTCCAGTCCCCTTGGGATGCCCCATCGTGGGAGTTTGGGTTCTCAAAAGCTGGGCCAACAGATTCGCAAGCCCTGGCACGTGCCACCAAGTTGGACAAGATTCAGGTACTGGGCCCAACCACAGATGGTGTGCGTCTGTTATCTGAGGACCAGCCTGGCTAAGTCAGGAAGGCTGGCTGCTGGGCGAGGCATCTGCACGGAGACGCCAGTTCCTGCCAGCTAGCCGCTAAGGTGCCCGTGGGAGAGCCGTTCTCTGCACCGGCTAGGCTACAAGAATCCTCCTCACCTCCATGATGGGGTCTCTGGGAAGACTTGCTCAGGGGTTTTTAATTTGGGGCTCCTGAATTTGGATTTTCTCTATTTGCATTTTATGCATTTAAACACTGCAAAAGGGAAGGTTTTTTATTATTATTATAATGAATTGGCTTCCCATAGAAAGCAACATTCTACTAAATGCTCTCATGATTTACTTTAACGAATACTTCTCAAGGAGAAACCATCATAGAGTCAGAAGTAGACCGGACTTTGGAGTACATGTTGTATGACCCCACTGTTTTACAGATGAAGAAACTGAGAACAGTAGAAATGAAGGCATTGGCCCAAAACTGCCAGAGAACAAGTAGTGAACTTGGCACTTGGACCCCGGTAGTAGATTTAGATCTGGATGGGACTCAAAGAGCCCAACCCACTCATTTTACAAGTGAGGAAACTGAGGCCAAGAGAGGTTATGCGATTAGTCTGAGATCACACAGGCAATAAATAGACAAGGGGAGATTGGAAAGCACCTACTGAATGCATGGCACTGGCCCAAGTGTAAGTTGCTACCCACAAGAGGCTCACCATCGGAAAATGAAGAAGATGGAATCCGGGCCGGGGCGGGGCGCTTCATGGGATTGGCTCACTGCATTCTACCCAGACTGTGCCTAAAGTGAAATGACTACTTCCATTTTTGTCTCTGTGTCCTGTACCCGGAATATTGGAGGCCCTTGATGAATCATTGAATTGATTAGCAATGATGCTACCATAGGCGAGATGGATTTAGGTTCATGGGAGGACTTGAGAAAAAGTATGGTCAGCTGAGCATTGACTCACAAGCGAATGGTGAGAGCTTGACGTTCACTTTTGCCCACAGGAGGACAACTGGAGCTACCCTCGGGTCCGTCAGCCATTCAAAATGTGCTCCCCAAACGGCAAGAGACCGGTAACAACACCCAAAGACCCACTGGCTGAGCCGTGAGAAGTTACAGCTGACATAAGGAGGCACAGCAAGCTATAAATGTGGGGCAAGAGGCCTGGAAACCCATCATCAAGCTGGGGGCCTTAGTGTAGGGGCAAGTGGCACTGTTTAAGTCAATTTAAAAAATTGTATGATTGGCCAACTATGCGAGAGGATCTGGGGCAGGCAACGGGGGTGTAGAAATGGAAACAAAGAGAAAAACCAATAGCTCCTTCCCTCAAGGAATGTACATTTTACTGAGGAGGAAATAAAGATTAAAGAGGAGCCCCTTGATGGGGGAGAGATGTACACAAATCAATTTGATGTGAGGCTAAGAGGCAGCCTAATATAAACAAACAAACAAACCCGACTAAAATAAGGTATGGTCAGTGGACCCGAGTTCAAATCCAGACTTTGCTAATAAAAAGCACATGGTACAGAACCCACTTCTCTGGGCCCCAGATTTCTCCCTTCAAAGAGTCAAGATGTTGGGCTAGATTTCTAATGTCACTTTCAGATTTAGGTGTCATGCTACTAATAGGAGCAAAGACAGAGAGGCAGAAAAAAGGGCAGGAGAGATCCTTATGAGGATCCAGAAAGATCAAAAGTAGGATCTCAGGTGAGTTATAAAGGAAAGAAAAAAAGGAGAGGGGACCTTGGGACAGATGGAGCTGGGGAAGGAAAGGTCATTTTAGCCATGGCAGGTGATGTGGGGACAGGGATTGGTTTATTGGAGAGCACGGGCACTCAAGGGCCAGAATGTTTTTGCTTTGCTTTGTATACCCAGCACTTAGAACACAGGCTGGTATACAACAGGCCTTTAATAAATGCTTATGTATTTTTCTGACAGTTTAGCTAAATAAGAGTAATGGGGAGGAGACCTTTATGGGATGCCGGGCACTATGCCAAGCCCCTTCACAACTCCTCATTTTATCCTTACAAGGACCCTGGGAGGTAGGTATCATTATTATCCTCATTTTACTTTTGAGGAAACTGAAGCAGGCAATAGTTAAGTGACTTGTCCAGGGCCACAAAGCTAGTGAGTGAGGCAGGATTCAGACTCAGGCCTTCCAGACTCCAGCACCAGGGCTGTATCCACTTCATCACCTAGCTGCCTGTCACTTAATAAAAACTCACTGATTATTACAATGAGTATGACATTAGCTAAGTTCCTTTTCTTCTCTGGTGTTGGGCGAGAAGACCTCCCTCCCCTACACTGACTGGGTCACACAGCTAAAAAGTATCCAAGGAAGGATATGAACACAGGTCTTGCTAAATTTGGAGTAAATTTCAAATCCAGTCTCTGTCGCTTACTAGCTGTATGACCCTGAGCATGTCCCATAACTTTCATTACACTATGATCTAATTTGATGTATTTGTAACCCCAGCTCTTGCCTGGTGACTAGAACATACGAAGTGCTTAATAAATGTTTGTTGGTGGGATGGCCCCTCCACTCAGTTGGGCCTGGGGCCTGGCTCAGTTCTGACAGGCTGGTACTTCAGACAGCAATGTGGCCTCTTCCAAACCTTCCTGGCCCTGTCCTGAAAAGATCAGTGCCTGAAAATTATACTGCCAAAGGTTTTGATAATCAAGGACAGTTCCTCACACATAATAGACCTTTAATATATGTTTGTCCAAATGAGGGGCAGCTAGGTGGCACAGTGGATAAAGCACCAGCCTTGGATTCAGGAGGACCTGAGTTCAAATGCAGCCTCATACACGTGACACTAGCTGTGTGACCTTGGGCAAGTCACTTCACCCTCATTGCCCCACAAAAAACAAAAACAAAAACAAAAAAACTTCACCAAATGAACGAAGGTCTCTAGTGGCTGGAAGGATGAACGAGGGCCCCAGGGCACAGAGAAAAGGAGCAGGGTTCACAAGAACAGATGAAACACATTTCTCACTTCTTGATAGAGAGGTGGGGGACCGCGAGAGCAGAATAGCTCATGCCTTGTTAGATGTGGCCATTCTTTTGTTTGTTTGCCTGTGTTTCTTAACAGGGGGATTTTAGTTCTGCTCTGGGCAGGGGAAGAGCTTACATCCAGAAACGACAGTGATGAACAATCAGAAAACATCAATTAAAGATCACTCACGATATGATCCTTACTTAAGGGGCTAATGCTGGGGCCTCTCCAAGCCAAAGTGCCATGTCATTCAATAACCCTGGAGAAGGCAGAGTTAGAGGCAAAACTCCATCATCTTTGAGAAAGTATCTGAACTCAGAGAACCGTGCTTTAAACTGCAGCTTTGCTACTTACTCCCTTTAAACTGCTGTCCAAGTAACTTCACATTTCTGGACTTCTGTTCTCACGTGTAGACAATGAACTGGGCCTAGACTAATAAGCATTATGGCTCCTTCAAGCACTACACTTATGAAATCCTTTTGGGAGTTTGTCTACCAGTGAGAATTAGTGCACAGTATTCTCAGGGGCATGGCGGTCAGGAGAGATGCTCAGCTGAGTCCCAGGGAATGACCAAGAGTAGGCACTTTTCCAGCCCCAGCCCCTGGTCTTCCTGTACTTGTAGCCAACACATTTAGTGTGGCGTTAGTGCCAGAACCAGTGGCATTAGTGCCAGAACCAAAGTATCTGAGGCCTGACCCACATACTGTCATGATCCAGGGGACAGGGCCTAGAGATGAGTGCAAAGGCTATTGGCAAATCCCCTGGGAGCAAAGTTGCCCACCTTAGTTACAGCGGAAGACCTTCAGGGCAAGTAAGGCAGGGTGCGTCATTGCACAAGGCTTTTACCAACTTCACAATATATATGCATTGTGGGAACAAAATAGTAACCATGAAAAACGAGATGTGGGCTGGTAATTTTGTATACTTTCCTCCAAGGCAAAACTAAGCAGTTGAATGCCTTAATTTTAACATTGCTGACTGCTTTTCAGAATTTGTTTGGAATACCTTTCCCCTGACAATTATAAGAAAGGTCCTGGTCTCCTGGGTGGCATTGGAGAATATAGTGGGGAACATCCCAAGCGAGTGAAACTTACAAACTATGAAACCTACAAACTTCTCAACAGCTGGTCTATTTCAGGACCAAGTCCATCCTAGGGAGGGGAACAAGGAAGGATGGCAAAGGGGCTTACTTATGGGCAGAGATGGTTGGGCAGAGAGGGCCCCAGCTAGTCTGTACTTTGTTAGCTGCTAATCGCCTCTTTTGAATCAGATCTGCATTCTCTCTCCTTGGGTAGGACAGCCCCACTCCCTTACCTAACACAGCTCACTGTGGACTCACCGCCCCTGAGGCCAAGCACCCCAAGGAACCTGAAACCAGGCCAACATTAGCACAAGAAGAGAAAAGGGAGATTGTCCGACTCGAACAACTCAAACATTTCATTCTCTTTCGAGGCCTCAAAACCCTAATTTGACCACAAAAACCTGGCCTTTGGTGTTTCTGTTATGAGTATCAGATTCCTTCAGCTGAACTTGGCTGTTCACTGCCTGAACAAATTACATTAACAATACAGAGAAATGTATACAGGGCCTTAAAAACACTGCTGAGCTGGGACCAAAACAAAGGCAGGGGTGTCCTAGCAACAAACCTTACCCCCAGCCCCAGCCCCCCCAACACACACACACACACACACACACACACACACATACACACACACACACACACACAGAGGGCTTTGGGCTCTGCCAGGAATTGTGAACCATTGAGTTCTTCTCTTTTCTGCAAACAATTAGGGACGGAGAAGTCACAATTACAGATGGGATTTACAGCCAAAGGAACAATCTATAAATCACAGGGCTCCCACCCCCCACCTCCAACCCCCCAACCATTCCTAACCAAATAATCAGATCCAGATGTTCAGCCACAGCTGCCTAAATGTGTGGTACATTGTTGTCCAACTAGACTAAGATCTGACTCTGCGAACTGTCAGAGGCCGAAGCAGGAAGACTTTGCCAAGCCAGAAGGGGCCCTTTTTCCATCCCAACTGTGAGGGAGCAAGCCCAAAAATGAGCAGCAGCTTGGTTGGAGCTATCCATGGCGTGATGGTGAGATGGCCAAGGTGTGTCCACAGAAAACTCAGCCCCCGAAGGGCAGGCATGGCTTCGTTCCCTGGATCCCCAAAGCTTCCCTAATCCAGCATAATTTAATGAGATGAATAGTTCAACCATGATGTAGTGGAGAGAGAGACAAGCTTGAAGCTAAGAAGACTTGGGTTCAAGTCCAGCAGGGTGACCATGGGCAGGTTCCTTGCTCTCTCGGTGTTCAACAGCAAGGCAATATTCTAGGCCTTTGGGTTAAAGGGAAGGTGTTACTTGCATTGGTGGAGGGCATGCCCTCCCCCTAAAGTTCCCCATGCCAGGGGTTCTTAATGTGGGACCCAGGAACCTTCAAGGAATCGAGACTTAGATTTCCAGGAGTCTGTGCATTTGGACAGGAATTACACCTTTATTTTCACTACACTTTCGCTTCCTTTGTAGCCCTATAGATTTTATTTTATGCATTTAAAAGCATTATTCTGAAAAAGTTTTCCCAGACCAACAAAGGTGAATGTGGCACCAGAAAGGTTAAAATGCCTTGCCCTATCCCAATGAAATCACAACTCCTATCCCCAATTATATGGTCCTGATTCTTTCTCATTTCTTAATTGTTTAATTGACTCTAAGGACAGAAACACACAGTTTTCCCTCACAGAATGTCAAGAGCTGAGAGATCTCAAAGACCATTAAACTTAAGACCACAGTGGCATGAATTACCCTCAACAAAATGCCTGGCAAGTGGTACCCAAGTCTTTGCTTGGCCCCGTCGACAAGGATTCTCCACTATCTCCCATGGCGACTCACTCCGCTTTTGGGTAGCTCTAACTGAAGGGCCTAAATTGGCAGTTATGCAAGTCACTGCTCATAGTTCTGCTATCTGGGGCCAAGGAGAAAAAGTTCAAGCCATTTTCCATATGACAACCCTTCAAACACCCGAAGGCAACCCTCAGTCCCCCCCCAACCCCCACTGAGTCTTCTCTTGTCCTTCAAATAATACTCATATAAGATAAAATCAAGGCCTTTCGCTTTCCAAGGGTGCTGCTTCTTTCTTTGGGTGCCCCCTAGCTAATCAAGGTCTTTCCTAAAAAGCGGCACCTCCACACTGAACATAACAGGCCAGATATAGTTAGGCCAGGGCAGAGGGGAGTGGGGACTATTCAACCATCCAGTGGTGGAAAAATGCATTCATCCTCTGTATCCAACCACACCAAAGCTTTCTGGGTACCACAGTCACAAACAAGCCTCTAAATCTGAAGAGCCATCCTGCAAAAATGTTGCTTTTTCTCTACAGATAGAACTCTATAAAATGGTATCATAACTTGACAATCATTTATGAGGTTTCTATTCCAGGACGGCCATTGTGGTATGAATCCAGCAGAGCAGGCCTCAGAGTTAAGGGGACCTGGGTTGTCCGAGTCCCATCTCTGTGGCATCACTGGCTGTGTGACCTTACACAAGCCACTGAAACTCTCAGTGCCTACAGCTACTTGCAAAAATACTGTTTTACTGTGGTAGAAGAAGTCTCTCCCGAAGAGCTCCTCATGCAGAAGGAATCACATGTCTGGTCTGAAAAATAAGGCAAAATAAAATGGCTGGGAACGTAAAGACAAAATTGAAGTAGCCCTGTCCTCAGGGAGCTGCATTTCCCTGGGGTGGTTCTAATTGCACAGATTCCAACAAGCTGAGAATTACCTATGGAACGAGCTGGCACGGTGATTCCTCAGTAGACTGGGGACAAGTAAAGGCATTTTGTCAAGGGTAATTCAGGCCACTGGGGTCTTTGGAAATAAAAATGACCTTTTGGAAAAGCCCAGGCTCTTCCAGTTGCCCTCAACTTGGTGCAGATCCTCCCTCTGGTCCTCAGCATTTTAAGAGGGCTCCATTCTATACCTGTAGCCTTCCAGAGCACTTTGGCGGCTCCCAATGGTTCTCCACTGTGGTGAATATTCAAGAGTCAAGAGTATCTTGTGCTGCCTACAAGACCGCCTGGTAACCAAACACCTCAGTACCAAGTGACATTTAGCCTCATCCTCCTTCATCCATCATCCTTTCCAGACAGGTCTTCTCTAGGATTTCATATGGAACTGAGGTGAAGCATGGCATGGGATGGGATGACACAGCTGCTGTTTTTAACAGAGGAAGGAAGGAAGGAAGGAAGGAAGGAATTCAATGAACCGGGATGTCTGGGCTCCGAGGCAGTGGATGTGAGCATGTTGTTAGCGGTGCGAGGGCTGCCTCTTCCAACAGGCAACATGGATTCCACTCTTGGCCATTACTCCCACGATGGATCTCCAAGAGAATCTGGAGGTTCGTGATAGTCAGGGGAATTCGGTCTCTAGGTCAGAGGATGTTGACAGGATGGCCACACTATATCTCATTAACAACCTTCTTAGGGGCAGCTAGGTGGCACAGTGGATAGAGCACCAGCCCTGGATTCAGGAGGACCTGAGTTCAAATCCGGCCTCACACACTTGACACTTGCTACTTGTGTGACCCTGGGCAAGTCACTTAACCCCAATTGCCTCACCAAAAAAACAAACAAACAAAAAAACCAACAACCAACAACCTTCTTATGGACAGAGTGAGGATTGCGTGATGAAAAAGAGGAAGCTAACTCTAAACTCCTTACAAAGAGGGGGTCACCTTCTTTCAAAACCTGAGAGAAAAGGTTGCCCTCCAAAATAGAGGAGGGGAAATCAAGACTGTTTAGCTATGTAGAAAGGCACCAGGAAGCCAGGTTTGAATCCCACCATATAAACAGCTATAGAACCCTGGACAAGTCACTTAAACTCTGTAGCCTCAGTTTCCCAAGCTGCAAAATGGGGAAGGTAGATGCAATGATCTCAAAGATCTCTTTCCCAGCCCTGAACTTTGAAAAATGGGACAGTGAAAATAATAACGACTAAATTCTTTGCAATTTGGGGGGAAAACCCAACACTGCCTACATCGTCTCACTTGGTCACTATAAGATCTGTTCGGTTTCTAGTCAAGTATGATTAATCCAATTGCATGGATCAGAAAATGGAGGTCCAGAGGGCTTAACAGGCCTGGCCCAGGACTGGGGCTGGGATTTCGACTCCAAATCATCTTATTCCAAACCCGTCTCTGTCAATCTGTGATTGACCAGAGATAAAGGATAGTAAGGAGAAGGGTATGTGCTCTGGAGGAGATTCTCCAGACCTAGCTCAGGGAAAGCAGAAAGCAACATGTTAATTAAACCTATTAATCAATCAGCAAGCATTTATTAAGTTCCAGACACTAGGGATATAGTCTCCAATCCCAAGGAGCAGGAGGAAACATTAGAAATAAAAATCAAGGCGGGCAGCTAGGTGGCGCAGTGGATAAAGCACTGGCTGTGGATTCAGGAGGACCTGAGTTCAAATCTGGCCTCAAACACTTAACACTTACTAGCTGTGTGACCCTGGGCAAGTCACTTAACCCCCATTGCCCAACCAAAAAAAAAAAAAAAAGAAAATCAAATAAATAGAAAATAAATACAAGGACATTAGAAAAGGTGGGAGGGGCTAGCAGTTTGTAGAAATCAAGACTTTTCAGAGAAGGTAGTTCTTGAGTTGAGCCTGAATATAATAATACCAATTTTTAAAATAGTGTAATCATGTTTACATACATGAATTGGGCCCTCCCAATATCCCTGTGAGATGCTTGCTATACTATACTATGAACCTTAATTTTTCTCATCTTTTTATGGGGATAAGTGACTTGTCCAAGGTCACACAACTAGTTAGGGTCAAAGGCAGGATGTGGATCCACAGTGACCTTCCATGGTTTTCTCAAAGCCTCAACCTTTCCTCTGCTGCATCAGGACTGCCCAACTTTGGTTCCCAGAAAACTCTCCTTATTTCCTTAAAAAGATGAGCTACTTTCATTTCAGGAAAAGAAAAGGGCATCAGTGACTTCCTATTAATCTCTAGGATCAAATATAAGGTCATTTGTTTTGACCCCTACTACCTTTGTAGATTTCTCACACCTCAATGCCTTTTGCCTTCCCCCCATAATGGCCTATTTGCTCTAAATTCTTTAAGACAAACACATCTTCCATTTTCCTGCCTTTGCACTGACAATCCCCCAAGTCTGGATTCTCTCCCTCCCTTTCCCTGAATTCCTTCAAAAATCAGCTCGAATGCCCCTTTGTGCAATGTCTTTTTAAGACCCTCCATTGCTACAACCTTCCCCTCTACCACCACCTTCCCTCCGTTCTAGATGTAACATGCTATGACTCCCATTAAAATTGCATGCTCCTCATGGAAAGGGTCAGTTTTTTGTTTTCCCTAACACTTAACCCGGTGGCAAACAGTAAGCCCTTAATAAATGCATGTTGGCTGATTGCTTCACTGATTTTACTCAGATACAGTGAATTATATTTCTGTCCTATTATTTTAAAGTCACAGAACATTTCCAAAATAACAAATTATAGCAACTGGAAGGAAGGCATTACTAGCTATGTGGCCTTCAGAAAACCACGGTTCTCTGGGCCTCGGTTTCTTCAATGAGATGATGGTTTCACACAATCTGATCTCTGTGAGGTCCTGATGCCATGATCCACACTTTATCCATGTCTTGGTCACCAATGTGGACAAACACTGGAATGCCACTCCCAGAACCAACCAAGTGAACCAGGAATCACGGCTGCTTCTGGCTGGCTCTCCTGTCTCACTTCTTCTTCTTCTTCTTCTTCTTTTTTTTTTAGTGAGGCAATTGGGGTTAAGTGACTTGTCCAGGGTCACACAGCTAGTAAGTGTTAAGTGTCTGAGGCCAGATTTGAACTCAGGTACTCCTGACTCCAGGGTACTCCTGACTCCAGGGCTGGTGCTCTATCCACTGCGCCACCTAGCTGCCCCTCCTGTCTCACTTCTGCCTCCTGACTCTTGGCGCTTCCTTCAGAATGCAGCTCAAATCTCACCTTTAGCAGGTAGCATGTTCCCCAGTGCCACCCACTGTGTGTGCCTTCCCTCTGAAATTAACTCTCATTTATTACCTATCTTGTATGGGCAGAATTGTTTGCCTGTTGTCTCACTCCATTAAAATGCGAGCTTCGTAAGGGCAACCATTGGGTTTTGGCTTTTCATTGTGGTCCCAGCACTTAGCACCATTAAGAAGCACTTTAAACTTGTTGACTGAATGAATGACTGCAGCCCTGACTGGCCCTCCTCAGGGTCAACAACTCAACTGAAGAAAGCAGACTCAAGGATGTGATTGGCTCATCAGCTTTCTATCCTCAATCAGGCAGAGTAACAGATGCACCCTTCTCTACTTTGGGCCTCCATATCCTGCAATGCTATGTCAATTCTAACCTATTTCTCTTGAAGAAAAATGTCCAGGAGCAGGTAGCCTGAAAGTGATGGATGCCAGTCTCTGACTCCCTAAGACCCCAGTAACTATGATTGCCCGGAGATATGTGATCACCGAAATAGGAAGGTGGGAGTGCCAGGTATCGTCTGAGGCTGTTTGTCGCTGTATAGTTAGCTACACTCCATTTTTACAAAAACACCTAATTTCCATTGTCATTCCTGGTAGGGCTGGGGTAACTGAAGGCCAATTTCATTACACAAAACTTTCTACTTCCCAAGTTTGGAACAAAGAAAGTCGACTCTTACCCATCTTCCTTTTCCTCTAGATTAATCCCCTATGTGGCCTTGAGCCATAGAGGAGAGCTACATATGCTTAACCTCTGAGTTATAATAGTTTCTGATGTCAAACCCATGTGGTCCCTCCCAGCAAAAGAAAAGCACCAGAGTGCCTGAATTAATAGGATTTTGCGATGATGTCATTTTTTTCTATTGGTGGTGGGTGGTAGAAGATTGGGTAGGTATCTTGCCCTATAAGTTCACATGTACACAGAACTCCTGGTGAGGAAACTTCCTGTACTATGTCCCTATATATAGGGATACACACACATATCTCCTATATATAGTATATATACACATACTACACATACATAAATACATATAGGATATATACATATACACACTGTTTATAGTTTATAGAGACTGACATCTCTAACTTAGTCTTAGACATTTGGGAGGTGGGGAATATGAGAAGGGATGACCAAAAGGTTAAGTGAACCAGTCTTTGGTATATACCAGCTGACGTGAATGAAGGTCTTTCTGTCTCCCAGGTCAGCCCCCTAACCATCATGCTGCTTCTTAATATTACCAATATATTGGAATGAAATCCCAGCACAATTTAGATTGTAAACTCATTGACAGCAAGGGCTCTATTCATTTGTCCAGTACCTAGCCTAGTACCTAACAAGTGGTTGATGCTAAATAAATGCCTGTTGACAAGATGTAAGTCACAATCCCTTTCATCTCCCCTTCCTTCTCCTTTCCCCTGAAATATTTTAAGTCCCTGTAAAATTATTTTGCCTCATCTATTTCTAGAATCAGTTTACAAGTTGAAATAGGGCAAGCTTATTTGAGAAAACCCAGGCGATAGTTATCCATGGATAGTTATCCATGGGATGATGAGCAAGTCATTTGCTTTCTCTAGGCCTCAATTTTCTCATTTGTAAAATGGGTAGACTGAATTACATCACCACCAATGTGAGTCTATTATTCTGCTAGTAGTCTGGCATAATGTCTTGTAGCATGTAGGTCCTTAATAAGTGCTTATTGGATATGGATCAGATAGGAAAGAGACAGGTCAGACTTTGAAGTGGGGAACTTGGGCTGGTGTGGGGGCAGAAAAGGATTGTTATTGGATATACAGGACTGATCTAATCGTGTCTCAGAAAGGCAGTCCAAGTCAGGATGGCCAATGTGCAAAGAAGCAAAAAAAAGTGATATATCATAGCAGCTTGAGGTTCTTTATGGGTTCTAGCCCCCCCCCAGCATTCCCAGATGTGAGGGTCTAGATTTATAGGATCAGGTTCTCAAGGAAGATTCAGTTTTATGGCCAATTTTTCTCATTCTTGACAGGCAACCTGAGTAGCCAACCAAATAGAACATGAGAGGAGATGACATTCAGTGGGGAATGTCCAGTGGCATCAAGGCTGTCCCCTGTCCTCTTCATCGCCAAGAATCGTCATTTACTATAAGCCATCCATCCATGAAATAGTTACAGAGTAAAGGACCTAAGGGACTGAAGATGACTAATCCATAGAGAATTAGAAGAAGATTGGATTGAGTCAAAGACTATTTGGACAGGGAAATGTGAATCTAGAGTTAAGTAGGGAAGGAAGAAGTATGAGAATAATTATGACTTCTGGTCTGGGTGGAGCCATAGTGGAAATAATAAGAGGATGACGAACTGAAGGGGAAGTGAGCCCCTCTCTACATCCTTGGGTGTTTCTTAGTGGTGGGAGAGGTGCTGGGAGAAGGATAGATGGGAAAGGGCACTGGGATCCTCAAAAGACCCAGAACTGACTTCTCCCTCTTACTACTACCACCAACACCACTAATTATGAGTTACATTTACATAGCACTTTATGTTTATCATATTTGATTTTCTCAACCATTCTCTGTAATACTCCATGTTGTTATCTCCATGTTCAATAAGAAGAAAATGAGGCACACGGGTTCACAGGATCATAGATTTTGAGCTACAAATGACCCCAGAGTCTACCAAGTCCAACTTCCTCACTTGACAAATGAGAGAATTGATATCCAGAGGGAGCAAATGACTCAGAATCATACATTTAGGGCTGTTGCCAGGTTTTGCCCTATATAATTCAAATATGTGGTAAAATATGTTCAGTGTTCAATGTCTCAGAAAATAGGTAGAGGAAGTGGGTGAACATGTGGGGAAATCAGTTAGGACTAATCGGTGGAGTGGTGTAAGCGCCAAGGGCCAGGAAACCATCCCTAAGCAGGCAGGAAGCTAAGAAGCTGTCCTGACAGTGGCCAGGTGGCTGGGGATCTGACTCAACGCACAAGAGTCCAGAAAGATGTCATCCAGAGTCAATATCAGCAGCCAAGAATCTGTCTGGTAATGGATGTGAGGGTATCCAGATGGATCTGCCCCTTTGTGGAAGGGAGACTAGAGAGTAAACAGAGTACTAAGAATCTATCCCAAAGTAGAGAGGAAGCCAGAAAGCTGTTCACAGAAGACAAGGGAGCAAACTGGGGTGGAGAGGGAAGGATACTTCAGGGTGGATGTCCACACTCCCATTTTAGCTTTAAAAGCATGAGTAACTTATTGCCCAGGAAGTCCAATGTCTAATCCATGATGTACCCGCAGGATTGAGGCAAATGATGGCAAGGCAGTCAACAAGTATTTATTAAGCACCAACAATGGTCCAGGCACCAGGTGAAATGATAGGGGTATAAAGAAAGGCAAAAACCAAAATACCCCACCCTTAAGGAGTTTACAATATAAGAGGGGAAATGACAGGGAAACAACTATGTTTGAACAAGACTTACCCAGGATAAAATGAAGAGAATCTTAGAAGGAAGTCACGGGCATTAAGGCACAGTTCACATGAGCACGTTGTGGATAAGCCCTGACATCATTACATATCAAAGGCATACATTGTGAGGCAAAAAGATCCCAGATGGTGACAAGAGTGCCAACCATCTCTACAACTGAGGCTCTCGCAGGTGGAGCAGGTGGAGCATTCAGGTGGGTGTAAGAAAATTCCTTTGGACTGAGAAATGGCAACGCAAACTATGGCATGTGAACATACTGCAACATTGCTGGGCGATAAGAGATGAATAGGAAGAATTCTAAAAGAAGCATGGAGAGACATTTGAACAGATGCAAAGTGGAATAAGTGGAAGCAGGAAAATCATCCATACAGTGACCATAAGCATGTTTATGAAAATATCAGATGGCTTCAAACACAGGAACCCGATGTTGCTGGATCATCCTATAAAGCCACAGCAGCTCACGGCTTCTGTTTTCCTTCCATTTCAAACACTTATCAAGTACTTATTACATGTAAATATCTGTAAAATGCTTCCTCACCTACTGGCAGAGAGAACAAAGATGAACAATGACATGGATCCTGCTCTCAAGGCTCAATCCATGCAAAGTATTCATGAAGCATCTCCTACGTACTATGCATGGGCGAGACGAGCTCAAAGAATGAAATCAACCCTAGTCACAAGGAGCTAACATTCTAATGGGGGAGGAGGGACAACAAATACACATCCAATATGCCCAACATGAATATACAGTTAATAAATACAAACCTATACAAAGTCATTAAACACAAGGTACTTTGGGAGGGAGGGATCCAATCATGGAAATATTAAAATATGGAATTGTCTACGCCGATGTGCTAGGCCTACAGACATAGTCCCTGAGCTCTTGGAACACAGTTTCAGCTGGAGATGACAGGATAGGCAGGTATGTAAAGGATAACACTGATTAAGCATCAACTGTGTACCCAGCACTGGGCTAAGTGTTGGCAATGCAAAGAAAGGCACAAGACGGTCCCCCGTCCTATGGGAGAGACAACATGCAAACAATGATGTACAAACAAGATACAGACCGGGTAAATTGGTGATAATCAAGAGAGGGAAGGCACTGGAATTAAGGGGGATTAGGAAGGGTGCCCAGAGAAGGTGGGATTTGAAGGAAGCCAGGAGGAAGAGATGAGAAGGGGGGGCATTCCAGGCCTGGGATACAGCCAGGGAAAATACATGAAGTCAGGAGATAGAGTGTGTTGTCTGAGGAACAACAAGGAGGCTGTTGTCCTATCACAGAGTCTGTGGGGGAGGGGGGAACTGTGGGAAAATCATCACCCAAATATACAACCGCATAGGGCAAGGTGCTTTAGAGTAGAAGAGAGGCATGAGTGGCTAACTTAGTGGAGAAAAATAGGAGGAAGAGGCATGAAGGTGTGAAATACAGGCAGGGTAGGGTGGGAAAGTTTAGGGTAACCAAAGAGATAACCACATAAATCCAAACCGATTCGACCATGGCAAATGACACATTTGCCAGGATAAAGCTCTCTGACTCCAACACACTGGACCCGAAAGCTTCAGCCCAAAGGGAGCTCTGTATGTTGTCTCTAGATAGCCAATTCTAGGTGAGAGTGAGGTCAGGAAATGGATATTAAAGCAGGAAGGGGTGGGGGAGGGAGAAGAGGGAAGGAAAGATGAAGAAGCAAAGGGAGATGGTGGCTGGTGGCTCTGCAGGGCCAGCTTCCTCCCGGAGCAGGGGTTCTTGTGCCATGGACCCCAACTGGCAGGCTGGTGAAACCTATGGCCCCCTTCTCAGAATAACATTTTTAAATGCATGAAGATAAAGTACTTAGAATTATAAAGGAAATCAGTTTTACTGAAATACAGTTATCAAAATCATTTTGAAAGGATTGAGTTCATGGAGATTGGACTAAGAATCTCTGGACCAGACTCTAAATATGCCCCAGGATAGATTGGGTTTAATCTAGAGATTATATCCAATCAAACCTTGGGCACAGCTATGAACAAGTAATTAGGGAAACAGAGGAAGAAAAGAGAAGACAAAGAATATCGGTGACTGACTGGACAGGTGGCTGATCCAAAGAGGAAATGATGACATCGTCACTTGGAAGCTTCCTCTACCATCATTTCCTTGCCCTAAGCTGTAGGGGATGATAAGGTGTCTCTGACTATCGTTAAGGCACCAAAACATCATTGGTTTTAGGTTTAAAGGCACCCAATACAACAATGATCAAATCCTACGAAAAAAAGACTTCATGCTACATTTAACCAGTTTCAGTTTAATGAGGGAAACCATCATCTAGCAGATTGTAAATGTGTCCTGTATATATTTAAAAGATTCAGGAGAGGAAAAAGAGCCATTCTTCCCATCTCCTACCTCTTCCCCTTTGTACAAGTTGTCCTCTGTGTGGGTTGGACTCTCTCATCATCTCTACCTCCCCAAATCTTGAGTTTCCTTGAAATATCAGCTTCATGTACCACTTTTTAAAAAAAAAAATTCTTGAGGCAACTGGGGTTAAGTGACTTGTCCAGGGTCACAGAGATAGTAAATGTCTGAGACTGGATTTGAACTCAGGTCCTCCTCACTCTTTTTTTAAAAAAAATTATTTATTTAATTAATTTTTTTTTGCAGGGCAGTGGGGGTTAAGTGACTTGCCCAAGGTCACACAGCTAATAAGTGTCAAGTGTCTGAGGCCGGATTTGAACTAAGGAACTCCTGAATCCAGGGCCGGTGCTCTATCCACTGCGCCACCTAGCCACCCCCAAGTCCTTCTCACTCTTAGTCCAGTGCTCTATCCAATGCCCCACTTAGCTGTCCCTTCAAGTACCACTTCTTACAGGATACTTTTTCTGATCCCCCACCCACAGTGGTTAATAACAACTGCTTCGTTATTCTGCATTTATCTTTGACATAATTTGTAATTATTCATCTGTGTACATGCTGTTCCTCCCCATAACAGAATTATAAACTCTTAGAGGCCAGGGATTATTTTCTTTTTGCCTTTCTGTCCCCAGAATTTTGCACCGTACCTGACACAAAGCATGTTTGTTGAATAAAGGACTGGGGAGGAGAGTGTAGAAATCTCTTAATCGATGCATTTCAGTCTTGTATTTAGTATTATTTGTAACATTGCTTTGAAACAACCTATGAACTGCAAGAGTAGAGAAAGACCCGATGTAGATCCCCGCCCCCCTCTATTTTCACTTTCTCATCAGGGATTGAACAGATTAGGAAAATGCTGCTTAAGAATCAAGAGGCAACTTAATACCTTCCGAACTATCTCTCAAACTGTAAATGGGCAGAATGATGTCCCTGGATCCAACCAAGAGAGGGTACAGAAGCCAAGGCGGCCAAAGCCAGACTCTGTATGCCAAAATATCCGGAGCCAGCTTTTATCTGCCAAAGGAGTGTTTGAAAAACTAAGTGGAGCTGTAAATAGACTCAAAGTACTGCAGAAAGGCAGAAAGTAAATCGACAATTGAGCAACACGGTGATTACAAGCAGTCGGGATTGGTGAGAAATAGCAGCAATCTGCATCTAAGCGCTGCAATACTTTAAATCTTGTTTCCGGGGCAGCTAGGTGGCGCAGTGGATAGAGCACCAGCCCTGGAGTCAGGAGTACCTGAGTTCAAATCCGGTCTCAGACACTTGACACTTACTAGCTGTGTGACCCTGGGCAAGTCACTTAACCCCAACTGCCTCACTAAAAAAAGAAAAAAAAAATCTTGTTTCCACTAACATTTCTTCTAAACGTTACTATGTAAATGGAGTTGCAACATTATTAATACTTCCATGTTTAAGTCAATAGAGGTATTTAATAGAAAAGGCCTACTGAGCTTCTTAAGTGTTTAATAAATATTGGGGGGGGGGCTGGATTACTTACATGAACTTCTTACCCCTTTCACTTATCCACGCCTAGGGAGAAGCTAACTCTGTTGCCAGTATTTGCTTACACATTGCCCTCGGATTCTTCACCTCAATCAGGTACGTTAAGCACTTGTTTCCATTTGTAAGACAAGGACCAGCTTCACTGTCTGTCCTACAGGAAGGTATATGTCTAGAAACAGGGGCTAGACCCTTCATTGATGCTGAACATTTTCAAAGTTTCTTTCTGATGTTGATCCTGTCCCTTCTTCTGCTTTTTTTCCCTGTTTCTCCGATACTTGCTTGTCAATATTGTTGCTGAATCCTGTCATCTGTGCTTTCCTCTTCTGACATCTTATCTGCTTCCCTTAATGACCTCTGGCAGGTACCACACACTGCTAGATTCAGCTCCTTGCCTTGACTCTACCCACGTTACCCGGTAGCCACTGCTGTCCACCTGGTGGTGGCTACACAAATGTAGGCATGAGGTCCAAGTGCCCAAGTGCTCAGGTTCAGCCATCTATCAGTTTCTAGGAAGGAAACAATCCCTTTAGAAGCAAAGGTGGGGAGGGGCAGCTAGGTGGCACAATGGATAGAGCACCAGCCCTGTTTTCAGGAGGACCTAAATTCAAATCCAGCCTCAGACACTTGACACTTACTAGCTGTGTGACCATGGGCAAGTCACTTAACCCTCATAGCCCTATAAAAAGAAAAAGAAGCAAAGGTGAGAGGGCTGTAGAAGGCCTTCTACACTGATTTCTCATCTTGAAATTCACATCAGACCATTTAAGTTGTTGTCCCTACATAGGCTTGCCTGCCTTAAATGGGATGAACAGCTCATGGGCCTCAATGTGTATCTGCTCCCACTGGCTTAACTGAACCAGATACTAGGTCTTTTCCTTTCTGACTAAATGCCTTCTATGCACCTATTTGTAGCATCTCTCTTTCCTTGATGACACTTCTCCACTAGAGCCATGGGTAAGATCCCTTTGTTTCCTCCTGCTGACATGATGAACTCAGAACCATCACCTTTTTGGATTTACTCCTTAACAACTCTTAGCATATGAGTCCCCCTTTCCCTCTGGACAGGAGAAACTGACCAAGCATATGAAGAAAGATGGCTGTTTCCAACTTCTTCATGTCATGTTTGTGGACTCCAGCCTCAGCCTCCACCTAATACCCCAACTCATGCTCTGCCCAGTGCCCTGGACTTCAGACCTTCCTTTCACAAGAAGCATTTCCCAATCTTCCTTACTCTTAGTGCCTTTCCTATCAGATTATCTCCCATTTGCCTTCTATTTATCTTCTTTATACAGCTGCTTGCATGTTGTCTTCCTCTTTAGACTGTGAGTTCCTCAAGGGAAGGGCCTTGTTCCTTTCTCTGTATGGATAGTGCCTAGAACAGAGTGGGGGCTTCATAAATGCTCCTTCACTTGACATGTCGGACCCATATCCAGCATACCATTATTTCTAACCATCATGCTCCAGTGACAAAGCCTTTGGCTTCAGTCTATCACATGCTTCACATTGGTGAGGTTTCACCAAAAGTAGGCCAGCTAAAGCCCAGCATGCTGCTACCCTGGGGTCCCTTTTTTTTTTTGTGAGGCAATGAGGGTTAAGTGACATGCCCAGGGTCACACAGCTAGTACGTGTCAAGTGTCTGAGGCCAGATTTGAACTCAGGTCCTCCTGAATCCAGGGCCAGTGCTTCATCCACTGCATCACCTAGCTGCCCTCTTTTCCCCAATGGTCACTTTCATGTCATAGAGGTTCCTCCTCTCTCCCTAACTTTCCACCTCTTGCTCCAGGAGCACAGTAATCAAACCAATACTACCATCCTTCGAAAGGGCACGCCAATCAATTGTAAAGCATTTTACATAAATTATCTCAGCTTGATGATAACCTCTTTCACTAGGTAACATGATTAAAATTAGTATCATTTTGTGGCTGAGGAAAGTGAGAGAAAAAGAGAGCTCCCTGGGGTAGAAAACTAATAAGCTTCATAGGATGGATTTGAACTCAGTGCTTCTCTCCTAGGGGGCAGCTAGGTGCTACAGTGGATAGAGCACCAAGGCCTGGAGTCAGGAAAACTCATCACCCTGAGTTCAAATCTGACCTCAGACCCTTACTAGCTGTGTGACCCTGGGCAAGTCACTTCCCCCTGTTCGTCTCAGTTCCTTCATCTGTCAAATGAGTTGTAGAAGAAAATGGCAAATTCCAATATCTTTGTCAAGAAAACCCCAATTCAGTTTCACGAAGCTGAAATGACTGAACAACTTCTCTCCTAACCCCAAATCCAATACTCTCTGTAATGATTCATTGTCCCTCTAAAACATAACTGTGTGTTGCCTTTTCCCCCTTCTTCTCATAAATACATAGCTGGCAATCATCCAAACTTCTGGGATGCCTTGGCTTAAATCCGAAACTTCAAGGCTACTCCAGGGAAGCCTAAGGGTCTAGTCTGACATAGACCAGACTGAAATATATCCATTAGCCTTTAAAAAAAAGAAAAGTCCCGATATCACACTTGGATTGAATTCAACTACACTAGATGGCTGGAGCATTGCAGTGACATCACTTCCAAGTGTTTTGGAAAAGATAGATGTTAATCCCCAAAATAGACTCAGGAAGATTCAACTATACCCTCAGTGTATGGCTTTCTTTTTCCTGTTCTCAGGATAGGTCAAATGAAGAACAGCAGACCCAAATAAAGGAACTTTCTATAGCTCTTCAGAGTTGCAAAGGGATTTCCCAGATAATTTTTTTTCATTTGTTCCTCCTAGTAAGACTTCCAAGTAGGTTGCAGGATCACCATTGTTGTCCCTGGTATAGAGAAGGGGAAGAGTGAGCCTCTGAGATTCAATGACTCATTGAAGGCCATGCCAATAATGAATGATGGGACAAAGACCTGAGCCTAGGCCTTCAAAGTCCAGATCCAGTAGACCTTGCATGGAGTTCCATAATGCTCTGATTAGATTCCCAAAGCACCCAATCTAAATCCTTCCACATACCATAAAGGCCTATCCAAGTTCTAGGATGGGTGAGGTGAAGTCAAGGTGGAGAAGACACACTAATTAACATAATCTCTACACAGGAAATAAATAAGCTATCTCAGTGAAATCAATCAATTGAGGAACAAGCTTTTCTTAAATGCCTACTATGTGCTATGAGACGCAGGAACCGACGGGCAACAGAGAGTGAAGTTTTCTGATGTCTTCGTTGCGGCAGGAGTTGCGGCTCCCATATCGGACTGCACAGCCACACTGTGGCCTGTGGCTCTTCAAGGTGCTGATCCATGGTCGTCCACAACTGGTGGAAGCCTACTATGTGCTAAGCACTGTGTTAGGAAGTAGGGGTACTAAGACAAAAGCTAAAAGGTTAGTGACCTCAAGAAGTTTATATTCTATGGAGAGAAAGACAACATGACAACATATATCTCTGTAGTTACCCCCAGGGGCCATTTTCCCAAATAGGCATTCACTCCTAGGTTAGGTCGCCAGAGAGTGGTTACCTACTGCTTTCCTCAGGACTCTAGGGGTAAACCCTAGGGAAGCTGTTTTCTAGAAATGTCCATCACAAACCACCAGCAGTGTCTGTCCCATTGACAGCTCTACTTAATTAGCTTTAAGAAAGGTATATTTAGCTAAGATGGTTTAATAAGAAATTGCTGGTATACAGCATTCCCCCCAAACCAGAAGTGCACTTTCCCCTTGCACACACAAAGTCCCTGGGAGAGTGGGCTCAGACTTAAAAGTATAAAGGTAGTGAGGCATATACATGTGACAGAAGGTTACTTTAGTTCCTAATTATAGGAAGCCCTTCTGGGAAGTCTCTCCCTAGGTGAAGCGTTCTAACAGACTTTAAGGATCAGTGTCTCTTTAGAACCCACAGCTGGGGCTTTGCAGATTCAAAGGATCTCAAAGGTGCTGCCCCCTCAGGTGGCTCTCTTTCTATACTGTCACTAACTGTATCTAGTCATCCATATTTGTCCTCAATGTGTATTTCTCTGCCCTTGGCTACACATATGATCCATAGTTATCTGTAGTTAACCAAGGACAGGGAGTGATACTCCGTCTTGGAATACTACTCTTCCCTCGCTCTCTTCCTGCCCCTTGCACAAAGATCTGCCTCCTGAATGTATTCTAGACCCTGGAGTCTTCAACCAATTGACTAATGCAGTACTGAATTCTGTGGTTCCAAACTGTATCATTACTCTATATCTAGAGTCAGAGGTGCATTTGATTCTTTCAACCAATCACAAGATCCTTTCTCAGTGGCATCACCTACCATTATCTAATGACCAAAATATTTTTATTTCTCAAAAATTCATTATGGTGTTATTCCTACCTGGTCTGTACTTCTGATTGGTTGATTCAATAGCAAACAGGGCCTTCTGTGATTAATTGGGAGAGTCTTATGTATAAGTATATGCAAAGTAAATAGGAATAAATTAAAACACATTGGGAAACTCAATTTGAACACAACAGAAGAAGAGAAGACAAGGCAAGGAATAGGTTAAAATATACAGAGAAATGAGGGACTGCCCAATGTGGAACACTCTTCTCAGGGGTGTCATAAGAATATACAATGTTAGAATCTCACTGTTCTAGATAAGAAATGTCTCCCTATATAGTGTATGACAGCTCATACATCCCCAGAGAACTTTGTTTCTTTGAAACTAGCTCTGCATTTTGTTTGGCATAGAGCACTCCCATTACAGAGACTACCTCTCAATGCAATTCAACACTTTGCCTGCAACATAAGAGTCTTACAATAAGGGTGGTGCAGTGAATAGAGCTCTGGACCTGGTCTTTCTGCCTCTTGATTTCAAATCCAGCCTCAGACAATTACTAGCTCTACGACCCTGGGCAAATCACTTGACATCTGCCTGCCTTGTTTTTTTTCATCTGTAAATTGGGGGAAATAATTTCTACCAACCTCCCAGGGCTACTGGGAGGATAAAAAGAGATATTTTAAAAGGTTTTTTTAAACAAACTTTAAGGTACTATATAAATGTTAGCTGCTATCATAGTCATTATCATTTTTGTGTCATCGGCCCCTTTGGAAGTCTAATAAAGCCTACAGACCACTTCTCAGAATGTTTTTAAATGCATAAAGGAAATTACATAGAATTATGAAGGAAATCAATTATAATGAAAAATAATGTATACATATACCTGAAATCAAATCCCACCTCACACACTTACTAGCTGTGTGACCCGTGGCAAGTCACCTAAACCTGTTTGCCTCAGTTTCCTCATCTGTCATATAAGTTGGACAAGAAAGTGGCAAACTACTCCAGTATCTTTACTAAGAAAATCCCGAAATAGTCACAGAGTCAGAACAATGGAAAATGACTGAACAACAATACATATACATATACACATAGAAAGTTCGTAGATTCCAGATCCCGTGTGAAGAATTCCTGACCCACTGTATCCCAAAAACATCATATGAAAGGGAAAAGGACCACCACATGTAAAAAAATATTTATAGCAGCTCACTTTGTGGCAAAGAATTGGAAATCAAGGGGATGCCCATCAATTAGAGAATGGCTGAACAAGTTGTAGTATATGAATGCAATGGAATACTAATTGTGCTGTGAGAAATGATGAGCAGGCAGAGTTCAGAAAAACCTGGAAAGACTTAAGTGGAGTGTTGCTGAGTGAAGTGAGCAGAACCAGGAAAACATTATACACAATAACAGCAACATTGTGTGATGATCAACTGTGATAGACTTGGCTCTTCTCAGCAGTGTAATGATCCAAGACAATTCCAAAGAACTCATGATGGAAAATGTTCTCCACATCCAGAAAAAAGAACTGTGGGTTCTGAATGGAGATTGAACCACACTGTATCCACTTTTTGGTTGTTGTTTTTTTCTTTTTTGAGGTTTTCCCTTTTGTTCTGATTCTTCTTTCACAATATGACTAATGCAGAAATATGTTTAATGTGATTGTACATATACAGTCAGATTGCTTGCTCTCTTAGGGAGGGAGAAAAAATTGGAACTAAAAATCTTATGAAAACAAATGTTGAAAACTATCTTTACATGTAACTGGAAAATAATAAAATACTTTTATGATTTAAAAAAAAGGGGGGGGGCAGCTAGGTGGCACAGTGGATAGAGCACCGGCCCTGGAGTCTTCAAATCCGGCCTCAGACACTTAACACTTACTAGCTGTGTGACCCTGGGCAAGTCTTAACCCCAATTGCCTCACTAAAAAAAAAAAAAAACAAAAACCAAAAAAAACAAAAACCAAAACAAAAAAAACCCAAGAATTCCTGGCCCAGTGAGTTGCTTGGCAAACTCTGAATTTCATCAATTTGCCCAGATAAGTGTGTGAGGTGGGACTTGTACCCTATTCTTCCTGAATCCAAGGACAGGCTCACTTTTCATCAGCCAAGTTGCCTCTACTACAGGTACTATTATTCTTATTTTAAAGATAAGGTTGCTGAGGTCCAGAGAGTTTACATGACTTATGTGACCCTGGATTTAGGATCAGAGGGGACGTCCACTTCTCTAAAGTCCAATGACCCTCATTTGACAGAGGAGGAAAGAGAGGCCCAGGGAGAGGAGATAGGTGCTAGGGGAAAGTCTAACAAGTAGAGGAGCAGAGGTAGATGGGACCCAGGTCCTCACACCTCAGAGTCAGTGCTATTTCCCAGCCATGCCCTGGAGCCAGAATCTCTGAGAGTGTCAGGAGCATGGCTAGAAACTCTTCTACATCATCAAGGCAAGGACAATTCTGTCCTCAGGACATGGGTTAGACACAATTATCCCAAGAAAACAGACCATGGACATCAAATTCACATTTAGTTTGCGGCACTGAAAAAAACCATCCTGAGTAGATAATCACCATCTTACATACTTAGGAAAGGGGGGTAAAAACCTATGGGAGTGGGGGCGGATAGGTGGCACAGTGGATAGAGCACTGGCCCTGGATTCAGGAGTTCCTGGGTTCAAATCCGGCCTCAGACACTTGACACTTACTAGCTGTGTGACCCCGGGAAAGTCATTTAACCCCAATTGCCTCACCAAAAAAACAAAAACAAAAACAAAAACAACCAAAAAACCCTCAAAAAACCTATGAGAGTCCTCCACAATCAACACAGTTCCTCATTAGTAATGCAACCAGTTTTAAGTGTTAGCACTAAGTTTATATCAGTGATTTCGTCATTGAAAGAATAACAATAGGGGGGCAGCTAGGTGGCACAGTGGATAAAGCACCAGCCCTAGATTCAGGAGGACCTGAGTTCAAATCCGACCTCAAACACTTGACACTTACTAACTGTGTGACCCTAGACTCATTGCCCCGAAAAAAACCACAATAATAGTAATAGTCATAACAGCAATAACAATGGCAAGAAAAGCTAGCCTTTCTATATTGCATTTTAGGATCTGCAGAGCTCTTTTAAAATATCATCTCATCTTAATCTCACAAGAGTTCTGAGAGATACATACTATTATCATTATACCCATTTTGCAGATGAGGAAACTGAACTAGACAGAAGATGAGTGACTTGCCTGTGGTCACACTGCTGCTAAGTGTCTGAGGCCAGATTTGAACTTATGAAACTCAAGTCTTACTGGCCAGTCTAGGTACTTTTTATATTTTGTAGACTTTTTATATAAACTCTAAGTATGAATAGAGAGATATAAATAGATAGAGATAAATATCTCTATCTGTATCTAGATATAGAGATCTACAGATCTCTATAGGGCAGTTAGGTGACAGAGTCCAGCTGACAAGTCTTGAGTTCAAATCTGGTGGCCTTAGACACTTACAAGCTATGACCCTGAGCAAGTCACTTATCCCCAAACGCCTCAGTTTCCTCATGGGTAAAATGAACTGGAGAAGGAAATAGCAAATAACTCCAGTATCTTTGCCAAGAAAATCCCAAATGGGATTGCAAACGATCAGACATGACTGAAAAGTCTAACCCTGTCTTTTTACATGAAGGGAAATTCAGATGCAGAGAATTGAGAAAAGACTTGCCTAAGGTCACACAACTTTTTTTTTTTTTTTGGCAGGGCAATGGGGGTTAAGTGACTTGCCTAGGGTCACACAGCTAGTAAGTGTCAAGTGTCTGAGGTCAGATTTGAACTCAGGTACTCCTGAATCCAGGGCCGGTGCTTTATCCACTGCGCCACCTAGCCGCCCATCACACAACTTCTAAGTGGTGGGGTGAGGATTTGAACTCTCTTCACTGAAGCAATGTGTTGGGAAAGCCAATCCTCTACCCCTCTGCACTCACCCAAACAGCCATTTTTTCACAAACTCTGAAAAGAAAGGCTTACTTCACCTCCTCTCTATGAGGAAACCACCCAGCAGCTTTACTTTATCCCAGAATACCTCCTCTAATTTACATCATCTTCACATAAAGCCCATGAAACCAGAGTCCAGTCAGCATTCAGCTCTGTACTCACTCCTGGGCCCTAAAGCTGTTTCCAATTGGCATCTCCAGGGCCAGAGAGTTATTCGTTAGCATTTGTGTGGGTGGCTGCCAGGGCCCCAAACCAGATCCTTCCCCATGGGCTTTTCTTCCAAAGACCAGGAGACTCTTCTTGGTTCCTTGAGAGCAAGAGGGCTAAGCCTCCCTCTGCCTTTATGTCATCCTGTCCTGTCCCATCTTTCCCCCTCCCCACCAAGGAACCCACAGAGACAAATGCTATTTGGGTTACAATTTGATTGAATCAATTTTCCTTTCTTTTCCCTTCAGCTCCCTGGCTCCTCTGCTCCCTCCTTTCCCTTCGAATTCAGCTGTTTTTCATGTTGAATTCCAATTGGGCTCAAAACATTTCACAATGTAGCCTTTGATTAAAAGCTAATAAAACCTACAACCAGAGGAAATCTGAGAGTCCTGGAGAAGCCAAATGACCTCAGGTAATGGTTGGTCCACTTGATTTGGGTTGCGAGTCTATAAACACGTTCGGGGGCTTCTGTCTAGTGGCTCCTCCCACCTCAACTCTGGAATCCCCCCTGCAAGAAAGAAATATGTGCATTAATTCTTTTCTTCCCAATGGAATCAGGGCTGGGAAGCCCCACTGTATGCAAAAGCACTGGACATTTCGTCCCTTCTCAACCTCACTTGTCTGGGCCACAAGGCATCGGGGCTGCTTATGGCTGCTAGCTGTGCTCACAGAGTGACCTCATCTCCCACCCCAGAAAAAAGTAGTCCCTGCTATGGCTTCAGGTTCTACCCTCCCCAAAGACAGCCCCTTCCCTAGGATGGGAGATGGAGCCAAGTCCCAGAAGATCAGAGATGCAGCTAGCTCCAGGCTGAATTTGCAGACAAAAGTCAGTATCAGACATTTGGCTCAGGAGAAATAAATACAAATTCCTGCTATAGACTCATAGACAACCACCTGAAGAACACAGAAATGGCCCCAGGAACTCCTGAAAAGCTCTCCCAGAGGGACTGGTAGCCAGGATCACAGAACATGGAGGGAAAGGAGCACCAGACAGATGATTACAACTAGAGCAGCCCCCTGGAAGGGAGCCCCTGTCCTGCTCCCTGGAGACCTGGCTGGCTCCACGCTGGATGAACAAAGACTGGCCAGTCTGTCTGGACATCCAGCACTAGTCTACAGATCCGACCCACCAGAATCTGATCTCTGGAACCCAGCTTGGAGCAGATCAATGGGAGTTTCTAATTTTTGCATCCAAGCTGTGTTCTATTACACCACAGGGGCCACTAACACACAGTGCAAATACAAAATGAAGGGAGGGAAGTAATTGCCACATATATCTGAAAAAGCAAACACAAAGAGCTCCCGTTCGCTGACTGGCAAAAGAAGGAACACAAAGCCTATGCTGTCAAATAAACTTCTAGAAGGTACAAAGGCTAGGGTGCCATGAGTCAGGAAAGCCTAAATGAAAATCCAGCCTCTGAAATTTAATGCCTGTGTGATCTTAGACAAGTCACTTACCCTGACTGCCTCAGTTTCACCAACTTTAAAATGGGGCTAACAATAGTACCTACCCCCCCAAAGGGTGGTTGTGAGAGGGTCAAATGAGATATTTGTAAAGCCCTTAGCACAGTGTGTGGCACATAGTAAGTCCTATATAAATGCTAGCTATTGTTATTATTGTTAATAATAATAACTTTGCAAACTTTCTATAAATGTATATATAAATGTAAATGCTGTTATGTTTATTAATAATCATTATTATCAATATCATGCTTAAGAATTATCATTATTATTAACAATAATAAGTGCTTGCATTTATATAGCACTTGAAAGTTTGCAAAGTGCTTTACAAATACCCATTTTAGCCCCAAGACAACCTTGGAAGGTAGAGACTATTAGTACTCTGATTTTACATTTAAGGAAACCAAGGCAAAAGAGCAGTTAAGTGACTTCCCAGGGTCACACAATAGGGATCAGATGCTGGTTTAAAGTCAGGTCTTCTTGGCACCAGGTTTAGGCCCCTCATTACTGAACCCAGTTGCCTCAGTATACACATGGAAGAGGATCAAGGGAAGGAGAAAAGAGAAAGGACTGAAGTAAAGCCCTAAAACTAGAGGCAGAGTGGAGAGAACAATGGGAACAGAGATAGGCAGGGGAGACCGCTACAAGGACCAGCCATTCCAGAAGAAGAGAGGAGGGAGAGAATGAAAAGAAGATGGAGAGGCAAGAGAGGGAGAAGGAGGGAAAGGAGGAGAGAAAAAAGGTGAAAGAAGAGAGGAAGGAGACAAAGCTAGAAGACAAAAAAAAGAGAGGGAGAAAGATGGGAAGAAAGAAGATGGAAAAAGAGGGGAAGAAGGTAAAAGAGGAGGAGAAAGAAGGGGGAAGGAAGGGATAGAAGAGAGGAAAGAGAAGGAAGAGGGGAAAGAGAGAAAGGAGATGAATGAAGAAAGAGATGACAAGAAAGGAAGAAAGGGAAGAGAAGAAAGGAGAGAAAGGGGTGGGGAAGAGCAGGACAAAGTCAATGAGAATAGAAAGACTATGAGGATCAGGGTGAGTAGAGGAGAGAAAGGAGAAGAGGAAGAAGGGAAGGAAGAAGAAATGAAGGAGGAGAAGGCAAAGGACCAGGAGAAGATCCTTGAAGGGACTTTATCTGAAAATGGTCAGGCTGACACGGAAGGTAAACAGTACTATTTGGAGCAAGGTGAAATGGGCTGACATTGCCTCAGGATTGCCTTTGCTTAGGGGTGGGATGGAGCATTCCCCAAACCACCTGGAAAGAAGGTAAGCAGAGTTGAAAGAGCATGCCACTCCCTCCTAAAATGATTTTTTGGGGGGAAGAAAATAAATATACAGACACTTGGAAAAGATAACATAGATTCCAATTCATGTTTAGGTTTTATTCGAGAGATTTTACAGGGTAAAAATGACAAGGATTTTTGGAATACAATAGATTCTTCTTGGCCCCTCAGAGGGACATTTAAGTAAATCCTCATGACACAAAGCATGTGTGGGTGTCCGTGGGGCTGCACCTAATAAGTGATGGGGACCCTTTGAGTGCTCAAGCTGGGTCACTGGGCTCAAGGTCAGTGATCACCAGGTCAATTAGAACCACAGAGTGTGAGCTGCTTCTTAATGACCTCAAAGGTCCTTCCTGTTTCTCTCTAACTTTTAGGTGATAAAGTACAATGATATGTACTAGGAAATCCTTGAGGTCTCTGCGGCCTGGAGCAGTGGAGAAGTGGGGCAATAGGCCAATGGACAGAGGTGTACAAAGGCTCCCCCATGATTATGACAGCTCACACTACCAGTGTAACCACACTTCCTAAATGTTCCCTGACCTCAACCCTCTGACCCCTGGCTGATGGCTCTCCTCCCTGTCTCTGGACCATACTGCCCTCCACCATACCTCTGTCCATTGACTGATGTTGCCCCGATTACTGTTGCTGTCTAAACCAAATCCCTCAGTTAACAGGGGAAGAAATGAAGGCCTAGCAAGGAAAAGAGATCTGCATATGGTCACATAGTAGATAAATGATAGAACCTGGTTCACCCGAGTCCTCACCCATTACTCATTATTGCACCATGATTCCTTCCTTGGGGTGGGAGTTGTAAGGAATTACTTGTGATTTGGGGTTTCTGTGAGCCCATCTTTGGCTGGGATGAGGCCCCGGCACGTGCCCATGCATGCTGGCCTCACACTGGACACCCCCACACCTACATGGGCCTGGCCAAATTCTAATGACTAGAAGCCTGGTGAGGACAGCTCAGGTGATCCTCGGCATCCGGAAGCTGGGGGGCTGGCATTTGTAGAATTGCTTGTTAGTTCTGTCAATCAGGGCTGCCAGCCAATTAGCTTGGGGCTGTGTATGTGGTTAGCCCTTTTTCCTGGGAGAAAGGGGGCTTCTGGGAGAGAGAAGGGAGGAGAGCTCACTCTGGCATGAGTGGTAGAGGGGACTCTGGAACTCTGTGAAGCAGGTTCTCTTTGAAAACTGCTGATTTCCGGGTGGTGGTGAGTTGTGGATTGTATTTTTTTTCCTTTCCCTATTCCCTTTTTCATTTTCCCTAGTTCTATTAACCTCACTTGTGTTTTAAATTTATTCCAATTAATAAACCCTGTTTTGTTTTTTAAAGAGGCTGTTAATCTCCTTTCTTACCCCAATATTATGGCGAGCCACCCAATTAACACTCCCCATATTAAATTTGGCCCTTACAGAGTGCTGGACATGGAACCAGATTCAGATCCTGCCTCTGACATGAGCTATGTGACCAAAGCAAATCATTTCCCCTTTCTCAGCCTCAGTTTCCCACTGAAAGAAATGGCAGGAATTTACTGCATTGTCTCTTATTCTTTGCCAGTTTCTTAAGGAGGCACAGAATGATGATGAAACTTTGTACATCCTGGGAAAGAGAGAGAAGTGGCATAAAAGAAGTGGGCTGGATTCGATGATCTAAAAGGTCTCTTCTAGTTCTAAAGCTAGAATCCTATTATCTCAGGAAAATGCTCAGTCCAGGGGTGAGGAGAAGTAGAAGAGGGGGCAGGGCCAGGGAGAATGACATTATTAGAGGGGACAACTGTCAACCAGAAATATCACCAAGTTCTTTGTCTCAGAATCTGATTGTATCCCTTTCTTTGAGGTCAACACATCCCCCATCCAGAAGTCTCCCTTGAAAATCAAATTTCAGCAGAATGATAGAGAAGGAAGTCAGGTCATAAGTAGCTAAAGAAGGGATAAGAAGGTAATGAGGACTCATCAATCACTTGAGAAGTACAAGGGGAGGAAGATTTTTTTTTTAAAGGATGGTGGCTAGGAGGGATGGTGGATTCAAGCAAAGGGTTGAGTCCTCAACTCTTCCTTCTCTGCCTTCCCCCATATCCAATCAGCTGCCATCCACAGCAACTCTCCAATCCATCTTCTCTTTACTCCACAGCTACCATCTTGATTCAGACCCTCATCACCTCAATAGCTTTGAAGCTCTCCCTTGTCAAATCTACCCTCCACACACTGGTCAAAATCAACTTTCTAAAGCACAAGTACTACCATTGTCATTCCTCTGGTCCATCAATTAATCAACAAACATTGAGATGCCTTTTAAGTGCCTCTTCTGGGCAAGAAACTGCTTTTGGCTTGCCTTTTTGGCAACCATCATGGAAGATAAAGTAGCTGGACTTGGACTCAGCAAGCCCCAAGTTCAAATCCTGCCTCAGACACTTACAATGTGACCTTGTCATTTAAACTATCTCAGTCTCAGTTTCTTCACCTGTAAAATAAGCAAGTTGGATTTGATGGCCTCTAAGGTATATTCCAGCTCTCCTTGATCTCACTATAATAACACAGTTAACACTCTACCAGAGAGAGAAATAAACAGACAAAGAAGAGTATAAAAACAAGAACAGTATGATGAAGGGGAAGGAAAGTACCAGTCAACATGCTGTGGAATGATGATGAGGGGAAGCATTTTCATGAAAGCATGACCAGGGAGATGAAGAGAGAATGCTTCACAGAGGTGCCACCTAAGCTAATCTTGGATGGATGGATGAATGGAGGAAGGAAGGAAGGAAAGAAGGAAGGAAGGGAGGGAGGGAGTTTGGGTAACAGCTGGTCATCCCATTTGACTGAAATTTTGAGAGCATGAAGGGGGAGTAGTATCAAATATGGCTGGAAGTTCAGATTGAAGCCATTTAGCAGGGCTTTAAATGCCAGGGCAAATTTCAGGTTTTTTAATTATAGTTTTTTTCCAGAAGTAATAGGGAGGTGGGGGCAGCTAGGTGGTGCAGTGGATAGAACACTAGGGCCAAATCCAGCCTCAGATGCTTACTAACTGTGTGACCTTGGGCAAGTCATTTAACCCCATTTGCCTTAGTTCCTTGTCTGGAAATGAGGTGGAGAAGGAAATAACACACCCCTTCAGTATCTCTGCCAAGAAAACCCCAAATGGGATCATGAAGAGTCAGACACAACTGAAATAAATGAACAATAATAGGGAAGTACTTGGGTTTTTTTTTTTTAAATCTCACAATGACATGGGTAGAACAATCACTAATAAAATTATTTTAATAGCTGTGTAAAGAATGGATTGTAGAGAGGTGACAGTAGAAGCAGGAATGTCATCTTGGAAGCTTTCACCCAAGTGAAAGGTGATACAGAGAAAGGGACTGAATGTGACACTTCATTAATATAGGGAACTTCCAGGTGAGGGCATTTTCATCTGAGAGATTAAGTGACTTGTCTAGGGTCATGCAATGAGTATGTGCCAAGTTTTCCTGGCTTGAGGACACTCTATCTCTGATGATGAGAGCCCTGTAAGGGGGGGAACGATCCCTGTATGGGAGGTGGTGGGAGTAGGGTTTACTGAATTGGGGATTTCACTGGATGTGGGCCAAATTTTTCAGGACATGGGCCACATTTTAAAGGGTGTGATTCATGGTTTTTCAGGATGTAGTCCAAGTTTTTCAGGACATGGTCCACATTTTAACAGCCGTGGTCCATGATTTTTCAGGACACAGTCCACATTTTTCAGAACCAGGTTCTAGCAAACTTCAGCAGCTCAGGAGGAAGCCAGGAGAAAGGCAGAAAATGGGAGTGACCCTGGGCTGAGGCTTAGCAGGGCGTGAACCATGGAAGGACAGCAAGAACTGCAGAGAGGTGGAGGGAGTCATGCCTCAGAGGCCCAAGGAACCCAGTGTCCAAGCTGAGGACAATTCTCAACCTTCAGATTCAAAGAGGATGCTTCGGCACTGAAGCCCAGGTGGGGTCAGATATCCCATTACCTGCTCTTCCTACCCAGAACAAGCAGCTCACAGTGTGGAGTTGTTCCCAGGCCTGGCACACCTCTCCTCCCCAGCTCACTGCTGGCTCACTGCCCTGGTCAGTTTGAACCCTGTTCCCCACCCCCTCCTCCCCAGCCCGTTTTTGGGTGTGATGACTCATTATACTAATTCAGACCAACTCTGCTAAAATTGTATGTACTCTCTTCTTCCACTCTCGCATTGTCCTACGCAGCTTGGACCATGCCTTCCACAGGACCCTGCTGCCCTGAGAGAAACACCAGTAACCCTTGCCCCAAAGTCTTGGAGCTTATTTCGGGGGGCCTTAAAGCTACTATTTCTCTAACTGCCTTCATGCCTGTGCTCTGTGTCTCTTCTAGCCCTGAACAACACCTATGGGGCGGATCTGTCTGGCTCCACCCACCCAGTGCCAGGACAGCCCCTGTCTATACATGGCACTTGGGTTTGTCCATGTAAGTCTCCCAAACTTCTTGACCCCATTTTGAAAAAGCTGCAAGACACTATGTACCCATAAATGCAGCGTGTAAAGTAGGGATGCTAAGTCTAGAGGTTACCGCAGCTTGACTTAGCTGAAAATTCTCTGTCCCCTCTACGATCCTGTGATAGCTTAATATTTGGGCCAGCCTTGTCTTCTTTAAGTTGGTTTCGAGAGACCCCAAAAGTCTCTGGATTTGTGAATTTTTTAAAAGTATTTTTATGACTAATGTAATTGGTTTCCTTTCTAATAGTATGGATTTGATCTTATGGATTGAAAAGACATTCTGAGAAGGGGTCGATAGTCTCTTCCCCCCCCCCCCCCACTGTCCAAGGGGATCACAGCACCAAGAATTGCTGCCCTAGAGCCAGGATTAGATTCTGAGAATAAGGCAAGTCTCTTCTAGGCTCTCTTTTCTCTCTTATTCAAGAGGATTATGGGACCACAGAGTCAACGCTGGAATGGAGCTCAGAATCTATTACCCAACCCCCGATTTTAAAGAGAGGAAAACTGAGGCACGGGAAGCTTGAGACACTTGCCCAAAGTCACAAAACTGGCAGGTGTCTGGGGAAAGGACTTGATGCCAGGTAGTCCTGACAACCAAGCTGGGTGCCCTGTTCTTAACAGAGAGTAGGGAAATCTACTCCTAAGGCAACAAGTCTGCTAAGGTTAGGAAGATTCAGTAGCTCTTCCATTAAGCTCTTCATTTCCCAATCAGGGCCCCTCCTGTCTTTTCTAGACTGACTGCACCTTACTTTTCCAGTCTCTTCTACATCATAACTAAACAAGCAAACTTGCCTTTCAGTGGGCACAACATTCTATCTCCCCTTTGGAGATACGTCACTATGCCAGGAATGCCCTCACATCTCATCTCTGCCTCTTGGAATCCCTGGGTCCTTCAAAGCTCGGTTTAGGTGTGACCCCCCCTGCTTTCCCGTATCCTTCTGCCACCCCCTTATTAGTGCCCCTCCCTCCTGCAATTTCTTTGCACAGAGAGAGAGAGAGAGAGAGAGAGAGAGAGAGAGAGAGAGAGAGAGAGAGAATGAGTGTGTGTCTTTGTCTGTGTTTGTATTTCCTGCCAGTCAGGACCCAGCTCTGTCACCTGGCCGTTTGGCCCTGGGCAAGTCACCTAATCTTTTAGTGTTCTACACAACTCACTAGTTACAGAAAAAAATGCTGAGCTGAACGGATAGAGTGAGGTTTTTTTGTCAGTGAAATCACCAGTGCAGGCCCTGCTCCCATTTTTGGTAATTATAAAGATAGGGTACACAATGGATAGAGCACCGGCCCTGGATTCAGGAGTACCTGAGTTCAAATCCGGCCTCAGACACTTAATACTTACTAGCTGTGTGACCCTGGGCAAGTCACTTAACCCCAATTGCCTCACTATAAAAAAAAAAAGAGAGAGGGTAGAATGTGTAAAAAAGATGGGGTATATTATGTTTCATTTTTTAAAGTCTGTATTTTTAAAGATTAGTTGCCTAATTTATTTAAATGCTATTGTTTTAGTTTCATTTTCTAGAATAGAAATGTATTGGGGCAGCTAGGTGGCACAGTGGATAAAGCACTGGCCTTGGATACAGGAGGACCTGAGTTCAAATCCAGCCTCAGACATTTGACACTAGCTGTGTGGCACTGGGCAAGTCACTTAACCCTCACTGCCCTGAAAAAAAAAAATAGAAAGAAAGAAAGAAATGTATTTTATGATTATTAAATAAATATTAACCCTTTAAAAATTATGCAAAATTCTCTGGGTGCACATCCTAATATAATGTGTGCTGATTAAATGTAAGCTTCTTGAGGACAAGGCCTGTTTTGTGGTTCTTTATCACCATATACAGTGCTTTTCAGGCAGCTAGATGGTGTAGTGGATAGAGTAAAAGGTCTAGAGTTAGGAAGACCCGAGTTCAAATGCATGCTCAGACCCTTCCTAGCTGTGTGACCCTGGGTAAATCACTTAACCCAGTTTGTCTCAATTTCCTCATCTGTAAAATGAACTGGAGAAGGAAATGGCAAACTGCTCCAGTCTCTTTGCTGAGAAACCCCAAATGGGGTCAGGAAGAGTTGGCCTGAAATGACCGAACAGGCAGCATTTCACAAACATTTGTAGAATAGAATTATTAAACAAAATGAAACATCTATATCTTTCAGGTCCCTGGAGCCCTGGGGAAAGTACTCTCTTTTCTTATTTGTAAACCCAATCCTCTCCTTGGTTTTAAGCTGATAAAACTCCAGCTCCCAGGAATGTGCTCACGGCATTCTGGGAATAGACATCACGTTCAGCATCCATCAGCCGCCCTGACTTTGCTCTGTAGCATCTTCCTCCTGACTTCTCCCTCCCCCTGTGGATCCTCTGAAAATAGCCCATTCTTCCTCAGCTCCACCCCACCCCCACCCCAGGCCCCCTGGGCCTTCCAAACCTCCAGGCCTGGGTCACCGCCTGCCCTCCCTCCCTCTCCACAGGGATTCCCTTATCCTGCCCCTCATCTCCTGATCTCCTGGCCAGCGGGTCTTTTCAGATAACCACTGACATCTCTACAACTTAATTACTCTGAGTTTACTCCGGCCCCAGCCAGGCTAGAGTTACTTCCAGACCCAGACTGGATTTGGGGAAAAGAGTTTTTCTTTTTAAGCCAGCCCAGTGTAGCCAACCAGACGTGAAATAGCATTTTTGAGGCCTTCTTGCTTGGTGAACACCAACAAGCAGGCCCCGCCACTGACTGTGTGGCTTTGGACACGTTACTGTTGTTGCTGTTCAGTCCATTTCTGTCCTGCCTGACTCTTCATGACCCTTTTTGGGGTTTTCTTGGCAGACATCCTGGTTTGCCGCTTCCTTCTCCAGCACATTTTTGTTGTTGTTGTTGTTGTTGTTGGGTTGGTTTTGGTTTGTTTTGGTTTGGTTTGGTTTTTTTTAGTGAGGCAATTGGGGTTAAGTAACTTGCCCAGGGTCACACAGGTAGTGTTAAGTGTCTGAGGCCGGATTTGAACTCAGGTACTCCTGAATCCAGGGCCGGTGTTCTATCCACTGCACCATCTAACTGCCCCACCAGCACATTTTCCAGTTAAGGAAACTGAGGCAAACACAAATGAAGTGACTTGCCCTAGCTCACACAGCTAATTAGTGCCTGTCCAGATTTTAATTCAGATCCTCCTGGCTCCAGGGCCAGTGTTCTATCCACTGAGTCACCTAGCTTCCTTTGGACAAGTTACTTAACCCCCATGTCTCTTGATTTCTTCATTTGCAGAATGAGGGTGGTAGCCTGATAAAATGGATAGGTACTTTTTTTTCAAGTCGGGAAGACCGAATTCAAATTCTACCTCAGATACTAACTTGGGCGGGGAGGGGTTGGACTCACTGGCTTCTAAGGTCTCTTCCCACTCTGGAACTATAAGCTTTCTGAGTCTACCTTCCAGCTGGGTGGCCCTGGACAGATATATTTATTCTCTTCTCTGGGCCCCAGGTTCCTCCTCCACAAAGTGAATCATCTCCAAAGTCTCTTACAATGACAAATCTATGACCTTATCTTCCTTGTTGCCCTTTTCTACTTAATGGTTATTAGGGGGAAAAATGATTTGGGGTTTTTGGCTTTTTTTGTTTGTTTTTTTGTGGGGCAATGAGGGTTAAGTGACTTGCCCAGGGTCACACAGCCAGTGTCAAGTGTCCGAGACCGAATTTGAACCCAGGTCCTCCTGAATCCAGGGCTGGTGCTTTATCCACTGCGCCACCTAGCTGGCCCGGGAAAAATGATTTTTAAAGATGCTAAAAGAGATTTGGAGATAAGGACCTGAGTTCAAATTCTGACTGCCATTTACTCCCCCCATCCTTTCTGGGCCTCAGTTTCCATCCTTGCAAGATCAAAGCCTTAGAGCTCCTTAGAGACCACCTAGTCCAACCGGCTCATTTTACACAAAGAAACCAAGTTAACTAGAAGTTAAATGACTTGCCCAAGATCTCACAGGTAGTGTCAGGCAGAAGTGGAGGCCACGCCCTCTGACTAAACCAGTGCTTTCCCAAGAGAAGGGTCTGGATTAAACATACCCCTAAGTCTCTTCCAGCTCCAGTCTGAAGATTCTCGGATGGGAACCTGGTAAGTCACACCGCCTTGGGCTTTCCCCAAATGTCTTCTGCCTGATGAAGGGAGATTTCTTTTCATCCTAGAATTTTGCCACAGAACTGAAGGACAATCTATTCCAAAAATATGCCCAGGATGCTCCTGCATTGGTGACTTTTCTCAACTTCTTTCCCATCCTTCAAGGCTCAACTCAAATGCCACCTCCTTCAGGAAGCTCTCCAAGACCTGAAAGAGAAGGCCTTTCCCCTTTCTTAACAAATCTAACACCTCACAAGATCTCTTATTGCTCTGTCACATTTATCCTTTATGGTAGGGTGGCATCCACGGTCTCTATGTAGTAGAAAGATCACAGGCTTTGGAGCCAGATGACCTAGGCTCTAATCCCATTTCTCCCCTTTATTATCTGTGTGACCTTGGGCAAGTCACTTAACCCCTGTTTGCCTTAGTTTCCCCAACTGTGAAATGATGATGATAATAATAGCACCTACCTCCCAGGGTTGTTCTGAGGATAAAGAGATATTACTGGTAAAACACTTTGTGCAGATCCTGGCACACAGTAGGTTCTATATATAAATGTTAGCTATGACTAAATTATTTATTATTATTATTATTATTTCACTTCAGCTCTCTGGATCTCAAGTTTCCTTATTCCTCAAGAGGATAAGATGGCTTCTGAGGTTCTTTCTAGCTTTAGATCTAGGCTCCTATCATCGGTCCCTATTGGGGAAACTACCTGAGGGCAGGAATTCTGTTTTTATTCTTTCTCCCCTTCCCCCTTTTTTTTGGTATCTCACCTAGCCTCTGCCAGGGCTCAAAGGAAAGGTAACTTGTTGCAGAATCTTTTTAGCCCCTCTGCTTAGCACACAGAGCCTGGCACATAGTAGGTGCTTCACAAATGTTTGCTGATTGGCTTTGAAATCAGGAAAGAACTAAGTCCAGATCCTGCCTACAGAACTCACTAACTGCTCAACAATGGGCAAATTGCTCAGAGTTTTCAGCTGCCCTGTCTTTAAAATAAGGATAAAAATAACCCGTGCTTCTCAGGGGGTTGTGGGAGGGACAAATGAGAAAGTATTTTGGAAAACTTGAGGAACAATTTAGATGTTGGTCATGGTGGTGACTTTGATACTGTTCTGCAGCCTCGTTTGGAGCGGCTTCATTCTCTGACCCCAGTGAGTAAACTCCCAAAGGCTCTACCCCCACATAACCGCCCTCCATCAGTGATGGCAGGACTGCATGAAAGTCACTCTACAGGAGAAGCAGGATGGGCCAGATTTTTCAAGCCCAGTGACCTGTGAAATAGAAGCAAGGCCTTCCTGGCTGGGACACCGTGGACAGGCTTAACACCTCCTCTTTAGAAGGGGAGGTTACTATTAGGGCTGGTCCTGCTGAATCGGTGATTGACAGTTGAAGCTCAGGTGACCCAGACAGAGGCCTTGCCCCCCTCAGGATGGAGGACAAAGGCTGACTGGAGAAAAGAGCCAGTGTCCCCGGGGAAACTTAAAAGAACGTTTCAAAAACAGATATTATGCTTTCTGGAATTTTGCTATTAATGGGCTCATAAGCACTTTTATATTATGAAAAGCAAAATACCTTCCAGAGGAAATATGCTGCTCCATTATCGGGTCTCCTTCCTTCTAGTCTCAGGGCCTGCTTTTCAAAACATTGGCCAGAAAGTCTAAGTGTCAGCAGTCTGTTGGATTTTCCTGAGAGGGGTGGATCCACACTTAGGATGGCAGCAGCATCATTAAATCAGAACTGGGAGGGACCTTAGCGGTCAAATAGGCCAGGTGTCAAACATGTGCCCTGGCCTTGATTAAAATGTAATGGGGGGGCGGGGCACAGCTAGGTGGCGCAGTGGATAGAGCACCAGCCCTGGAGTCAGGAGTACCTGAGTTCAAATCCGGCCTCAGACACTTAACACTTACTAGCTGTGTGACCCTGGACAAGTCACTTAACCCCAATTGCCTCACTAAAAAAAAAATGTAATCAGGAAATATTTAAGAGAATAAATTTAAAAATACAATAGAATGTTTGTTCAGTCCTTTGACTCTTCAAGACCCCATGCGGGGTTTTCTTGGCAAAGAGACTGGACTGGTTTGTTATTCCCTTCTCCAGCTCATTTTACAGATGAGGAAACTGAGGCAAACAGGGTCAAGGGACTTGCTTGCCAGAGTCACACAGCTAGTATGTATCTGAGGGTGGATTTGAATTCAGGTGTTCCTGACTCCAGGCCGAGCGCTCTATCCACAGGGACACCTAGCTGGCCACAATAGAATGTAGATCATGTGAATATGTGGCTTTCTAAATCAATATGCAGCTATAATAGGAATCCTTATGTAAGGGTTAGTAGGACCACCCCCAGCCTTTTTTATTTGAGTATGAAACCATGGATCACTAAACCATCACCGTCATTTTATGGATGAGGAAAGTCAGGCAAGGGAGGATGAGGGATTTGCCCAAGATTGAACAGGGAGTAAGTATCAGAGGCAAGATTTGAACCCTGAACCAGTAATTTTTCCTCTATAGCACACAGAAATAAAATTTCCCCTTATAATAAAAAAAAAGGTTAAGCAAAATCAGTAATAGTATGACTGTATCTGATGATGGTGGCAAATCTCATGGCCCTGTGGTCCCCCCAGCCCTCTGATAAGAGAAAGAAGGTCATATTCATTAACAGAGGAATCTTCATGATTTCAGTTTTCTTTCAGCTGTCTTTTTGTTCCTGTACTTCACCCACTTTACAGATGAGAAAACTGAAGTTAGAAGGGGTAGTGACTTACCCAGGGTCTGACACCCCCACCCCCGGTCTTTGTGATTCCAAGTCGAATCATATCCAGCCATTGTACCATACCACCTCTTGCCATGAGGTACCATCAGAACCGTATTTTACTGGAGAATGTTATGCCCTACTGTACTTTTTTTTCAATAGTGCCCAACTCCCTGTGGGTACTCAATCAATTGAACATAAGATTCAATGTATATAGGCTGTAGCTTAACTACTGAATAGTATAAGATGTAATGCTTATCTCTCACCTCCAAGTCTTTGCACTGACTGTCCCACATGCCTGGAATGCTCTTCTACCTTTTGAGAATCCCTGACTTCCTTTAACTCATACTGCTTTCTGTATAGAGCCTGTCCTGATCTCACCTATATTACTTTATATATGTCTTGTGAGGTAAACGCTAAATCAATATAAGATGTTTTGTATGATCTGTTTAAAACACTTGTTTTTAAGATGCTTATCAGCAAAGGGAAAAGGACCCATATATACAAAAATCTTTATAGCAGCCCTTTTTGTGGTGGCAAAGAATTGGAAACTGAGGGGATGCCCATCAATTGGGGAATGGCTGAACAAGTTTGGTATATGATTGTGACGGAATACTATTGTGCTATAAGAAATGATGTGCTTCAGAAACACTTGGGAAGACTTATATGAACTGATATAAAATGAAGCAAGTAGAACCAAGGGAGCATTGCATACAGTAAAAGCAATATTGTAATGAAGATCAACTGTGAAAGACTTAGCTACTCTGATCAAGACAGTGAGCCAAGACAATTTCAAAGGACCTATGATGAAAAATGCTAACTCCCTCCAGAGAGAAATGATGAGCTCTGCGTGCAAACCAAAGCATATTTTTTTCCATTTTCTTTATTTTTTCCTGCTTTTTTTGGCAACATGGCTAATATGGAAATGTTCTGCATGACGTGTATTATTGATATCATATTGCTAGACTTATTAATGGGTTAGGAGAGGGGAAGGAAGTTAAGAGAATTTGGAACTCAAAATTTTAAAAAGTGAATGTTGGGGCAGCTAGGTGGCGCAGTGGATAAGCCCTGGAGTCAGGAGTACCTGAGTTCAAATCTGACCTCAGACACTTAACACTTAGTAGCTATGTGACCCTGGGCAAGTCACTTAACCCCAATTGCCTCACACACAAAAAAGTAAATGTTAAGGGGCAGCTAGGTGGCACAGTGGATAGAGCACTGGCCCTGGAGTCCAGAGGACCTGAGTTCAAATTGAGCTTCAGACACTTAACACTTACTAGCTGTGTGACCCTGGGCAAGTCACTTAACCCCAATTGCCCCTCAACCCCCCCCCTTCCCAAAAAGTGAATGTTAAAAATTAGTCAATAATTAAAGGGGAGAGCTATCGGCAAATCCTGAGGTTACCAAGCATGGGTGTAGATTTTCATTTATAAATGTTTGGTTGATAGACGATTTTAAAAAATCATGCATTTGGAATGAGAGGACCCCAGTTCAAATGCTGCCGCTATCATGTCTGTGTGTGACTCTGGGCAAATCAATGTAAACTCTCCAAGGCTCAGTCTTCTCATCTATAAATCAACGGAGGATATTGAACTAGATAGGCTCTAAGGGCCCTTCCTCCTTTAAATACATGAAAAATCACCAGGTCAGCACTACCATTATTACTGGAATGGGAATGACAAGCTACTGGCCAATTACTCTTCTCCCATCTCTGTGACTACCCAGAGCGCAGTGACCTTTTCTAGCCACCACTCACCATGAGTCTTCATCCCCCTAGGACAAGGGATCTTGACTTATTTGCAGTCTGGTGAAATCTACAGATCCTTCTCTGATTGTTTGTTGCCCACATGTATAATGGAAGGAAATGTGGAATTTCAGTTAGAGGTTAGGGGAAATAAAGATGCAATATTTTTTGTCCCCATCTAAGTCCATGGAGCCATGGGGTTCTATCCTGGGACTTCCCCGAAGTCCACTGACTCCAGGTTAAGAATCCTTTTATTTGTATCCCCGATTCCTAGCACATTATTGGTGCTTTAAAAAAACACCTTGAATTGATTGGAAAACATAGTATGGCAAAACTTTTCAATAATTAAAATTAGCTATAAGAGGAATAGGCAGCCTTGGGGGACAGAAGATGCCATTGGAGATCTTCAGGTGCAGGATGGATGCCCAGGTATCTGCCTATTACTGAAGGGAAGGTTGCTGATTCAGGTATGGGCTTCCTCAGTGACCTCCGAAATCCTTGTCATCTCTGACATCCTGAGGTTCCATGGTTTTGTGGGGTTTTTTCTCTCCTGCTTCTCTTGTCTGTTGTGGAGATGAGTCTGACAGCAGCTCAATGCCCCTCCAGCCTCACAATGAATTAGAAACACCACAGGGACCACCGAGGCTAGAGAAGACAGAGTGCTGGGACTGCCAACGCCAACCCCAATGACTCCTGTTTTCATGCTAACTCCATGAATGAGACGTAGTACTGGAAGTTGGGAACTGGCCTAAGTCTGCTCCAAGCACTTGGCCAGAGACACATTCCCCATTAGCCCCTTCTTCCCCTAACTGCAAAGTCTCTCTCGTTCCCTTCTTCCAAAGATCCTAGAGACTGCAGGGTGAATGATCCTCCCCCGCCCCCCATGGCTGTCTCATGTCATCCCGCCTTCTGGGCTCTCTTAGCTAGACTCTAGAAGCCTTGAGGGAGGGAGTTGTGCTGGGGGGAACAATCGAGGGCTTCTGAAGCCCAACCAAGCGGGTGGGATTCTCATCGGTTGGGGGAGAGCCCCTCTCAGCTGATTGTATCCAGTCGGCTGGGATATCGGCAGCGCATGAGTGGCTATGAATGGGGCCATTCATGCTGATGGACGGGAGCTGAAAGCTGTAGACACACACACAAAAGCCACTGGGCAGTCAGTGGAAACTTGCCGCTTGCTCGGGGACTTGCCCACGGCGGAGGGGAGGCCAACAGACTACAAGAGAGCAGTGGGAAGACTCCCTTCCAGCCTGTCAAGCACATTGCTTCCCCTGTCCACTGCCCCGACTGGCTGCCTGGCAGAAGCAGAGATGAGATGGCACTGAACTTTTCGAAGGCGTAAGGGGCAAGAGTACATTTTATTTCCTCGTTTGTTGTTTTCCCGTTTGGCGGGGGTGGTAAAGAGGAAGATATGGGGCAGAAAAGGGGGCAGGGGGGCATCCCAGACTGGATCTTATCCATTTGTCAGACCTGAATTCCTAACCAAGGCACCGAGTAACCTCTGAGTAGGGTGTCTGCTGACCTGAAATTGTTTAACCTGTCACCAAGAAAAATGATCCCAAAGGGACTGGGTCCTATTGAAATGGCAATGGGGGAAAAGCGAGACCCTTCCTGAGTTACTCTCTCAGTACTTTCCAGAAAGAATTCTTGCTATTTTCATATTTTTACAACGAGACTAAGGAGGAGAGAACCCCGCCCCCCTTGCTACCCCTTCCTTACCTTGGTTTTGTTTTTTTTTAATTACTTAAAGAGAAAGGCAAGATTGACCAATTGGAGAGAAAGCTTATGATAGTTTCATGGTCTCTAACAAACATTTAAAGTTTATAGTCCCAAGGAGGCCCTGGAAATAATGGCTCCCAGCTACATAGATCACGTTACTTTAAAAACAAAAGAGACAATTAACATGTCCTAGCTCCTCACAATGAAATCATAATCAGTAATTAAAATTAAATTGCTTGTCACAGTAAGAGACAGATTGGTCTCTGAGGCTCTTACTTATCAATCCGTGGCTGCTAATGGCTACAAAGCTAGCTGTGGCCATACGAGGGAAATTCTGAATCTACAGCGACTTCAGTGGAGCTGAGATGTGGGAGTTCCTTCCACTGATGTATGATCACTATCTCAAGCACACCTTTTCATCCTGTGTAATTCCTGTCCATGGCAATCCATAAATCAGCCATGGGATTGTTGCCCAGCAGGCTGGAGGCCTTGCCAATGACTCTGAAAACATCTTAGGTCTATAGGTGCCACACTCAGGGTGCCCATTCTCCATCCACTGATCACTAAGTGACTGCTCTTTTCTAATCCCATGGGGCTAGAATGATGTTTGGTTGGGTTTTTAACTTATTCTCATCTATTACATATAGTATGGTATAGATATATATTATACAGAGAGATATTAGAGAGAGTATGGTATATGGTTAGAGCGCTGGACCTAGAGTCAGGAAATTCTAAGTTCCAATCTTGTTTCACAATTACTAACTAGATAGCCTGACCAAGTCACTGACTGCTTCTGATCTTAGTTTTCTTCATCTGTCAAAGATGGTTGCTAATAAAACTGGATCAGCTCAACCAGTCTTTGGGTCACCTGAATTTTGGTTCTTCTGGGGTAGTGATTATGCCTCATAGTCTTTGGCCATATAGCATCACCAGTGGAACACTGGGTTCCCTGCTGCTCCTCCCAAGGCCTCGGATTTCCAAGGCCCCGACCTGAACATCACTGTTGTTTCCATCCCTGTGAGCCCCAATTGCACTCATCCTCCCAGCTGTGAGAAGCCTTTTCTGACTACTCCAGAATACAGCACGCTCTCCTTCATGTGAACTAAGGCATTTCAAGAAAGTTACATTGATGAGGATGATTGATAATAACTAACTTTTTTTGTGGGGGAAGAAACTGGGGTTACGGTGACTTGCGCAGGGTCACACAACTAGTAAGTGTCTGAGGCTGGATTTAACTCAGGTCCTCCTGACTCCAGGGCTGGTTCTCTACCCATTGTGCCACGTAGCTAGCTGTTCCATCAGTTTAATAGAACTTCAAAGTTTTCAAAGCACTAGCTTTTTCTTTCTCCCTTACAACCCCAGGAGAGAGGGTGTGTAGCTGTATCATTATCATTTCATAGTCAGCAAGCATTTATCAGGCACTTACTAAGTAAGTATGTGCCAGGTCCTACTCTGAGCCCCGAAGATACAAAGGTTTAAAAAAAAAAGTCCCTGCCCTCAAAGAGCTCCCAGTCTAATGGGGGAGGCAATGTGCAAACAACTATGCACAGTCTACAGACAGGATAAACTGGAAATGATTGCTAGAGATAAGGCACCAGAATTAAGAAGGCCCAGGATAGGTTTCCTAGAGAAGGTAAGATTCTGGCTGAGACTTGAAAAAAAACCAGGGAAGCCAGCAGGCGGATATGAGTACCGAAGGCGGAGGAACATGAGGTTTTGAGAAGTTACATAATTTAGGATTAGTATGTAGCACAGTGCCGGAGAAATAGCAGGTGTTTGCTGACTGACGCCAGAGTGGGAAGGGACCTTAGAGATTGTCTGGAAGTTGAGACCAAATGAGGTGAAGTGACTTGTCCAGCAAAGTCACATAGATAGGAAATAGCAGAGGCAAGATTTGAATCCAGGTCTTCTGACTCTTGATGCCATATCTCTCTACTGTAACACCCTGGTCTTCCCACTCTCAATCTATCCCTCTTTTTCCCCCCTCCACCCCCACTCTGTCACCCCTCCCACCCTGCTTCTGAATCACCCAATAACATTACAATGGGATTTCATTAAAATGTATACATGCCAAAAGAACCTAAGGCAACATTAGGCCAGGTGGGTCTATACTTCCTCTACACCTCCCATAATGTGACTGGTGGGGCTGAGCACACAGCAGGAACCTCCTGGTGAGTGATGGATGTGCCAGACTGCTCTTACATAAGAGATTAACTAACTGATTACCAAAGTAATCTTCCTAAAGTGCTAGTCTGACCATATCACTCTCATTCCCTAAACTTCTATGGCTTCCTATTACCTCCAGGAGAGAGAGAGCGAGTGAGCGCATGTACACACGCACACACACTCCTATGATCCTATTATTTCTGGCATTTAAAGCTCTCAACAACCTGATCCTTTCTGACTTTTCTAGTATTTTTACACTTTACCCACACCTTGACACACCCTTTGATCCAACCACACAGATCCATTTGCTGTTCCTTACACAAAACAATCTCTATGCCTTGGTTCCTCTGTCCCTCCACTTCACAGACTGGCTGTCCCCACGCCCGGAATTGTTCACCCTCCTCATTCCTGCCTTCTAATTTCCCAGGCTTCCTTCAGGACTCTGCTCCAATCCCCTATTCAACAGGAAGCCTTCCCTTGTTCCTTGCCCCCCACCCCCTCCCCCTGCAGCTGATGGGGACTCCCCTTCTGATATTGCCTCCTCACTGCTCTGTATGCATCTTATATGTACCTACTTATCGACATATGTCTCTCCATTAGAATGAGCAGGACCAGGAGCAGACACATGCTAAGTGGTGCATAAGTACATGACTCACTCATTCTCCCCATCCACCAGAGCTTGGGAGGCACATAGCCACTCAGGCCACTATCCCTCTAGGCCCTGACCATTCAAAGCCTTCACTGTACTATCATACCACATGATGAAGGTGAGAAGAAAAGCATCAATAAGAAAAGAGGCAGAAGAACCAGGAAATCCCATCTGGATTACATCCTATATCACACTAACTCACACAGATCTGCAGCTAGGGGGGACCTTCAAGGTCCAAACCCTTGATTTTACAGGTGGCAAATAGAAGCCAGGACTCAAACTCAGGACCCGTAAATCCAAATCTGCTGTAAGATGCTCCCCCTCCTCAGCCCCCTTTCTACCAAGTAATATCTGAATGCCAATGTAGTTATATGATAGTACACACAGCCTGACAGTGCAGGAAACAAGTGACTAAAGCCCTACTGATTTTTTTTTCCATTTACTTTATTTTTAATTTATGGAATAAAACAAGCATTTCCATAAGATAGTCTAATTTTTAAAAAATGTTGCACATGAAACTACAAATCTACCATATATAACTTGCTATTCCTTTTAAACTACAAACTATTAACTCACTACTCATTTTAAGAACTTGGGCTTCAAAAGAAATGTCCGATCAATGCTAACCATTTATGGAATGCTATGGGGAGAGTGCTTGGTGAATTCATTAACTAGGGTTCTATCTACTCCAGAATCATAAAATCTCACAGCTGGAAGAGATCTCAGACCTACTTAAAGTTATTGTCACTATCAACAAATGAAGATTATATCTGCAGTTAAACCCATCTGAAAAAATGTCAGCACAATCATAGGCGATATTATATGAAGAGATCTAGATCAGCCAGGACTAGAAAGCAGATAGTTGCCTTGTCTTCTGCCTCAGTTAGACCACATCTGCTAGGTACGTTCCTAGCTGGGCACCCCACCTTGCAAAGGACACGGGTAAACTGCAAAGCTTCTAAGGGGAAAATTCATATGGTGAAGGGTCTCCAAGCCATGCCTTTTGAGGATGGGTTGAAGGAACTGGATTTGTTTAAGCCCAGAAGAGACAGCTCCAAGGATATGATAGCTGTCTGAAGGACTGTCATGCAGGAGAGATCAGACGTGGTCTGCCTCTCCCCAGAGGTACAAGGGGGTCGACACTGCAAAGAAGCAGATTTCAGTTTGCTGTCTTCCCAACAGTGAGCCCTGTTCCCAAGTGGAATGGGTACCCTGGGGGAAGGGAGAAGAGAGCTGTCTCTCATGAAGGGTCTTCAAGTACAGACCAGATGGGCACCCACAGGGTGCTGATGGCATGGGCATTCTTTTTCAAGCATAGGTTGGAATCAATGGCCACTGAGGCCAATTCAAATTATAAAATTCTGTGATCCCGTGAAATGAGTGTCTAAATCATGCACTTGTAGCATAGACCAAGCAGAAGCAATCAACCAATGATACCTTTCGCTACTGACATCTCTAAACAAAAAAGCACGGAGTATGGAGGAAGCAAAGAAGAGATTATTCACTTACAATCAAAATCCAATAAGAAACTGTTTTGGGGCAGCTAGATGGCGCAGTGGATAGAGCACTGGCCTTGGAGTCAGGAGTACCTGAGTTCAAATCCGGCCTCAGACACTTAACACTTACTAGCTGTGTGACCCTGGGCAAGTCACTTAACCCCAATTGCCTCACTAAAAGAAAAAAGAAAAAGAAAAAAAAAAAGAAACTGTTTTACTGGGTTCAGGTCTTTCCTCTCCACTCCTTGCCTCTTTTGTTATTGGGGTTTGTTTTTTAAAATAAGAATGGTAAGTGAATGTAAAATAAATGACCCTGGGGGCAGCTAGGTGGCACAGTGGATAGAGCACCAGCCCTGAAGTCAGGAGGACCTGAGTTCAAATCCAGCCTCAGACACTTAACACTTACCAGCTGTGTGACCCTGGGCAAGTCACTTAACCCCAATTGCCTCACCCCCCCCCCAAAAAAAAAATAATAAAAAACCCTGATTAACATTGCTTTGACTTACCCAGCCCTTCCCCCCCCCCCCAGTTTTTCTCTTCTATCAGTTCCCTGGGATGTACAACATTGGCTTTCCTTGAATTTCTCACACGTGACCCTCCACCTACCATCTTGGTGCCTTTGTACCTGACATTCCTCCCACATGTTTGAAATGAACTGCCCTTCCGTCTCTCCCTCCATTTCACAGACTACTGTTCAGGAAGTATCTTTTGCACAAAGCCTTCCTCCATTCCCCCAACTGCTAGTGCCATTCCTCACAGTTTACATTTAACTTTGTATAGATTTGTGTGTACTTTTGTATATACTTTATATGAATATATACTTTGTCTATATTTGCATTTATTCACCTTCTGTTTATGCTGCATAAAAAGAATAGCTAACATTTATAAAGCACTTATAATATAACAGGCACTGTGCTAAAGTGCTTCATACAAATATTACCTCGTTTGATCCTCACAATTATTTTACAGATGAGGGAATTATTTTATTTTTATATGCACTTGTTGATACCCTCATTGGGATATGACCTCTTCCCAAGTAGAGACTGTTTCATTCTTTGTATTGTATTCCCAGCACTTAGCCCAGGGTCTGACACACAGTGGGTGCTTAATAAATGCTTATAATCAGCAAGGAAGTTACCATCAGCATCAGTGATTATGTTTTTCCCGAGGTACCAGGTTAATCATTCATTTGCCCACCAAATACTTATTCAACACAGACTCTGTACACAAGATTGTGACTTGTTCTCAAAGGGTGTGTCCTGCCACTAGTGTCCCCAGCCTGGTTCTGGCTAAGTGTGTAGGGAATCATTTAGATTTCATACTTGTAACTGTATGCATACTGCATAGAGACTACAGTTCTTCTTGGCAAAGAATAATAAACACTGCTTTGTGAGTTTTTGTTGTTTGTCCTTTGTTCTCAAAGAGGACCAACGACATTGGGAGGTGATGTCATGACTTGCACCAATTGGATTTAAATGCCTGAGGGCTGAGCAAGGTCACCAACCTCACACTCTCATCCAGAGCCATCTGGATGCAGCAGCAAGATACACATCAGGATAACTGGAGATGGTCCTGAATATTTAAGGCAATTGGGGTTAAATGACTTGCCCAGGGTCACACAGCTAGTAAGTGTCAAGTGTCTGAGGCTGGATTTGAACTCAGGTCCTCTTTGAATTAGTGCTTTATCCTTTGTGCTACCTAGCTGCCCCTGAAAGCATTTCTTAAGTCAAACACAGATGATTATGGGTAAAAAGGTCGAGTGGACCTCCCATCTAGGACACAAGACTAGCAAACACCTTTTGCTGGATGAACCTCTGTTAGATTTGTATCAATTAAGGATTCCTTTTGGGAATGAGTTGGCCCAGAACTGAGTTCTTAACCTTTTTTTGAGCCATGGACCCCTTTGGTAGTACAGTGAAACCTTCTCAAAATCATTGTTTGGAAATAATTGAAGGAAATGCTCGATTTCAATAAGAGGTTAGTGAAAATAAAGATGTGATTTTTCCCCCATCCAATTTCCTAGCTTGGAAACCCTAAAATCTATCCAGGGACCCCATATTAAGGAAGTCTTTGGACTAAATGATCATGGAAATCCCTCCTAACTCTTACATGCTGCAATTCTGTGATCATTTGTGCCCAGTATTGAACAGGAGGGAGAGAGAAGGCTTGAGATGACATTGGGGAAATGGCGCAGTGTTTGCAATGACTCCGAGATTTGTCCTGAAACAAGAAAATGAATCTTTGAGTGATTCCCAGTGGCTCACAACTGAGGAAATGCCAAGATCTCCAAAGAATGAAGATTATGAGTCACCCAAAGGACAAAGGAGAGATATACACTGGGCATGAATAGCATATCATAAATTAGAAGGGAAGAGACAGTATTGAGATGCAGAATGAGGGGGATTTGCTCAGATAGACTTCAAAAACCTCTCCAACTTTGAAATCCATAATCCAATGACTGTGGATGGATGGGCATAGGGGTATGGGTCAGGTTCAGGCTATACTGATAGGAATGGTCTCCCAATTGGTCTAATTTTCCAAAATCATAGGAAAGCATAGACTGCTGTATCATTTAAAAAAATTCGACTAGCTTCCTATCTCCTCAAATATAAATTCCTCTTTGACATTTATAATCTGACTTCATCATAATTTTCTAATCTTATTACATTTTAATCCCCTCCATTCCCTATATGATCCATCTACACTGGCCTATTGCAACTACAGTCTCCACACCTTTGCACTGGCTGTTCCCCATGCCTGAAATGCTCCCTCCTTATTCTTTCTCTTAGATTCCTTGTTTTCCTTCTGTTTTAGTCATTGAGGTGGTTCAGTGGTTAGAACTGTGGACAAGTTTCCTCATCTATAAAATGGGCATTATTATAAGGGGATTGACCTAAATAGCTCCAAACATTCCTTAAAGCTACAATACTCTATGATTTTTTTCAAAATAACCCTGAGGTTTCACCACATACCTGGAAAATTGGCACCTGACAAAAGATGGGAATAATCATTGGAGGTGTTATGAAAAAGCAGACACATTAATGCACTGTTGATAAAACTGGTGAACATTCCGGAAAGCCATTTGGAATTATGTAAATAAAGTGCTAACTTGTTCAGACCCTTTGACCCAGAGATCTCACTGCTTGGCATATATCCCAAGGAGGTCATGACAAAAAGAAAGGTTCCAAATACACCTATACATTCATCGCAGCACTTTTGCTGTGGTAGCAAAGAATGAGAAACACAGTAGATATTATCAATGGCTAAACAAATTGTGGTAAATGAATGCAATGGAATGTTATTGTGGCATAAGTAATTATGAATATGATGAATACAGAAAAGCAAAGAAAGAATTCCCTGAACTGATGTTAAATGAAGAAGTCAAGAAAATTATGTGTGGTGACTACAATGTAATTAGAAAGAACAACCCACACCAAAATGATCAAAAATGAATGTTATAAAATTACAAAGAACAATCTTGGCCCAGAAGAGATATGAGAAAATAACTCCATTAACTCCCTTGTGAGATGGAGGGGTTGGAGTCAATAGGTATGAAGCCGTGGATATTATACAAGATTTTTTTTTAATGTGTTGGTCAATTTTACTGATTTTTTTTCTTTTTCTTCTTAAAAAAATTCTTTGTGATAAGGAAGAGTTCCCTGGGAAGGGGGAAGAAAAAGAATATGGGGGAAATCCAAGTTATGTCAAAACAAAAGCTATCAAAACAAATCTATTTGGAAAATATTCTGATTTGAAATTCTCCCACCAGCCTATCTCAAAACCCCTCAGATTCGATTCCAGTAAAGGAAATATCAGGCCTGCACTTTTCTCCCCTTCTGTCAACAAAGTAAATGACCCAGGAACAAGCATGAGGGGTGTGCTTGGAATGTAAAAAAGGCCATCTTATTTTATTTATTTCTGGGACAAAAACTATAGCCAAGTTGTATGGATGATGCCCCCTTATTTTTCACACTTTAGTTTTCAGAACAAATGGAGCTCAGAGAGCTTAGCACTCTGGGCAGAGAACACCTACTAGACTGTGACACTTTCCAGATGCTGGTGTTACTATCAACCTTCAAAAGGTTATTTTGTCAATCAGTTCATGGAGACTCAGCCCAATAATTACAGCAAGCACCTGTTCAAAATTTCAGGAAAAATCTAGTGAACCTTTAACAAGGCTCTGCAAAAGGGGAACCTTTGTCAAACAATATATCTGAATTTGGAGTTGTTATTATTAATGATATTTGTTGTCTTTCAGTCATGTCCCATGTTTCACAGACCCCATTTGGGGTTTTCTTGGCAAAGATACTGGAGTGGTTTGCCATTTTGTTCTCCAGCTCATTTGACAGATGAGGAAACTGAGGCAAACAGAGTGAAGTGACTTGGCCAGGGTCACACAGCTACTAAGTGTCTAAGGCCAAATTTGAATTGCAGTCTTCCTGACTGCAGGCCCAGCAGTCTATCCGTTATGCCACCCAGCTGCCCTAATGACAATATAATTATCAACAATTCATAGTAATAAGTCACATTCATATTTGCTTTGCATATAAGTTAATGTTTACTAATATGTATACATGTTGTATCCTTGGGAGCAGAGTTCTTTCATTTTCTGTCTTAGTCTCTCCAAGGACTGAAAGGCAGTGTAGTTTAATGGTTGAGAACTAGCCTCGATGTCGGGAAGACCTGGGTTGAGGTCTTACCTTTCATACATACTATCTTTGGGACTCTGGCCAAGTCACTTAATTCTGATAGCAGACTGACTTTCTGTATGCCAATTAAATCATGTCTAGATGTTTGTTTGTTGTAAAACTTCCATATCTAGGCAACTAGGTTGTTCAGTGGGGAAAGACGAATTCAAATCCTTCCTCAAACACTAGTTGTGTGACCCTGGATAAGTCACTTAACCTCTGTCAGCCTCAGTTCCCTCATCTGTAAAATGGGACTAATAATAATACCTACCTCACAGGGTTGTGAGGATCAAATGAGATCACATACTTATAACACTTTGTAAATGTTCGTTATTATCATTACCTAGCACAGTACCTGGCACATACTATTAAATAGGAATGAACTGACTTGAAATTGAATATAGCATTTTAAGGCTTCCAAAGAGGTGTTGTTGGTTTTTTTTAAAATAAAAGCCTAGGATGTGGGTGGCACAATTATTATTATATCCATTCAACAGATGGGGAAATCAAAACCAAGAATCAGAGAGTTGATGCTAGTTATTCAGGGTCACACAGCCAGTATGTGACTTATGATTAACAACCTAGAAAGAATACAGAACTTTGGCTTGAAAAGAGACAGGTTCAGATTCCTAGAAGTGGTTGGAAGGAGAGTCATTTTCCCTTGCTGGGCCACAGATTCCTAATTTGTAGAATAATGAGAATTGGAGCAGATAAGAGGTCTTAACCTTTGTGTCTTGAACCCCTTCTCAGAACAGTGTTTTAAAACATAAAATAAAATGCATAGGATTGCCAAAAACAAACAAAAGCCCCAACCAATTCTATTTAAATACAGGCATCAAGACATATTTTTTTTTGCAGGGCAATGGGGGTTAAGTGACTTGCCCAAGGTCACACAGCTAGTAAGTGTCAAGTGTCTGAGGCCGTATTTGAACTCAGGTACTCCTGAATCCAGGGCCAGTGCTTATCCACTGCGCCACCTAGCCGCCCCAAGACATATTTTTTAAAGTTCCTAGACCCCCCAGGTTAAAAACACCTGGAGCTGACCTCGGAGGCTCCTAACTCTCAAAATCCTTTTAAAAAGCTGAGAAAATGAGTCAGTCATACAGATGCTAAGTCTAGCAGCTGGGTTCTGTTCCAGCAGTGAAGGCACCTAAACATTTAAGCCAGGCATTCACAGGGCCACAGTGTTTCAGCCAAGCCAAGTCCGGGTATATCCCCTGGTCAAGCCACTCTGGGCCCAGGCTGGGGGGGGCCCATGCCACCAGGCCCACAGGCATGGCCTCCTCAGCGCATGTACCAGCAATAATGTCTCCACCCCCCACCCAACACACACATACCCTCAAACCACCCACACCCCAGTTCCCCACCCTGCCTGGGGCCCATCATGCCCATTAGACAGGCTTGGCCAGCGGGTCAAACAACACATTCCCACTCTTCTTCCCAGCAACAGGCCCTCTTCTCTTGCCTTTTGCCCCTGCCTGAAAAGTAACCAGCACCCCACCCCATCCCCTCCCCACCCCCCCCAGGCCAGGCAGGGCAAAATGCCCAGGCCCCAGGCACTCCCCCTGCCCCAGCTCCCCTTCCCCTCCCACTAAACCAGAGGCTCCCAGAGAGAAACAATAGTTTACTAACCTAATCAAAAGCAGCTGTTTGGAATACCAGGAGGATGATGAATGTGGGATAAGCCCCCCCACCCCCTAACGAGACCGAGGCCTATTGGAGTTGCATCTGCAAATACTGGCTTCCCTACTTCCCATTTGGAGTCAATGTGTTGGAAGGGGGGGGAGGGGTTGGATGGCCTCCCAGTGGGTCTCATTTGGGGGGTGGGGGAAGAGGTGAGTAATTAGCTGGAGAGCATAATTAGCCAGATAGCAAGAGATAAGAGAGGCCACAAGCACACACCAGGCTCCCAGTAGAGAACACCTCTGGGCAAGATCACAAGCATTCCAAGCCCGGACCTGAGGAGGGACTAACCCAGCCAGAGGGGGAGAACAGCTCAAATGTTTGGTTTAAGAAAGAAAGAAAGAAAGTTGACAGGACTTTGGTGGAAGAATATCCAGTGAGAAAAAACTTGTTCTACCAATGCAGATTGACACCTGCTCTGACGGTTATTTCAGGTAAATAATGAGAGTATTGCTCCTCTGACCCCACTTTACTGAAAGGGAAACTGAGGCACTGAAAAAGCATGTATCTTAGAGTCACTCAGCTAGTGGGGAGATGGAGGAGGGAGAGCCAGGAATCCAACAAACTGAATAATAATGGCTGACACGTAGGCTTTAAAGCTGCCAAAGCCCATCACCTCCTATCCTTTGTGTGTCTAGTTTGCAAAAGTTAAGATTGTGTCCATATTCCAGAGGGCCTGGATTCAAATCTCAAAACCAAATTAACTACCTGTGTGACTCTGGACAGGTTGTCCCGAGGTCATTTGTGACCTCTATGACTTTAGGAGCATCACTTAACTCTCCAGACCTCGTTTCCCCCCATTTCCTGTAACATCAGGGGATTGGACTCAATGACCTTTAAGGCCTGTTTCACCTCTAAATCTGTGATCTTGTCATTTCTAAAGTTCCTCCCAGAAAGACCCTTTTCCAATCCCAATCTAAACTCCTATGAGCTCACTTTCTAAAGGCAATTTAACCCCCAGGACATTCTGAGTTTTTAAGGTAAGGTCCAAATCAATTAACACACATTTAGCAAATTACTCATTATTCTCCATCCTACCTTCACCTGCCCTCCCCCCACCCACATTCCTTATGCCCAGGGACTTGGTGAAAAGGAAAAAAAAAAACTCATGTTATTTTTTTAAAATAACCTAATGTTAGGGAAATATTCCATTTTATTTCTCCTCCTAAAAAAAGAAAAATAATAAAAATCCCAGAAACATACTTTTCTCCTCTTGCCAGAAAGGTGAGAGGCTACAGGGGCAGAATGTTATAGGCATTTTCAGATGCAGGTTAGGAGGGCTGTGTGTCACTACGTTGGGTGATTTGATTAACTGTTTTTCTTTGTTAAAATGGGGTCATTCAATTCTGAGAATGGAAGAAACAGCTAAAAATAAAACTGACTAGGATGTGAAAAAAACCAAGAGGCATTCATCAAACATTTTAAAAAATTAATAATAGGAAAAAATGTTAACTGAGCCTGGAAGGATTAACAGGAAGCAGCAATGCCCCTGAAAACTCACCTCTGAGAAGTATTAAATGCCCTAGGAAATTAAACTCATTTTGGTCAGTAATTAAAATTTCTCCTCCTGGAATCACAAAATTTGAAAGTTGGAAGGGATTTCTGAGGCCAACTAGTCTATTCCCTCTATGATCCTCTAAGTGGTCATTCAGCTTTTGCTTAGACAAATACCTCTAGGGAGGGCGGCCCCCTGTGCTTCTGAGGGCTGCCATTTCTTCCATTTGGGGATGGCTCTAATTCAAGAAGACTTTCCACCCAACCAGTCATCCACCCAGCCATCCGTATTTCTTTTTTTGGTTTGTTTTTTGTTGTTTTTTTGGTTTTGTTTTTGCAGGGCAATGGGGGTTAAGTGACTTGCCCAGGGTCACACAGCTAGTAAATGTCAAGTGTCTGAGGCTGGATTTGAACTCAGGTCCTCCTGAATCCAGGGCCAGTGCTTTATCCACTGCACCACCTAACTGCCCCCAGCCATCCGTATTTCTATCCATCCATCAGAAAATTGACCCTGAATCTTCTAGACCCTTGATGTTGTTCTGTCCTCTAAAGCCAAACAAAAGAAGCCTAATCTCTCTTCCACATGACAGATCTTCAGATCCTTGAAGGCATGTCCCCCCAGTCTTCTCTTTTCCAGGCTAAACATTTTTGAATTCAAAGCCCCTGTACCATCCTGGCTGCTTAAGCAAGGTAACAATCGACCAGTATCAATACTCTTAATCAATTAAGAGCCTCCTATGTCAATTACTTAGTAAACAGGCATTTATTTAGCCCTTACCATGTGCCAGGCACTGTGGTAAGGTGTTGATTAAAAAAAAAAGTCCCTGCCCTCCAGGAGCTTACATTCTATTGATAGGTCTATAGAGAAAATATGCAAAATGAATAAAAGGTCATTTTAGAAGGGAGGACCTTGGGAGCCTAATACCTTCAAAAGGAGAAGGCTGCTCCAGAAGATGGCTCCATTTCTAGGCTAGGTACCAGGAAGACCACATTTTTAGCTGATATTTATATAGTATATTAAAATTACAAAGCATTTGCCAAGAAGTAGGTACAACACAGCTTTATTGCCTCTATTTCCCAGATGCAGATACTGAGGCTCATGGTGACAAAGTCTAGCAAAGTTCCTGAGTGGGATTTGAATGCAGGGCTGGTGGCTCTAAGTCAAGTGGGTGATCGACAGTACAACACACTCCCTCCTGTCAACTAGGTGGTCTCAGAGGCCCTGTAGGGCTGGCTTGGGGATTCTCTGATAATCCTCCATTTGAATGGCCCTGGCTAGTTTCCCAGAATCCAAAGTAACAAAGGCTATCTCTGGAGCAGTCCAGGATGGGCTCTGTCCTAATCCTTCCAATGGTCACAGCCAGCTAATGTTCGGACAGGCCCAGAGACAGAGCAGAGAAGCAAACAGCCCCCAGGCAACCTGCAGAGGAGTAAATAAAAGTCCTGTGGGAGGGAAGAAAAGGTTTCTGATCCAAGGTGTGATAAGGATTGGGGAAGGGTGGGTGGGGATTAGGGATTTACCAGAGGAGGAAAGTAAATTAGAAAAACACATTAGGATATTGTGAAGATTAAGGAGGGGTGGGGGTGGCTCAGGGATATATAGAAACAAAACATTTATATAAGTTTCTGGAGAGGCAGTGTGGCATACTGGATAGAGACAGGCTTGGACAGGACAGGAAAATCTGTGCATGGTCAAGTCTTCTGATACCAATAGGCAGTAATTGGTAGGGAGGGGGAGAAGGGAAGAAGTATTTATATAGTGCCAATGAGGTGCCAGGCACTGGGCTAAGAGCTTTCTACAAAGACTATCCCATTTGATCTTCACAACAGCCCTTAGAGGCAGGAGCTAATAGCAATAGCATTTTACAGCTGAGGGAACTGAGTCAGGCAGACAGAAGTTAAGTGACTTGCTCAGGATCACAGGTAGTAAGTATCTGAGGTGGGATTTGAGCTCAAGGCCCAGTGCACTAACTATTGCACCAGCAGCAGCCTCTTGGTCAAGCGGCAAACTTTCTGTACTCTAGCCACCTCTCTAAGCTTGTAAATTGTAGTAGAGGAGGAGACCTGAATTAGTAAAGGAAGGTTCTTCATTTTGGACAGGTTTCCCTAAATCATTGAAACCACAGGTTGCCCTTATTCCCTCTCTCATCCTCCCTAACATCTCTCCCATCCTTCCCCTCTTCCCCCTCCATCCATGAGTGCATCCCCTAGTGTCCATACTACTACAACAGCCTCCAATTTGGTCTCCTTCTTTCTAGGATGTCCCTTCTCTGACCCATCCTCCATACCATTTGCCGACACAACCATCTTCTTGAGGCATAGGTCTGATCACATCACTGTTTGGCTCAAGTATTTTTAGTGGTTCGTTCATTCATTCAATAAACATTTGCTAAGCACCCACTACACACCAGGCACTGTGCTATGTGCTGGGGATATAGCAAGAGGCAAAAGACAATCTGCCCACAAGGAGCTTACAGTCTAATGGGGAACACAACATGCAAACAAATATATAGAAAGCGAGCTATATACAGGAGAAATAGGAAAAAATTAACGGAGGGCAAGTTCCCAACCATATCTAGAATAGAACACAAACACCCTAGCTTGGCATCCAAGGACCTCCACAATTTGACTCCATCTACTTTACTCTACTCTTTCCACACTTATTTCAGTTCATTCACTCCATTTCATAACCATGACCTTGCAGTCAGGCTTACTAGCTGAGAAGCCAAACTCGGTACAACATCCATTCTCCTGCGTCTCTGCAAATACAGGCTGGGTCCATCCTTCCTAAGCTCAGGTACCTCCATCATGGAACCTTCTTTGATTCTCTCAAATTCTCTTGAATTAATAACTTCTCTGTGTACATACTGAATGCACCATAGTATGTAAGCTCCAGGAGAGCAAGGATGGTTGTGTGTTTGTCCTTCTTTTCTTGGAGTATCCATAACTCAGTGCCTTGCCCAGGCAGTTAATTTGTTTGTTGAACTTACTTTTTTTTTCTTTCAATGAAAGACACCAGATAACAAAATAGGTGCCCATCAATAGGTGGAGAATAGCCAAACAAATTGTGGTCCAGGAATGTGATGGGCTATGGTGAAAATAGGGAATATGGAAAAGCATGGAAAGATTCACATGAACTGATGCAAAGTAACATAAGCAAAACCAGGAAAGTGGCACACAAAATGACCACAGTGATGGAAATGGAAACAAACACCATGACCAAACAATCAACACTGAATGCTGCACAACTTTGGGCCCAAAGAAAAGTTGTGAGAAGACATTTCCTCCCACTTCTTTGCAGAGGTGGGAACCTATGGGTGTAGAACATTGCATCTAATGTCAGACTCTTTCAATGGGCTCTTTATGTTTGCTGAATGATCCTGACCCCCTCCCCCCTTTTAAATTCTTTGTTCTCTCTAGGAAGGAACGATGGAAGGGATACAGGGAAATGCTGGCAATATAAAAACAAAAGTTAGCCATAAGCATTTTTTAAAAAATGAAATGAGCAAGGAAAAAGGAAGGAATAAAGACTGAGTGCTGTTAATTCAAGAATTCTATCCTCAAATTTCCCCATAAACTCTAAAAAATCCTGATACTTTATAAGATAATGACATACCCACTTTAAATAACTTCCCTAAATCACAAAATTGCTACCCGGTTCCTTTGGCCATTAGCTCTATCTTTTTTTTTTTTTTTTCAGGCAATGGGGGTTAAGTGACTTGCCCATGGTCACACAGCTAGTAAGTGTCAAATGTCTGAGGCTGGATTTGAACTCAGGTACTCCTGAATCCAGGGCTGGTGCTTTAACCACTGCGCCATCTAGCTGCCCCCATTAGCTCTATCTTTTGATAATCCACCAGGGTTATAAATCAAGAGAAGTTACACAAAGTCTGGGCCGGACTGTCACTGCTCTCCAAAGATTTTTACAAATATGAATGAAACAGGGCTGCTTATTAACCAGAGTAATTCCAGCCTGTCACCTACTCCTCAAACATTAGGAGAAGATACCACTTTCCTGATCTCCAATTACCCTCTAATCTGAATCTAGGCTCTAAGCAGCAAACAATAGGCAGTGTATTTGTGTACTTTGTCACAGGTACCTAAGCTGGGTTGCAACCCCACCAGTGAAGTTATTGATTAAACGGGGGGGGGGGGGGGGGGGGGGGGGGGGCGGCGGTATATGGGAACAGGCTTCCCAAAAGTGACTTCTTAGCCAAGGAGTCAATGGCTGCCTGTTGCCTCTCAGAGGGCACATGAAGCCCTACACATCCCTCTCCAGTCTTTTATTCCCAGGCTTACTGCACGTTGTTTCTCTTCACACACTCTTAAGGAGGAGACAAATGTGGCCCTAACAGATAGCAAGCCATTTCCCACCACTGCACCTTTGCATACCCTGTTCAGGAGCATTTCTTAGAATACCTGCTTTCCTTCAAGAGCCAAGCCCCAGAGGAAACTTTTCCTGATTCCTTAGTTGTCAGTGCTCTCTCATTCTTCCTCAATTTATCATATATCTATATATTATCTGTATATGTGTTGTGTCTCCTCCATAGAATGTAAATTCCACGAGGAGCAGGGATAATTTCTCATTTTTTCTTTGTATACCCAGTACCTTGCACACAGAAGGTGCCTAACAAAAGCATTTGGATTGGATTGACTGAAGGAAGTCAGATAAGGCAGGAAGTTATAAGTCATCCCACCCCACTTTGACCTGTGTGACTTTGAGCAAGTCACTTCTTTCTGGGCCTCAGTTTCCTTTTCTGTAACAGCTGTGTGGGACAGTGGGCAGAGTGCAGGACCTGGGATGAGGAAGAACTGTGTTCACATTTGGCCTCAGATACTTACTAGCTGTGTGACCCTGGGAAAGTCACAGTTTCTATCTGCCTCATTTCCCTCAACTGTAAAATGGAGAATCATAATAGCATCTACCACTGAGGCTTGTCATGAAGGGAAAATGAGATATTTGTAAAGCGCTTAGCACAGAGAGGCTGAAAAATGTTTACTTGCAATTCTTTCCTCCCTTCTTTCTTCTTTCCCTCCTTTCTTCTCTCCCTTTCCTCTTTCCTTCCTTCTTTCCTTCCATTCTTCTCTTCTTCCTTCCTTCCCTCCCTTTCTTCTTTCCTTCCTTCCTTTCTTACTCTTTCCCTCCCTTCTTCCTTCCCTCCTATTTCTCCCTCATCCCCTTCTCCTTGCTTCCTTCCTTCCTTCATCTACATGGGTTAAGATGAAATGATAGAGTACTTTTATAACTTTAAGGAGCCGTATAAATGCTACCTATTAAATACTAACTATGTAAGGAACATGGGGGTGGTGGGGGTGGACTAGGTGACCTTAAAGATCCTTCCTGCCTCTAAATCTGGGATCCTAGAATCCTAAAGGGTTCCAGGGCAGCATCTAGTGGTCAGAGCCTTGGGAGGAGGTTATATTTATTTCTTTCTTAAAAAAAAAAAAAGCAAAGAAAGGACAAGAGTTGCTTTTGATGTACTTGCCCAGAAAATGCTGAGCTGGTGAAATTCCACAGGCTAAATGCAACTCAACCAACACAGACTCAGGCTCCTGCCTCTCCCTGGCTCCCCCAGGTCTTGTTGAAACCTCCAGTGGGTGGGATGGTGAGAGAGGAGAGGGGGGAGATTGCCAAGATGCTCAAGGATGCCTTATTAGGGGGCACCAGGGCTTTGCACTAGGAACACAGGAAGCTACCAGGCTGGGGGGGGGGGCTCTCCCTCAGTAAATATCACTGCTATAAGCAAATGTTATTACAAGGGAGTGAAGGGTGGGGTGGGGAGGCAAAAGCCCGGGCCTCAGAGGGGTGGGGGGGAGACAGACATTGCTTATCTCCAGCGAAGGAGGATCCCAGGGGCTGGTCTTCATACCAAGGGTAACAAGAAACCCTTCCCCTGGTCCAAACTAGAAACAAAGCGCAGGTGCCCCCCATTTCATTCCCTAAAGTAAACAAGCCCAGAGTTCAAGGTGAGCAGCTCTATTGATGTTGCCATGGCAATAAAGACCAGCTAATCTAGCCTGACTGTTCAGGAGCAGGGGAGAAAATGCCTTCACAATAGGAGGGGATTTGGGGAGGACGGAACTGGATGCAGCCTGAGAATAGCAGGCCATGTCAGCCTCCCAGAGGCCCAGGGCCTCCCCCACTCAGAGGCTCACTCCAACAAGTGACCTTTGCTGAGCCCTGGGAAGTTTGCAAAGTGCTTTACATCCATCCAACATAAGGCAATTTAACAAACATTTATTTCAACTGGTGCCTTATCTTGCCCAGAATTATCCAACCACCATTTCCAAATCACGTCTCCTGCAACTTTGCCCATTATACGCGACCCTGTCCCACAGGAACCTTGGATTCTGTCCTTAGAGCCAAGCCGGAGTTCACAGCCCACCAACCCTGCTCCCCTTTATGTGTTAGACTCCTCCATTAGAGGGGCAGCTGGGTGGTACAGTGGATAGAGTGCAGAGCCTGGAGTCAGGAAGACTCTTCTTCCTGAGTTCAAATCAGGCCTCAGACACTTACTAGCTGTGTGACTCTGGGCAAGTCACTTGACCCTGTTTGCCTCAGTTCCATCATCTGTCAAATGAGCTGGAGAAGGAAATGGCAAACAGCTCCAGCATCTCTGCCCCAAAAAACCCCAAATGCGGTCACAAAGAGTTGGACACAACTGAAACAACACAACAGAAATCTCTCTCTAGGCCTCTATTTCCTGCCATAAGAAATTCCACACCAAAGATGTAATTATTTCAATGTCTTTTTTTTTTTTTTTTGGTGGGGCAATGAGGGTTAAGTGACTTGCCCAGAGTCACACAGCTAGTAAGTGTCAAGTGTCTGAGACTGGATTTGAACTCGGGTCCTCCTGAATCTAGGGCAGGTGTTTTATCCACTGAGCCACCTAGCTGCCCCATTTCAATGTCTTTTTACCTAGATTAATAACAATAGATGGCATTTATGTAGTGCTTTAAGGTTTACAAATATAACCTCTTTGGGGTGGGGGGCGCATGAATAAGCCTGTGAAAATTGAGGTCAATTGCAACTCATGGATAAGCACTGTTGGAAGGAGCCAAAAAAGCAGTAGGTTGATAAACATTTATGAAACACCAACAATGTGCCAGGTACTGTGCTAAGCCATTAGGGATACAAAGAAAAGCAAAGGACAGGCCCTGCTCTCAAGTAGCTTACTTTCTAATGAGGGAAGACAATGCAGAAAAGGAAGCCAAAAAGCAAAGAGTGGCTTGTCCCCCCTCCCATCAGATCATCAGGAAAAACAGTAACGTGAAACCCCACAGTCAACAATACAAATGGAATTCAACCTTGCTCTCCTTTCAGAAGAACACTGAATAATTGGGAAGATAAAAGGGATGAACCCTTGATCTGCAAGTGATCTTCAACACTTACTACTACAGCTTAATGCAACCCCCATGGAGGAAGTCTGTATACACATTCTCTATTATATCAAACACATCAGCTGGAGCTGTGAACTGATCCAACCATTCTGGAGAGCAATTTGGAACTATGCCCAAAGGGCTATGGGACTGTGCACACCCTTTGCCCCAGTAATACCATTAATAGGTCTGTATCCAAAGAGATCATAGAAAAGGGAAAAGGACCACATGTACAAAAATATTTATAGCAGCTCTCTTTGTGGTGGCAAAGAATTGGAAATCAAGGGAATGCCCAATTGGAGAATGGCTGAACAAGTTGGGGTATATGAATGTAATGGAATACTATTGTGCTGTAAGAAATGATGAGCAGGCAGATTTCAGAAAAACCTGGGAAGACTTAAGTGGACTGATGCTGAGTGAAGTGAGCAGAACCAGGAGAACATTGTACACAGTAACAGCAACATTGTGTGATGATCAACTGTGATAGACTTAGCTCTTCTCAACACTACAATTGTCCAAGACAGTTCTAAAGAACTCATGATGGAAAATGTTCTCTACATCCAGAAAAAAGAACTGTGGATTCTGAATGCAGATTGAACCATACTGTTTCTACTTTCGTTTTTGTTTTTTGAGGTTTTTCCCTTTTCTTCTGATTCTTCTTTCACAACATGACTAAGGCAGAAATATGTTTAATGTGATTGTACATATATAACCTATATCAGATTGTTTGCTGTCTTGGGGAGGGTGGAGGGAAGGGAAGGAGGCAGAAAAATTTGGAACTAAACATCTTATTTTAAAAATATTGAGAGGCAGCTAGGTGTCGCAGTGGATAGAGCACCGGCCCTGGAGTCAGGAGGACCTGAGTTCAAATCCGCCCTCAGACACTTAACACTTACTAGCTGTGTGACCCTGAGCAAGTCACTTAACCCCAATTTGCCTCACTAAAAAAAAAAAATATATATATATATATATATATATATATATATATATATATATAAAACTATCTTTACATGTAACTGGAAAATAATAAAATACTTTTATGATTGAAAAACAACAACAGCAAATCACAGCTCTGGACTATTCTCAGTCAAATCACCTTTTAAGATAACAGATACCATAATACTGGATATCCTTTTACTATATAGGGCTCTAAATGGCTCAAAACTGCATAAGACTTTACCACCTTCGGGTCACCCTGTACAATGAGACAAGCTGCTAAATGATTATACAAATGGAAAGAGCTGTAGGTCTTCAGAGGAGATAGAGATTCACTATAGGTTGGATAGGTCATTGGTGGCTTTGTGAAAGAGGTGGAAAGTGAGCTGGGGTTTGAATGCTAGGTAGGAAATGACATACAAGAAGGAAAATGGGAGGGCATTGTGAGTGAATGGCCTGAGTAAAGCCCAGGAGACAGAAAAGAGTAAGGTGGTTTTAGGATGACAGTGAATTTGACTAGAGTTGAAGAAGAAGAAGAAGAAGAAGAAGAAGTAGAGTAGTAGTAGTAGTAGTAGTAGTAGTAGTAGTAGTAGTAGTAGTAGTAGTAGGGGGGGCAGTAAACATTTATATAGCACTTAACTATGTGCCAGGAAATCTGTTAAGCACTTAAAAATTATTATTACCTGGGAGGTAGGTGCTATTATTATCCCCATTTTACAGTTGAGGAAACTGAGGCAAACAGAGGTTCAATGACTTGCCCAGGGTCATAATGCTATTAAATATCTAAAACTAGATTTGTACTCCGGTCTTCCTGACTCCAGCTGGGAACTCTAGGCTCTAGATTCTCTGCTCCACCTAGCTGTCCTTAGACATTCTTCAATAGATATAAGAATAGAAATGTAGTTTAGTAGATTACAATGGGTCTTAGAAACCAGACTAAGCAGTCTGGACTCCATCATCTAAGTAATGACAAAGTTTTGAGGGTTTTCTGAGCAATAATAATAAGCAAATGGTAATTGGGGAAGATTAATTTGGCTACAATCTACAGATTGGATTAGATTGAGGAGTCAATTCAATGGAACAAACTATTTATTAAGCTTTTACTATATGAGGGAACAGTGTGGTGTCATGGATAGAGAGGGAAGGTCTTGGTGTTATGAAGACCTGGGTTCAAGTTTGGATCTTCCTTCTTTGGTATAAAAAGAGGGCTTTATAGGACTTGAGTTCAAATCTTACCTCTGATGTATATTTCCTGTGTGACCACAGCTAAGTCACTTATACACTCCCTCACCCTAGGCCTCAGCTTCCCCCCCCTGAAAAATCAGGGGGGTGGTTCTGAGATGCACCTTATAGATCTTGATTTATGGTCCTATGAGAAATAGTCAAATAAGGGAAGAACGCAACAGTACAGGTGACTGATTGGATGTAGGAAGACAAAAGAGCAGGATGGTAAAGGTGATTGTCTTAGAGATCATTTAATACTAATTCTCTCAGTTTACAGGAGAAGGAAGTGAAGCCAAGAGAGGTTAAGTGATTTGCCCAAGATCCCACAGATAATTGAAGAGCTATTGTCTAACACAAAGGTCTTTAATCTGGGATTTATGAACCCCAAAACAATACACCATCCAGCAGCTACCAGGGAAAGAGATATTTCACATGTGCATTTCTGTATAACTAAAGCGTAACCCCTTCCAGTGATGGTACTTTAATTTTTAGAAATTGATAGAAATATTTTTAATGTATGTCATACTTCCCTGCCTTCTTAAACAGAGCATACTCATCACTTGCAAATCAACAAACATTAGTAAGCACCAGTCAGGTATTGTGCTAGGCACTGGAGAGACAAAGACAAAAGTGAAATAGTGCCTTCCTTCAAAGAGTTTACATTCTAATGCAAAAAACCAATAAGATACCTAATGTGAGTTACTTTGTAAAGGAAATCTGGGATTTTGAGAGGCAGAAGTGAGGATAGAGAAGGGGATGAATAGTACAAAAATATTTTATTCATTACTTTTTAAAGGGCGGGTCTGTCTCCCACTCAAATCAATCAATCAATCAATGGACCATGACATTTCTTTTTTTTAAATAATAAACATTTTTATTTATAGTTCTGGGTTCCAATTTTTATCACTCCTCCTCTCCCTTCCCTCTCCCTGAGGCAGTAAGCAGTCAGATATGGGTTATACATGTAGGATTATGTAAAACATTACCATATTAGTCATTTTGCATAAGAAAACTTGAATAAAAGAAAAAATGAAAGAATGACAAATAGCATGCTTCAGCCTGTGTTCCATCAATATCAGTTCTTTCTTTGGAGGTGGATAGTATGTTTCATCAATAGTCCTTTGGGATTGTCTTGGATCACTGTATTGTTGAGAATAGTTAAGTCTTTCAGAGTTTTTCATCAAACAATATTGCTGTCTCTGTGCACATTGTTCTCTTGGTTCTGCTCACTTCACCATGTATCAGTTCATACAAGTCTTTCCAGGCCTTTCTGAAACCATCTGCTTGTCATTCTTCTTAGCTTTCCATGCCCATCATATACCACAGCCTGTTCAGCCATTCCCCAATGGATGGGGCATCCCTTTGATGTCCAATTCTTAGCCACCACCAAAAGAGCTGCTAGAATATTTTTTTGTACAAATAGGGGACTGTGACATTTCAAATGTACTTTCAATGTGTAAACAAAATACCCTATAGGCTTTGCCACCAAGCTGCCCTCTGCAAACCCTTAGGGAGCTATATAAAATGCCACACTATTACCTTATTGTTAATTATTAAGTTCCCTCTCCCCCAATTCACTGCTTCTAATCTGCAGAGGGTGGGAAACCTTGATAAAACAAACTTGTTAGTAATTGTGCTTAAAAGTATAGTGAATGAGCATCTGAAACAGCTTTTACTAGAGTAGAGTCCATGGGCTTGGTGGTTCTCAGCTTTGTCCCAGTTGGTTGAGACTGCCAAAAAAATTGACCTCTGGATAAATGGGGCATTACTGTGCTAAATAGATGTGAGTACAATAGCTTGCTTAGTGATACAGAAAGTACATGAAGACTCAGAGACCAAAATTCACACTATAAAAACAACAAAAGCAAAAAAACCTAGAGAACAGGAGGAAGCACACCTTTCACAATTATATTTAAAGTAAAAATTTGTAATCAAATAGAGAAAATAAAAGGGATAATGTTGATTGCATGGAATTAAAATTTTTTTTCCTTAAAAAAAAAAAACAATGAAGAGTGAATAGAAGGAAGCTGTCAAGGAGAAAAAAATGTTTGTATCAAATATCTCCAAGACATATAGGAAAGTTGCAAATATATAATAAATACCAAGAGCCATTCCCTGAAAGATATAGTCAAGGATAGGCAGATTTTAAAAGATTGCCAAAATATAAATGACCTATGGAAAACATGCTTCAAATCGCTAATCGTAAGATAATTCATATTTTAAAATTCACCTTGTAATCCAAATTCAAATGAAAAGGTCCTTAACCTGGGATCTATTATAATGCAACATAGATAATATTAACTTGTGGTTGTCTAAAGTCCACAGGAATCAGTTTCTATTGAGTTAGGCAGTCCTAGTCTGGTTGACTTCTAAGGTCACTTCCAGCTCTAAGGCACTTGACTTCTCTGGGCCCCAGGAGCCTTGGTGGCACAGAGGAAAGAGCAGCGTCCTTGGAGTATAAAGGGTTCAAAACCCCAGCCCTGCTATCCCATTGCCAGGGGGCTCAGCAAACGTTTGCAATCCTGAATTCCTGAATCTCATTTTTGTTTCCTGGAGACTTCAGTGGTAAGGATCTGCTTAACCCATGCCACCTTGGACAAATCAGTTAATGAGACTGGCTGGCTTAGTTTCCTTAACAAAGGGAGCTGGACTATAATGGCCTCTGATGGCCCTTCCAGGCCCAAGTCTATGATGCTATACTTATAACTGAGTTGCTAATCTACTTTGAAGTTTCCCTGCATCAATGAAATCAGAAGTTCGGCCCCCTTCAAAAGGAAAAATATTTTAGAGATATGGACCAAGAGACAACCTCAGATTTCTGTGCCATCCACCTGTGGGTGCTAGAAAAAAACTTGAATTAAGGTCAGATTGCAAAATGGTAATAGTGAGAATCTCCACTCTTGAGGCACATTGTGCAGAAGTGCAGAGCATCACCTCCTTGGTCCAAATGAAGGTCCCTTAGACGGAGCATGTAATTCTGTGATAAAATGAACCACAGACCAAACCAGCAGAGAGGTGGGCAGCTGTATCTCTCAGACGCCTACAGAGAGGGCTTCTGGATTGGTGGGGAGCTCAGCAATTATTCACCACCTGAACTGAGGGTTTCATGAATACCATTTCCCTTTCCTCAAGAATTCAATAATAAATTTTGTCCAAGATGGTAGATATAATTCCAAGAATGGGAAGGAGGGAGAATTTCATTCTCTGGATGAACATAAATTCTTCTGGAAGAGGGGAAAGGTGCTGAGGGTAAGGTAGAGGACGCTGATCCCAAAACAAGAAACAGCTGACAAGAGCTGATCCAATGACGCCAAGTTGACTTAAAATTACAGCTTGCATTGGCTTCAAAGGTTTGGCAGAAACCAAGACACTGCTCTACGTGCTGTGTACCCAAGGGTTTGAACATGCCCTATTCGGGCCACCCTCTTTCCTTCAGAAACTCTCCTCTCCTGGCCAGAATCCCAGTCCCCACCTTTCTGAAAACAACAACCAGTTAACCACCAGGGGGGTATGGGACAGTTGCCACGTTTGAAAGAGAGAAACCATAAGATGACAGTAGAATCATACCCTCCCCAGGGACCTTGGAGGTCAACAGGTCTGGTTTGTTTGTTGTCTCCCCCATTAAGGGTGAGCTCCTTAAGGGCAGAGATTAGGTTTTCTCTCTTCTTGTATCCCCAGTGCTTAGTAGGGACTTAGTAAATATTGACTATTGACCCCTCCACCTCCTGCCTGTTTTTTTTTTTTTTTTTGGTTTTTTTTTTTTTTTTCAGTGAGGCAATTTAAGTGACTTGCCCAGGGTCACACAGCTAGTAAGTGTTAAGTGTCTGAAGCCAGATTGAACTCAGGTACTCCTGATTCCAGGGCCAGTGCTCAATCCACTGTGCACTAGCTGTCCCCTGCCTCCCCCCCCTCTTAATGAGCCTCTGTCAATAAAATGTTAAGCTCAATCAACTAAAAACATGCAATCCATCCCACATCTGGAGTCCCCAACCTCTCTGAAGAAAGGAGGGAGGTACTCCTCCTCAGCTCTTCTCCAGGGCCAACACTGGTCACTATAAACAATATTCACTGTGTGTCTAGAGAGCTAGCCCTGAAGCCATGACTACCTGGATTCAAGTCCCACTGCTCCCATATTACTGACCCTGGTGACAAATGATTTAACGTCTCGGCTCTCAGCAATTCTCCAATAGTATCATTACAAAAAAGGTCCAGATCATCATTGAGAGAGAGAATTTCCTCACTTTGAGATATCACCTCTGCCAATGAAATCACAGATCCACTTCCAATTCCTAATTATAAAGTATTCCACTTTCTTTTAGAATTGTTCATTTCATTTATTATTGCTGAAGTCATGTATACGTTGTTTTCCCAGTTCTGCTTACTTCATTCTGAATCAGTTAATACAAGTCTTCCCATGATTCCCTGAATTTCCCATATGCATAATTTCCTATGGCACAAGAATATTCTATTACATTCACATGCAACAATTTGTTTCACCTTCCCCAATCAATAGACATCCACTCATCCAGTCTTTTCCCTCCTTACAAACCTACTTTGACATGTTAGAATAAACTTGCTTCCCAACCAGGTTCAAGGCCAGGTAGGTTAAATTCTGCAACATGTGACCTTCAACAATAAGAAAATTCAGTGATTTTTTCTTTTAAAATTCCTAATATCTGACAAGTGGTCCCTCAAGTGTGTTCCAGATCCCATCTCTTACCAAAATAAAAGCTAACCATTAGTTAAAATATCTTGAATTGTAGTCCATAAGAATTCCATGCTAATCACTACTAAATGATGGATCCTACAATTACAAATTCCATAGTTTGCTTAAAGGAACCTAGAACCTGAACAGAAATAGGCTCATTGATGACTGTGGGTTGGCAAGTCAAGACAAAAAAAGAATGGATAATTAAACCGACCCTTCCATAAATATTTCCTGAATGCCTACTTTGTGCCCAGCACTACTGGACTAATACAAAAAGGAGCTGCCTTTAAGCAGGGATTTAAGTGCCTGAAAAAACATTAAGAAGAGTTTGTGATAAGATGGATGGGATGTTGGCACTGGAGTCAGAGGGCCTGGTTTTGAATCTCAGCCCAGCTACTTACTACCCAGATGCTGTTGATCAGTCATCTTTTCAATCATGTCCAACTCTTATGAACCCAATTTGGGGTTGTCTGGCAAAGATACTAGAGTGGTTTGCAATTTCCTTCTCTAGCTCATTTGACAGATGAGGAACTGAGGCAAACAGGGCAAAGTGACTTACCTAGGGTCACACAGCTAGTAAATGTCTGAGGCTGGATTTGAACTCAGGAAAAATAATCTTCCAGACTCCAGGTCTGATGCTCTAGCTGCTTCACCACCTAGCTGCCTGTGTAACCCTGGGTAAATTATTTAACCCCTCTGGGACTCAGTTCTTCATCTGAAAAAAATGAGGGGATTGAACTAGCTAGTCTGAGGCTCCTTCTCTCTCTAAATATAAGTTCCCATGAACACAGCATCATCATCTTCATCATCATAATTGATAATATAATATTCAATGATTAAGGTCTGGAAACTAAGGCATTATCTCACTGGATTGTCACAACAGCCTGTGAAGTAAGTGCTACTTCTGAGTCCATTTTATAGATGAAGACATTAAGACTCAGAGAAGTCACACAGTTAAGTAGGGAAGTTTCAAACTCAGGTCTTCCATTTGATCCTCACAACATCTCTGCCTGGAACATGCTTAAGACACACTATTATCAATATTTCGCAGGTAAGTTGAGGATCAGAGATGTTTCTGGCTCAGAGATATACAGCTATTAGGTGTTGGAGGGAGGATTTGAACAATTTAATATTGAGAAACAGAACACAATAATGACTAGGGAGGGGAGGGAGACTCCGGAAAGGCATTTTAATGTCCCTGAGCCCCCAGGAAGGCTGTAAGTTATAGGGCAGGTGGATTTAGCAATGATATAGGAAGAACATTCCACTCTCCCCATCTGTAATGCTGGCTGATCTGCCCACAGCATTATATAAACCTTGTCATTAGCTAATGGAAGAAGAGAGCTGATTAAGAGGTACGCCTAATTGGAGAAGATTACCATCTCTAACAAGGTGTTTAGCATCGAGGAAAATGGGGTTGGGAGCATGGACTGGAGGTATGTGAAGAGCAGAGACCAAGACCAGAGCAGCCTGACCATAAAGCAGAAAGTACATTACATAGAACAAGGGAGACAAGGCAAGAGGAGGGTGTGGCCAGATGATGTGAGGCTTTGAAAGCCAGGCAGAACTGAGGTTTAACATGAGAGAAGACAAGAAAAACTATTCATTTTAGAGCAGTGAATTAACATCTACATCTATGAGCTTACGAAACCTAAGGTAAGATGAACTGAGAAGGGGAAAGGAAAGAGAAAGGGGGAGGAAGAGGAAGAGGAAGAAAGAGAGAAAGGGAGGAGGGGGAGAGAGAAAGAGGGAGGAAGAGGGAAAGGGAGATAGAGGATGGGAGGAAGGGAAAGAGGGGGAGAAGACAGAGAGGGAGAAAGGGAGAGGGAGGGAAGAGGGAGGGAGAGAGAGAGGGAGAGAGATAGAGAGACAGAGAGATAGAGACAGACAGAGAGAAAGAGAGAAACTGGCTCCCCCTCCTTATGTTTTGGGGCAAGGCTGGCCCAAGGATTGATTCCCAAGCTCCCTGATGGCAGGGGCTGTTTTAGCTTTGTCTTTGTATCCCCAACACCCAGCACCAGCCTAAATGTTTGTTGAATTGAATGGGACTTGGATGTTAGAAGTGGGCATGGGGGTAAGAGTCAGAAGAAACCTTAGAGATCATTTAATTCAACCCTTTCATTTTACACATAAGGAAACTAATGAGAGAGAAGTAGGTGACTTGGCCTTCTCCTCCATGTAATCTCTGTATCTGCTTGTGTATATTGTAAATACTGTGTATGTGCATGTAGCTACATTGTGTTAGAATGTAAGCTCATTAGGACAGAGACCTTTGGTTTGGGTTTTGTACCTCTAATGCCTAGCACAGTGCCTGCCACACAGCAGTCATTTAAATGCTTGCTTGGCCAATTAGGTAAGTAGAAGGTGCAAGACACAAATAGATGTTCTGGAAAGAATAGGGAAAAAAATCCCAAGAATGATCCCAGGGGCTTATTGGACAAAGGAGAGGGAAGAGTCCAAACTGACTTCCAGAGATGGAGCGATACAATGGTTTAATGAATCAAAAGCTGGCCTAGGAGCCAGGAAGATACTGGCTTCACATCCCAACCTCTGACAGCTCTGATATAGCTTGTGTGACCCTGGGTAAGTCACAACCTCTCAGTGCTGTGGGCCACTCTCTGAGAGGATACAAAATAGAGAAGCTATCACCATTAGTTAATGGAATTTCCTCACCTGATAGTTCCCTACCCTGATGAAATCATGAGGCCAATCTCTATTCCCACCCACAAACATCCTCTAGTAGCAGGATTATGCATGGAGGACCCCAGAATTTCAGAGGGTGAGTCTCAAGCATCAAGAGACCCATAAAACATACAGATGTTTAAAAGGTGGGCTCCTTCCAAGCCCAGCCGGACCTTGTGCACTGCCAGGAAAACATATTCCCAGACTCCAGGGGGTTACCACCCTAAGGGTTGAAGGGCCTGCATGAAAAAGGATACCATCCAAGTTCTGGATAAGGAAACTACTGTTTCTATGAAGTAAACAGTAATTAGCCCTGTTCCTCTGCACTGGTCTGAGCAGGGGCATTTCCCCCCCATTCCCAAAGGGAAGCACTTTCCAAGGAAGAGGTGGGGGGGGAAGAGAGCACATAAACTCTTTGCTGTGTCCTGGCAGTCACTGGGGCATGAAACCCCAAGGGGCAAGGCCAGCCAGAGGGTCAAAAGCCCCTCTTTTCCTAGGCTCCAGCTCCCCCACCCACCCACAGCTGCTTGGCAAGAGTCCAGCACTTGCTTTCCCAGCAGAATCCAAACAAATTTCCAAGGGCAGGTTGCAAGCTTGACTTTTGGCTGGGAATTCCAGCAATCTCTAGGAAATATGATCTAGGTTTGGGGTCTTAACTTGGGAGCTCCTTGAACATGGATGGAAAAAATGGCATCTTTATTTCAATGTCATGACTTTCCTTTGCAATCTTATGTGTCTGATTTCTGCATTTTAAAAGTGCCTGGTTTCACCAGACTGCCACGGAAAAGGTTAAGAGTGCCCTGGTCTAGATACTAGGGAGCAGATGGACCTTATCCTCAAGTAGCCCAGTGGATAACGCATTGGATTTGTAGTCAGAAAGACTTGAGTTTGAATCCTGCCTCAATCTCTTTCTTACTAGCTATGTTCACTGGCCAGGCCTCTCCGTGCCTCGGCCGCTCAGCAATTATTAAGCACTTACTGCGTGCTAAGCACTGGGAATATAAAGAAAAGCAAAAATAGCCTCTGTCTTCAAGAACTTCACAGTCTAATAGGGAAGAGAACATGCAAACATCTACCATGTGCCTTTAAGGGAGCTATAGTTATGTAGATACTAGCCAGAGACAGGGTCAGTTGGAGGGATACTCAGGGGGAAGGCACTAGTAAGTAGTGATGGTGGCAAGGGGGAGGGATGGAAAGACCTTTTTTGCAGAAGAAGGTGGGATTTGAGCTGAGTTTGATGAAATCCAGGAGAGAGGTAGAGGTGAGTCAGGAGAGCTTTCCAGGCATAAATTAATTGAAACTGCCTCAGTATTCCTCTTCTGTAAAATGGGGAAATAATCCACACTTACCTCACAGGGTCGTTATGAGGATCGAATGAGATCATCTACTGGCTTCTGCCTAAAACCTTCTGTAATGGGAGGATTTCACTGGGAAATGTACTGGAAGCCTTCCCCAATCCCTCCTTAATTTGAATGCCTTTCTTATCCTGTACATAGCTTGCTTTGTATCATCTGTTTGCATCTTGTGTGTTCCATTCAGTTGAAAGTTCCTTGAAGGCAGCAACTAACTATATTTTGCCTCTTTTTGTATCCTGAGTGCTTAGCAAAGTGCCTGGAACACAGTCGGCACTTAAAATATGTTGATTGATGGACTGATTTTTTTTTTTGCAGGGCAATTGGGGTTAAGTGACTTGCCCAGGGTGACACAGCTAGTAAGTGTTAAGTGTCTGAGGCCGGATTTGAACTCAGGTACTCCTGAATCCAGGGCTGGTGCTCTATCCACTGCACCATCTAGCTGCCCCTGATGGACTGATAATAATAAAAAGCATGGCTATAGGGGCAGGTAGGTGGCGCAGTGGATAAAGCAACCGACCCTGGATTCAGGAGTACCTTGAGTTCAATCTGGCCTCAGACACTTGACACTAGATATGTGACCCTGGGCAAGTCACTTAACCCCCAATGCCCGCAAAAGAAAAGGAAAAGAAAAAAAGAAAAAGCACGGCTATAGCCTCTTTGCTGTACCCAGGTATGAGACTGAGTGCTTTAGAACAAGATATCTCATTGATCCTCTTTTACAGCCCCATTTTACAGTTGAAGAAGCAGAGGCAAATAGAGGTTTAGAGACTTGCCTCATGTCACAAAGCTAATAAATATCTGGGGCTGGATTTGAACTCAGGGATTGGGGGTTCCAGGTGCAGCCCTCTATCCCCTGTGCCACCTAGCTATCTAAAAGAGGCAGGAGAAGAGAGCAATCACTCAAAAATGGCAGCAGCTTCAGGGAGGACAATGCCTCAAAGGTAGAGAGAAGTGCCAACTCTGTCAGCCCAGACAAGCACTACCTCCTACCCCAGCAGAGAACACCACCTAAAGAGACCTCACCGAGGATGCCCACAAAGGGAGGGACTGCTAGCAGGTGGGGATAGTGAGTTAGCCCTATGCCACATATGTTCCCTACATATATGCCAAACTACCATTCTATTCTAAATTGGAGCCCACTCTCCCAAGGGATCTTGTATGTAGAAAGAGTTGGCCCAATGTTTAGGGAGGATTGTTTTGTACTAAATGTTCTTTTTTTTTTAGTGAGCAATTGGGGTTAAGTGACTTGCCAGGGTCACACAGCTAGTAAGTGTCAAGGGTCTGAGGCCAGATATTGAACTCAGGTCCTCCTGAATCCAGGCTGGTGCTTTATCCACTGTTCACCCTGCTGCTCCAATATATTCTCAAGAAATACCCACATCTAGTCCCTTTTGTCCCATACTCATTGAATCATCAGAACTCCAGGGATCTACAAGATCAACTACCAAACCCTCTCATCTTATTAGTAAGGAAACTTTGAGGCTCAGAGAGCGACAGCAACTCACCCAGTGACACTCAGTTTTTTGGCGGCAGAGCCAAGGCAAGAACCAGCTCTTCTGACTTCCTGTATTTAACAGCACGCACAGCTTTACTCCAAGTTCAAAACCGTGTATAGTTATTATTGTCTCTTCCATCTGATGCTACCCCCGGTGTGGCCAGGGCACCAACGATGAGATGCTCAATCACCTTCCCCAGACAAAAGGGCATCATTTCAACCCAAAAGCCCAATGTGGAGAATCAGCCTTGAACCCAAGAGGGGGCCAAAGAGACACCTTTTCCAAAATCTGAGCAGGCTTCACTGTCATGTTCTCAGAAACCACAGGAACCATAAGGGGTCAGGGTGGGATGGAAAGGGATTGATCATTGATGCAGAAAGCATTCCATAACACCTAAGGTGTCTAAATTGATTATAAGAGGGAAGATATGAAAAGCCATCCATACAACAAAGATGTGGGACCAAAGTAGGACCCACTGATTGGGAAATGGCTGCTTAAATTGTGAATTAGAAATGGAATGAATACTGCTGTATTGTAAAGCCAAATATGGCAGCTTTGGAGAAACAGGGAGACTATTCTGAACTGATGCAAAGTGAAGTAAGGAGGGCCAGGGAAACTGCAGATACAAACACATTTGGGTACTAAATATGTATGTATATATGTACATATATATGAGTATATAAATATATAAAGACTACCATATATATAAAAAGAGAGGGAGGGGGAGGGAGGGAGGGAGAGAACGAGAAAGAGGGAGAGGGACAGAGTATGGGGGAAGAGAGATAAAAGAAGAAAGGGGGAAGGAGCAAGGTAGGAAAGGGAGGGAGAGAGAGAAAGGGAGAAAGAGAAAGGGGAAAAGAGAGAAAAGGGGGGAGGGGGAATGATGGGAGACAGAGACAGAGAGAGAATACAGTAATATAAATGTAAATAACTAAAAAGAGAAGCTAAATACTGTGTTCTCTGTCCCCTAGGCCAGTAATACTCTCTCTCTTCAACTCTACCTCTGACTCAGCTCAAGCATCACCATCTATACTGAGTCTTTCTTTCTTTTCTTTTTTTTTTTTTTTAGTGAGGCAATTGGGTTAAGGACTTGCCAGGTCACACAACTAGTAGTGATTAAGTGTCTGAGGCTGGATATTTGAACTCAGGTACTCCTGACTCCAGGGCCAGTGGCTCTATCCTCTGCACACCTAGCTCCCTATACTGAGTCTTTCTTGATGCTCCTAGTTATTAGCACCTTCCCCTCTAGCCCCAAATGGCTCTGTACGTGCATTCTATATAACCCTATTTATGTACAGGTAGATCTATGTCATGAATATTCCATGGCATCACTCACCATCCCTTTACCTTCCTAGATTAAAATAGACTTGCCTTAAAACTGCACTAAGACTTTTGGGACATAGTTTTCCTTTACATTCATTCATTTGTTCATTCATTTATTCATTCATCTTCTCCTGATAAACTGTAAATACCTTGAGAACATTGGTGGCCGGCACATAGTAGGTTCTTAATAAATGCTTGTAAATTGACTGATTATAATAACTAATCTTGGCCCCAAAAGAGATGAGAAGATGCACCTCTCTCTCCCTTTGTTGGCTACATGTCGGTGGAATTCCACTGGAACTATGGTACACAATGTTGTATCCATTCTCAGACGCCATCACTATATGGTTTTGCTCACTCCCTCTATTTTTCTCAAAGGAAATCTCATAGCCTCCTCCCTTCCATGGATGTTGGGGACCACTAGGACATAATATTGGGTGTATCATCAGACAAGTTTTCTATAGTGGAGATGTTGGCTCAATTCCTTTGTCACAAGGGAGAGATCAGTGGAGAATGGAGGGTGGAAAATAGCTCTTAAGGCAAAGGGAATCAATAAAAAATCTTTTCATTTTTAATATTTTTAAAAGAGAAGAATGACTGGGAAGAATACCCAGAAATGACTATAAGATAATACTTTTTTAAGGGAAAAAGTAAAAATTGTTTTTTTAACTTTAAAAAAAAAACCCCACAGCACCACAGAGATTCTGAATTAGGGGCTCTGATTATACTCATCCTTCCTTCCACTCCCCAACCAACTTGGGCAGAGATAGCGCCTGCCCACACTTCCCGCCCGCCAAGTCCCAATGCAGTGGTCAGCAGCAGCATGGATCACTGCCTTACGGGATACCCCCAGCCAGAGGATAATCATTCTTTCATGGCACCTGCATGCCTATACCCTGGCCCTAGCTCCAACAGTCTTTAGTTTCCCTGAGAAAAAGCCTTCCCCAGCCCATTCACTCTTCCACAAACCAGCAACAATCGCTGAGAATTCCTGGGGCATTCTGCAGCTGGGACCCATCCTGCTGAGCTCTTGAGTCAATGCTTCCTCAGTGCCAAGATCTCCCGGCCCGAAGCGCAGCTAGAGTAAATAGCAGGGACCTGTGAGTGGGACAGCTCAAAGGAATAAACACGATTTTCTGCTCTGGAAGGGAAGGTCAATCCTTGGAGAAAGAGAGGGGAATGTTAACGTCTGACACTTGGTGATAGCTGACAAACACTCAAAACACAAAAGCAGCTGAATCAACCGATTCAGAATTAGAGAATTTCTGAAAAGTCGCCCCTGCCCCCACTCACAGGGCCTGGGGCCCAGGATCACCAACTAGGCCTAGTCACTCAACTTGTTACTTCATACCAATTAAGCAGGAATTATTTGTACTGAAGAAAATTAAGCAGCTTAAAGGTTGTTGGAGGTTTTTTTTTTATTTTTTAAAGATTTACCTTGAATTCCATAATAAACGATGGGAAAACCTCTGATCCTTTCTAACAGGATTCCCTCAGATTCCCGGGCATCCAGCTCACCTGCTCCTGACTCTGGCTGGGGATTATCTCAACCCCAGGACAGAGCACAGTCTGTTCAGCACATTCTTTGTTTGGAAAGACACCCAGGTCTCTGCAGATAGGGAAATGCCTGAGGAGACTTAGCCAACTAATGGGATGAAGCCCCTCTCTCTCTCCTCCCCAGAGATAATTCTAGAGGTCAGACCCCAGAGACAGGGAGAGCATGGATCAGACATTTCTTTATACAGTCCCTGGGTTTAGAAGAATCCTGACAATGAACCCAACCCCCTAAGGGGCACCCTTTCCATTCTGAACCCCTCATTAGTAGGCAGCCATGAGATTACTATATATGTATACATATAATCTGCTTGATTGTAGCTTCTTTGTAGCCTTGAGTAACCCACTTTCCCTCGAGCCTCAATTTACTTATCTCTAAAATGGGTATGCCAGTACCCATTTGTGAGCATATCTCTATCTATGCTTAAATATGTACATCTATTGCTTGCTATATCTGTTGAGAGAGTTGTCTACAGAAATAGCTAGAGAAAGAGATAGGCAGTGAGGTGTAGTGGATAGGTCTTAGAGGGAAGACCAGAATTCAACTCTTGCCTCTGATGTATAACAGGTTGTGTGACCGTAGGCAAGTTAACCTCTTGATGTGTTTGGCAGCTCTTATTTAAGACTGCAATTTGCAAAGAAGGTCCCAATTTATACTGGCAGAGTGTTTTCATATCTGGGAATTTCAGTGGACAGAGTACTGGACCTGGAGTCAGGAGAATGAAATCCACCTCATACACTAGCTGTGTGACCCTGGGCAAGTGATTTAACTTTATTTGCCTCGGTTTTCTCATCTGTCAAATGAACTGGAGAAGGAAATGGCAAACCATGTCAGTATCTTTGCTAAGAAAAACCCCAAATAGGGTCACAAAGAGACTGATCCGACTGAAAACAACTCAAACAACAAAAATACTAAATAAATCATATGTCCGGAGCCTATCTAAATTTTGTATATACCAACATACATCTCATCTTCCATTGTACACATCAAATTTTGTTGTACTACCAGGTACACAAGAGGCACTTATTGATTGTCTGATTAACAAACAAAAAAACCTTTTGGGGCTGGAATGGGCCTGCCAGGGTGTGCTATTGTCTCCTCTTGCAAGACTTCTTCCTGCTGATAGTGAAAACACAACAACTAGCTGAACTTGTTGTCAAATAGTCAATTAACCAATCATTCAATAGACAAGCATTGATTAGGCACCTACTATGAGCCAGGCATTATGAAAGCACTGAGGATACTACTACTACTACTACTACTGCCGCTACTACTGCTGCTACTACTAATAATAATAACAACAATTGCAGCTCTTAAGAAGGTCCTATTCTAATGGGGGAGCCAACATATAAATAACAAGATACCTATACAAGACACATAGAGATGATGGTGATTATTATTTTTGTTGTCATCATCATTATAGAAGGCAACCTTAAAGGGCAAGAAACTATCAGCAGAGGGGACAGGGAAAACCCCCTTCCTGAACTGGTCGTGTAAGTGGTATCTCAGAGGACTCAGTGGGCAGATATATTCCTCCCTAGCCATTTGGGTTTCAATAACCCAAAGAAACTTCAGAAAGGGGCTTAGCCCATTCCGCCTGCCTCTTCCTGAGCCTTTCACCCCCAGTGCTGGCCAGGGACAGACTCACACTGGGACAATAGGTTTCTGAGAGGAAGTTCAGGACCTTCTTGATAACAGAGTGCCTGACCTCCAAGGAGAAAACAAGGTCGCTGGAGGGCAGAAGGAAATCAAGGTATGAGGCAAGAAAGGCCTCCCGGGATGGTGGAGTGTGTGGGGAAAGAGGCACAGAATAAGAAGGCAGCCCACCTGGAAGGGCACCAGTCATAATCCTTATTAATCAGAACCCAACTTAGATCACACTACAAGGTTTGCCAAGTGCTTCCACAAGGCAGGGGCAGGTATTTTCGCCCCCACTTTATAAATGAGGAAGACAAACTAAACATCTTTTATTGCTTTCAGGACTGCGCTGCTTTAAAAATCTGGCCCCTAGAATTTATTTTTTAACATGAAGAAAGGGATAGGAACCAGACTTGTGATATCTTTGATATAATCGGGAATTCCAAGGTGAGGAAACTCCCTCTTCCAATACAAATCATCACTTTCTCACAACCTACAGACAGTCTTAGAGCATTGCTCAGAGCCCTGAGAAGTTAAGGTGACTTGCCCAGGGTCACACAGACAGTAGGTGCCAGGGGCAGAATTGGAACTCATGTCTTCCTGGTGCAGATTCACAAGGCCAGAGGCAGGTGATGGCACAGTGGATAGAGTGTTGGACCTGGAATCAGGAAGACCCGAGTTCAGATCTGACTTCCTATATCTACCAGCTTTAATGTGAGACCCTGAGCAAGTCACTGAAATCTTGGTTTGCCTCAATTTTCTCCACTTTAAAAAGGGGATAATAATAGCACTCACTTCCCAAAATGGGTACATATTTGTAAAAAGCACTTAGCACAGTGCCTAGTATACAGCTAATAATAAAATAAATGTAATAATATATATTATATATTATTATATAACATAACATATAATGAACATAAGCTAATAAATGCTTACTCCTTTCCCTTCCTCCCCACTTTGCCCAAGCCACTGTGCCTCTTAGCAAATACACTCCCTCACAGGGCAAAAGATGGGAAAACAGAAGCAAGAACCCAATATTATTCTTGTTTTTTAAATTATTATCTTATTTTCTTTTATACTAGCACGCTGTCTGTGAATCCAACAAATGTGCCAGCACAAAGGCACACCAGGCACGACGTTCATTGCCTACGTATGTTGTCATCTCACAATAGCCACCAGTGGTCACAAGAGACCCAAACACCACCTTCTTGCTGCCTGGGGTTCAGGCCTGAAAGGGCCTTCTGGGGCCACCTAGCCCAACCCCCCACTTTACAGAGAAGGGAACAGAAAAGGCCCAGAAAAGTTAGTGACTTGTCTAAGGTCATACAGAGTGAGTAGCAAAGGCAAGATTCTAACTGGATTCCTCTGACCCCAAATGTGGTACAATTTTTGCACCATCGTGCATCATTTTTACAGAACCAGTGACCTCCTGGGAACATCAAACAGTCGGAGCCCCACAACCCAAGGTGGGACACCCCTGTACCCAAACAGACCAGTCCACCATAGTCCAGTCACATGTACCAAGCACACCATACCTTCCACAGCTCCAAACACTGTTTGGATGGAGCAGTTCAGTTTTCCCTCCTGGGATTACAAAGGGAGAAAGCGTGACTCAAGCTGAAGGGGCCTGCCCGGGGTTCTATGGCAAAGCAGAGGCAGGGCTAAGTGGAGAACACAAGGGCTTCTGTCTCCCCCCAGATCGACCAGTGCTCATAAAGCATACCCAGAGACAAAGCGGCCTCAAAGAGGAGGCCTGTGCAGAGGCTTTGAGAGCCCACCTCCAGTTTCCTGTTACAATCTCCCTTCTATCTCTCGTTCCAAGAATCCCATTTCCCTGGAGCTAGAAGTCAGCAGAGATTTATTATGAAAGGCAGCCCCCACCTTTGCCAGCTCCAGAGAGCACTCACTCAGCCTGGGTTTTGTTCCTCCAACCACAAGGCTGAGGATCTGCTCAAACATCTTTTGTGGCAGTCCAAAGAGACAATAACCTGACCATCCCAGCACAAGCTGGACCAGATGGAAATGCGGTCACTTCCAAAGGTTCTTTCTTTTAAGTTTAAGAACTTAAAAACCTAAAGCCTCAGCAAAGGCAAAAGACAAGAAAGCTGAAAATAGAAACACATCCAAAATTCCCCAATGGGAGAAACCACACTGGCAAGTTAGAAGCTTAAGCTTGTGAGCCCTGTACATACGTACGTATTACCTCCTGGAGACTCTGCCCATGGAGGTCAGGTGGGACTTAAGAGTCAGGGACCTGGGTTCAAATCCTGCTGGTGATATTTTTAAATTGTCTTTCTTTTAAAATTATGAACCTGACAAACACAAGCAGTTCCATATACAAAGAATGGAAAAAAAGATGTTTGTGTACGAAGCTGCAATATTAAATGAAGCTAGGTGGGTTTTTAGAAAAAGCATATCTTACGCAATAGCGCCAACACTTCCTCTCATGCCTCTACTGGCTCCATAAGCCTCCCCCTCCCCCTTCCTCCAGCACCTCTCTAAAGCTGCAGCCCGAGAGGTCCCCCAGCACCAAGTCACCTTTGGGGTCCTTGAACCTACTGACTTGGCCTATGAAAGGGTTATAGCAAATGTCACCACCAGGTGACATTTTACTTATTTGGACCAAATTGTATGCCTCTATTGACATAGAAACAGCCCCTACCAAAGCCGGTCCACACCTGCTCTTACAGTGACATGGACACTGAGAAGATAAGGACTGGCCCAGGGTCAAAAGGTCAGCATGGACCCTGAGGCAAATCTTGAACCTAAGTCTTGTGATATTCCTGACAGTGGGACCAGCTTTCTCTCCATAATGTTCCACTATCTCTCATCTATAACAGTAATTTTTTTGATTATTAGACTATACTATAGAATCATACTGTCCTGATTATTATATTTATTTGCAGGCAATGAGGGTTAAGTGACTTGCCCGGGGTCACATAGCTAGTAAGTGTCAAGTGTCTGAGGCCAGATTTGAACTCAGGTCTTCCCGAATCCATGGCCAGTGCTCTATCCATTGCGCCACCCAGCTACCTCCTGATTATTATATAATTTTAATTATTACCATTATAACTGTTATTATTTTAATTGATCTTCATAAAGCACTTTAAGTTTGTAAAGCTCTTTACACAAAGAATTTCATTTGGGCCTTACAATAAGGAGATTGTGGGAAGGTACATTAACCCCATTTCACAAGGAGGAAACTTGTTCCATAATGGTTCCACATACACAATATCTATTAAATTCCCCATATATGTATATAGAGCATACATTTAATGTCCCCTAGCATATAAACAAGTACATTATATTCAACTATTACTAGATACATTAAACTAAGTATTACTACAATTTAATTATATACAAGCATATCTTAACCAATAGAATCTCATAATAGTACATAACATATTATATTCATATATTACAAAAGACATTAATTGTTGGAGTACATAGACATATAATCAATGAAGAAGGAATAACCAATCAAACTTGACTAGCATATCTCTATCACAGAGAGGCTGTGACTGGTCTAGGGAAAATAACTAATAAGAGGCAGGATTTGAACCCAGATCTTGTTTCCCACTCTAACACTCGATCCACTGTACCAAGCTGTTTCTCAAATAATTAAAAGCTATATTTCTGTAAAACTTATGGTTGGGGCTAGGTGGCACAGGAGATAAGCACTGGCCCTGGATTCAGGAGGACCTGAGTTCAATTCTGGCCTCAGACACTTAACACTTACTAGCTGTGTGACCCTGGGCAAGTCACTTAACCCTCACTGCCCTACCCCCCCCAAAAAATTCATGATTGACAAGAAAGGCAGTATGGGGGTAGCGGGCAGATGTTAGCCTTGAGATTAAGACACTCAGCAACAAGCTCCCCATTGACCTATCCTGCCCATATGACTCTGGATAAGTCAGTAGCCCAGGCAATTCCCAAGACTGAAGATGCTGCTGGTCTGTACCAGTAGAGGTGGTGACCTCACCCGGGAGTTCCCTACACTGAGAAAATCACAGGTCTGTTTTTTTAAAAAGTACATATTTGTATATGTATATATGTGTGTGTGTATTCATATAAATGTAGTATATATACAGACATACACTATATGTATAATACATACTAACTTCTATCAGTACGTATCAGTAGCTTCTTGTGTATTCTAATATATACATAAACATATACACACATGTGTGTACATATATACCTTGAGTATAGCATATATGTTTTCCATTCATAAAGTAATTATTTAACCAGACCCATGGTTTTCTTTTTCTTTTTTTTTTTTTTTGCGGGGCAATGGGGGTTAAGGACTTGCCCAGGATCACACAGCTAGTATCAAGTGTCTGAGACCGGATTTGAAACTCAGGTCCTCCTGAAATCCAGGGCCGGTGCTTTATCCACTGTGCCACCTAGCTGCCCCTCCATGGTTTTCTTAATGTAGGGACCTCCTAAGTAAAGAAACTAATTCCCTCTACCAGTACAGATGAGCAGCTTCTTGCCTGCATGTGTAATGTGTGTACGTATGTATATGTATGTGTAATATATGTGTGTGTATGTATGTATATATGTGTGTGTACACACATACACACAATTATGTGTGTATACATACATATACATGTGTGTATGTTGCATGTGAATGTACACAATAGGTATAATATATTATATTAAAATGTATTTATATAGAATGGTTCAAAAGTCACAAAGGGTCTTTTTCTTGTTTTGGTTTTTTTTTTTGGTGAGGCAATTGGGGTAAGTGACTGCCAAGGGTCACACAGCTAGTAAGTGTTAAGTTGTCTGAGATCGGATTTGAACCTCGGTCCTCCCGACTCCAGGGCTGGTGCTCTATCCATTGCGCCACCTAGCTGCCCCAAGGGTCTTTTTCTTAATAACTTTTTGAAAATTACCCTTTTCTTTATTTTTTCCACTTATGAGATTTTATTTTTCACACATAAGGTCAATTCATTTCCTATATATACTGTATATGATGCTATGGTAGTGTAAAATAAAAACAAAAAATAAAGGAATTATTATTAAATATTCATGACTTTTGGCCCACCCTATTATACATACACATATCTCATACAGTAAGTATTCATGGTATTATTATCCCTGTTTTGAGAATGGGAAACTGAGACTTCCAGAAGGCTTTGCCAAGGTCGTACCACCAATAAGACCGGGAGATAGGCTAAGGCCCAGCTGGTGCCTGGCTCCCAGTCTGAGGCTCTCCCCACATTCCCACCCCCTCTGCCTCTTGACAGTTGGGGTGAGGCAGCTGTCTGCTGGGCCTTGGAGCTGGGCATCCAAACGTTCCCGGCTTCAGCAAGAGGCTACGACAGTATGTTTTTGGCTGACAGCGAGCCTACTGTGCTTTTCCACTTCAAGAAGAAAAAAAAATCCAAACGGTAACTCTTTATTAAGGCAGCTAAACCCAGCAACCAAAGGAAAGCAGATACAGAACAGCAAGTGTGCCCTTCCCTAATCAGAATGTCATCATTTTCTATTATCAAAGGAGAGGGGGACCTTGCCCTTCCAAACAAGAGCCTCAGTGCTACTTGCATGATGTATTGGGCCTATGAGTAAAGTGATTGTCCTTAGAAGCAAGGGTTACTCCCAGCTCCGAGGCTGCCTCCCTTCCCCCTCCACACATACCCCCAAACACCTTTTTCTAGATGGAGTCTACAATCAATCTCATCCATGAGAGTCTATCTCCAACAGATGTAGGGTAACGTCACAAATGACAGAGTTTTTTTAAAGACCTTCTGGAAATGAGAGCTAGTAACCCCATAAGAAAAAAAGACATTTCAACAGAAACTTAATAGGTTTATAGAGCCCCAAAGCAACTTCATAAATCAGGCCCACAGTCCTTTCCACTCTGTACCTGTCCCTGAGGATGATGCCCAGAGTCCTGTTGGAGGAAAACAATGACTGTATCTGCTATTATTAGCTCCTGAAGCTTGGGATGTGCCCAGTCAGAGTTAGGCCAATCAACAAGTATTTTCAAACACTTACATGCAATGCCCCAAATTATGCTAAGCTCTCAAGATGAAAAGAAATGAAGGCAAAATGCATAGTCCCTGCCCTCAAGAGCTCACATTCTAAAAGGGGAGACAAATGTCAATAATTAGATATACGTGAGACATAAGGGAAGCAGATAGGAGGTGGGTAACCTGGAAGAGAAAGGCATTAGCTCCTGGGGGAGATGAGGAAAGCCCTCCTGTAGAAGGTACGATTTGGGGCTGAATCCTGAAGAAAGCCAAGGAAACTCCAAAATGAAAGGTGAAGGGGTACAGTACTCTAGGTATGGGGTGTGGCCAGTGCAAAGGCAAAAGATGCAGATGGAATGTTGGGTATCCAGAAGTGTAAGTAGAACCAGACTACCTGGAGAGCAGATGAATGTGGAAATGAAGGTAGGAAGGTTATAAAGAGCTTCCAATGAGGGCTTTGCATTCGGTCCTTCAGGTAGTAAGGAACTCTTGGGGGTTTACTGAGAAGAGGGGAAGGCGTGGGTCAGATTTATTCTTCAGACAAGTCATTTGGCCAGCTAAGTGGAGGATGATGGATGGATGGATGGATGGATTGATGGATGGCTGGATGGATGATGGATGGATGGATGGTTGTGAGGAAGGAAAACAGAAGAGATGATGGAGTCCTGAGCCTGCTTGTGGCTCTGTGAGCCAGAAGGTTCCATTTTCCCTAGAAACTTAGACATTAAAATCCCATGATCAAGCGTGACCACATCCACGTGAGAGTTTCTGATTTTAAAGACAGTGTGTTCTGAAGGTTGGGTGTGGACAAAGAAAGTTCCAGCCACATTCGACTGCTTAAGGAGCGTGTGGTACCCGGTTTTTTTATTCCATTTTTTTTCACTTTGGACACTCCTTCTCCGAAGGCTTACTCATAGGCTTGTCAACAGGATTAGAGCTCTCTCTAACTCAGAACCAGAATGGACAGAAAGAGATAGCTGCTCCCAGTAAGTGAGCAGAGTTGGCAGGGGCTGATAGAAGGAATGTGGTCAAACAAGATGTGTGAAGAAGGTAAGTTCCTTGAGGGTATGGATGGTTACATTTTTTAGTCTCCAGGGCTTTATCCAGACTGGATGCTTATTATGTTTGTTTGACATGAATGTGTAAAGAGTTTATTTATGCAAAGTCTGGAGCTATGACCAGGCAAAGAGAGCTGAGGTGGGGGGGGGGGGGGGGGGGGGGGGGGCGGGGGAATGGTAAAAGAAGGAACAAAGTCAGGCCCCTGCAAAAGAATGGAGATAAAGAGGAAGGATTCATTCATTCCCTGGGCCAGTACCTGCACGGTGGCCACCAGGAGGCACCGTTGTCTCAGTACAGCTGGGTTGCTGTCCATGGTGGTGTGCTTGGGGAGCAGGAAGTAATGGAATGGAGTGACAAATGGCAACCAGCCCAATTGCAAGTACATTTATACGGTTTATAAATTGGGAGACACCTGGGTCTCCTTCAAGAAGAGTTGCTCTTATGATTGGCTAGGTGGACATTAACCAATTAGGTTGCATATTTTTGGTGCCTAAATAGAATCCTTTGCTTTCCACAACCAAAAAGAATAACTCGGGGCAGCTAGGTGGCGCAGTGGATAGAGCACCAGCCCTGGATTCAGGAGGACCTGAGTTCAAATCCTGCCTCAGACACTTACCACTTACTAGCTGTGTGACCCTGGGCAAGTCACTTAACCCCAATTGCCTCACCAAAAAAAAACAAACAAAAAACAAAAAGAGTAACTCTTATTTTTTATATTATCTTTTTTAGATTATATTACTTTTTAAAAACTTAGATGTTATCTGGGCAAGTCACTTAACCCCCATTGCCGTGCCAAAAAACAAAAAACAAACAAAAACCTTAGATGTTATAAAGTTATTTTTTTCTTTTTTTTTTGGTGAGGCAGTGAGGGTTAAGTGACTTGCCCAGGGTCACACAGCTAGTAAGTGTCAAGTGTCTGAGGCCGGATTTGAACTCAGGTCCTCCTGAATCCAGGGCCAGCACTTTATCCACAGCACCACCTAGCTGCCCCTAAAGTTATTTTTTTTTTCTTTTTCTTTCTTTTCTTTTTAGTGAGGCATTGGGGTTAAGTGACTGCCCAAGGTCACACAGCTAGTAAGTGTTAAGTGTCTGAGGCCAGATTTGAACTCAGTACTCCTGACTCCAGGGCTGGTGCTCTATCCACTGCGCCACCTAGCTGCCCCCCAAAGTTATTTTTAATCTCCCTAAATAGCTTCAAAAAGCTGTTTAACCAGACAGTTCTATTAAAAAAAACTATATTGATAACAAATTAAGCAAAATAAGTAGAATCTACCAATTGGTGGAGACAATGGGATCAAGTTCCCACTGTACCATAATGGACTAGAAGTCCTAGACATATTTTTTGGTTGTTTTTGTTTTGTTGTTTCTTGCAGGGCAATGAGGGTCACACAGCTAGTGTCAAGTGTCTGAGGCCGGATTTGAACTCAGGTCTTTCTGGATCCAGGGCCAGTGCTTATCCACTGTACTACCTAGCTGCCCCCAAGTCCTGGACATAATTGAATGGATTATGAACCAGGATTCTTGAGCTCTTGTTTCAGCTATCCCACTAACTAGCTGTGTGACTTTGGGCAAATACATCATTTCTCTGAGCCTCTTTGTTTTTTTGTTGTTTTTTGTTGTTTTTTTTGCGGGGCAATGGAGGTTAAGTGACTTGCCCAGGGTCACACAGCTAGTAAGTGTCAAGTGTCTGAGGCTGGATTTGAACTCAGGTACTCCTGAATCCAGGGCCGGTGCTTTATCCACTGCGCCACCTAGCTGCCCCCTCTGAGCCTCTTTGTAAAGGCCAAACTCCATGGCAAACCACCAGCTTTGCAGGGACTCAACATGAGATAAGGTTTGTAAAAGGTGCTTAGCATTCTGTCTTGCACAGAGTAAGTGCTATATAAATGCTTATTCACTTCCCCTTCCCAGGTAGTAGATAAGAGCACTGAGCCTAGAGTCAGGAAGACTTGAATTCAAATCCAGCCTCAGATACTTTTACTAGCTGTGTGACCTTGGACAAGTCACTTAACTTCTGTTGGCTTCAGTTTCCTAGTTGGTAAAATGAGAATACTAATAGCACGTACCTCCCAGGATTGTTGTGAGGATCGATTGAGATGATATTTATAAAGTGTTTAGCATGGTACCTGGCACATATTAGGTGTCAAAAATGTTACCTGCTATAATTCTTCCCACTGTAAACTGGCAAAACTTCTAAATGTTCTTAGTTAGACTTGCTCTTCCCTCCTGCTCCCAGAAGCAGGAATTAGGAGCCAGTGAGAAGGCAGTGTTGGGATACTGGAAAGAACATAAAGGACCAGGGTTAAAAATCCTAGTTCTGCTATTATTAACTGGATTGTTGTTTGTTGTTGTAGTTGAGTCATTTTTCAGTGGCACGTGAATCTTCATGACCCCATTTGGGGGTTTTGACAAAGGTACTGGTGTGGTTTGCCATTTCCTTCTCCAGTTCATTTTGCAGATGACGAGACTGAGGCAAAGAAGTGACTTGCCCAGGGTCACACAGCTAGTAAGTGTCAGGCTGAATTTGAACTTGGGTCTTCCTGACTCCAGGCCTGGCCCCACCTACTTGCCCTTATTAACTGAGTGATGACCACTGCCAAAGCCCTACATTCCTGGGCCTCAGTTTCCTCAGGTGTAAGACAAAGAGAGTGGGCTAGTTAGGATACAAGATTGCTCCAGCTCTTTATCTTTTTTCTTTTTCTTTTTTTTTTGCAGGCAATGGGGGTTAAGTGACTTGCCCAGGGTCACACAGCTAGTAAGTGTCAAGTGTCTGAGGCCGAATTTGAACTCAGGTACTCCTGAATCCAGGGCCGGTGCTTTAACCACTGTGCCATCTAGCTGCCCCTCTTTATCTTATAATATAAAAGAAGATAGAAGTAGGATCAGGGAAAACCGACTGCCAGGAAAAGGGGAAACTGCTATTTTAGGCACTCTCAACAAGAACCTTCAATAGAAAAGGTTTGGTGGGCTGGCAAAAAATGTTCAATAGTCTGTTTGCAATTGAGACAAACAACTGGAGATCTATAAGGTATGATCAGTAAGAAATTTATTTAGGAATTGCTGCAGGGTTCCAGGTCATAGAGGGGGGAAGGAAGAGGGTGGGAAGAAGAGAGAAAGAAACAGAGGAGAGAGAGAGGAGGAAAGAGAGAGAGACAGAGACGGAGACAGACAAGAGACAGAGACAGAGATATTACCAAGTCCCAGAAGTTGTCATACCTCTATGGTATCAAAGTGAGCCAGGATTAGAACCCAGGTTTCCTGCCTCCCAGCCCCAGTCCCATGTTTGCTAGGCTACACAGCCCCTTAGGATTTTGCTCTGATTTCTAACCCTTAGCCATCCGCACAATAGAAGCATGCAAGCTGTGTACATGACCCCAGAGAGACACAGCCAGCAGTGGCACATGTATGTAAGGAAATGAAAACATTCGGGGTTCATGCAAGGGAACATTACGGATGAGATTTGTTGTATAACAAGGTCCTATCAAGAACTCAAATTGTCTTGGAATAGGGCCCAAGTGAGGCACACATTAAGAGCCGACCAACACTGCTGCAAGCAAGTCATGTTCTAACAATGTTCTGGAATTATGAAATATTCTATTTTCTTAATACAGTAAGGAGGGCAAGATTGTTGAGACAACAAAGGTACGACATTCTCTCTTAGATTAAACGCAATGCATTTGGAAGCCAATGTTTCCAATATGAGCAGGGAAGTATCAGTGATGGGCAAAGATGCCTATTTTTAAAGGGTTTAGTATTGACCAAGGAGGACGGCAGGGGAAGGTAGAAAGCAATGTCAGATTACATGGTGCAGGCCATTCCAAAGCTTAGAACCACACTAAGACTTTTGGGATACCCTGTATTTCCTCAGAAATATCCAATTCTACAAGTTATTTGGAAAACCTTAAATTACATTAGTGAGTTCAAAGTAGTATTTAATTCAAATCAACCGACTGCCTTCCCCAACCCTTTGAACTAGACGGCTTCTTCTTTTAAAAAAAAAATGGTGCATAATAAAAAAAATGAGATTAAATACAATGACTGATCTTGATCCTAGAGAGCAGATGACAAAGAACATTTCCTTCCTTTCAGGAGAGGTGAGAGACTCTGGGTGCAGTTAGTCACCAGGGATTTTCTGTTCTCATCAGGATCTTGTAAACAACAAATCTCATCTATAACATTCCAGTGGAAGGCCCCCAAGTACTTCATTTCCAAGATCGATGTTCCATCACCATTTGCATGTCTCTACTTAGATGTAGCTTTTGTGTTTCTATTGTAGGGATGCTGGCTCACCCAGAGGACCTACATGACTAGCCCAGGATGCAGGCCACAGATTTAGAACTAAGAGGGATGTTAGAGTTAACTTAATCGAGACGTCTTATTTTCCAAATGAAGAAATGAAGGCCTAGAGTGCTTATGGGAAGGGTTTTTATTGGTCAATTTTGCCTAAGTGTTTTTCTTTGCTGTACAACATGGTTCTGTAGGGTTTGGGAAATGACTGTAGTATAAGAAAAGGTATCAAAGGAGATTAGAAAGAAATAAAATAAGGCTCAACAAAACAGTTGTTTTTTATACAACACTTTAAACTTGCTCATAGAAACTTTGGGGGCAGTTAGGGGGCACAGTGGATAAAGCACCAGCCCTGGATTTAGGAGGGCCTGAGTTCAAATCCAGCCTCAGACACTTGACACTTACTAGCCATGTGATGCTGGGCAAGTCACTTAATGCTCATTGCTCTGCCAAAAAACAAAAGAAAAAAGAAAAAAGAAACTTTAAGTGGGATAAAGAACATAATGGGGCAGCTGGGTGGTGTAGATAAGTAAACCTCTGAAGCCGGATTTGAACTCAGGTCCCTCTGACTCCAGAGCCCATACTCTATCCACTGCACCACCTAGCTGCTCCAAAAGGGTTCCCTTCAAATGCAAACCTGGCTCAAGAAGTAGTTTCTGTGCTTCCACTATTTAAAGGTGACAAAGCATTTCCAAGGCTGAGTTCCAGGAGTCTCTTCTAAATAATAGTACTGTTGTATTGTTGACTCACTCCCTTCTCTGGAATACGCAATCTCCTCTCTGGTTTTCATGACGCTCTTTACTCTCCCTAACTCTTCATATCAGAGCAGTAACCAAATCTTGTTATTTCTACTTCCACATCTCCTGAATCCATCTCCTTGGTTCCACTCACTCAGATACCACTCTAGGTTCAGGCTGTGACCACACCTGGCACTGTTACATCAGCGTCCTAATCATTCTCCCTGACTCGTCTCTGCCCCACTCCAAATCCTCATGACTACTAAAAGGAAGCTCCAATGACTCCCTATTACCTTTAGGATCAAATATAATCTCCTCTAAATAGAAGCTTGTAAAGCCCCTCACAACCTAGCTTCACAACACACCTTCCAATTTTAGCTATTACCTCCTTCCCCACACTATGTAATCCAGACAGATTACCCTTCCTGCTGTTCCTTATAATACAACACTGTCAGTAGTCAGTCACAAACATTTATTAAGTGCCTACTATGTACCAGGCACTGTGCTAAGTGATGGGGATAAAAATTAAAATTTAAAATTGTCTTAAACCACTCCTTGCTTTGCCCTGGCTATCTCCCTTCCTGGTTGAGCTCTGTTATCTCCACCTCATAGCACACCTTGTTTCTTTCCAAACTCAGCTCAAGCACCACTATCTTTCCTGACTTCCTCCAATATCTAGTGCCCTCCTCCAACTTAAAAATTAGCCTGCATTTCTTCTGTATATATTTTACATTATGGTTATATATGCATGTGTTATATTTCCCAATTAAAAGATAAGCTCCCGGAGCCAGGAACAACTTTATTTATGCCTTTGTGTCTGCAGAATACATAGTACTCTGTACAGAGTACATAGTAGGCACTTAATAAATGCTTGTTGACTGTGCGTGTTGTATTTCAACTTGCCTTCATGTTTCCCTTATTATATGTTCTAGACTCTTTTAATTTTTCCCCCTAAAATTCAGGGGCATAATATAAAAAGATATTGTCTAAATATGTGGGGGGTCGTCTCTAGTATTAGGAAATTTTAGAAAAAGTCTCATTTCTCAAAACAACATTTAATTCTTCTGTTTCCAGGCAATGTGCTAAGCACTAGGGAACAAAGAAGGGTAAAAGTCAGTCTCTGCCACAATCTAATAGGGGAAGTTAAGCTAGGCCAATGCACTGCTCTGAGTTCTGATTGAACATAGTTTTGGGGGTCTTGTCACTTCTTATTTCTTACTTATTTAGGAGATTGGGGGCAAAGTTCTAGATCAACTTCTTTAACTTTGTTATAAAGAACAAATAAGGGGGCAGCTAGGTGGCACAGTGGATAAAGCATTGGGCCCCTGGATTCAGGAGGACCTGAGTTCAAATCCAGCCTCAGACACTTGACGCTTACTAGCTGTTGTGACCCTGGGCAAGTAACTTAACCTCAATGCCCTGCAAAAAAAAAAAAAAGAACCAATGAGAATAACTCGTGCAAAGCTCTTTTGCAAACCTTAAAGTGCTACGAAAATGCAAACTCTTATTATTAAAGATCATTGACTATGTGTGAAGATCTGGTTCTTGTCCCTACTCAGCCACTAATCTGCTATGTGTGACCTTGGACAAATAATTTTTCTTTTCTGAGCATCTGTAAAAAGTAGATCAGGCACTTTTAGCCTGGAGTCCATGAATTTGGTTTTTTAAAAATCTTTGATAATTGTATTTCAATATAATTGGTTTCCTTTGTGATCATCTGTGTTTTATTTTATGCATTTAAAAACTATTCTGAGAAGGGAGGCATGGCTTCCCTGTACCATATGGCCAAAGAGAGGTCTAAGACACTGCAAAAAGGTTAAAAAAACATCTGGATTCAATCATCTCGTTTCCCCTAATGCTCTATGACTTAAATGAGTTTTAATTGTTCATTCATTCAACAAACAGCCCTTACCTACTAATGCAAGCACTGAAAGAGATACAAATGGTTAAATGACACACAGTCCCAGCTTTCATGGAGCTGTAAACTGCTGTGGGGGAAAAGATGCAAATGGAGAGAAATATGAAACATGATATTACATGATAAGTGAATCAGAGTTACAAAACAAAATGCTATTTAGTTAACATTTTTTGTTGTTCCACAGAAGGGCTTAATGTATGTAGGAGAGAGAACATCTGGTAATGACTGAAATCAAAAGACATCAATAATTTTTTTTTAAGTCAAAGTTGGAGGAAAACAAAAAGAGAAAAAGAAATTTAATTCCAATAGATCTGGCAACATTCATTTAACTATCCATATGGGAAAAACAAAGTAGATGAATGAGATATCCCTGCTTCTGACATGAAGCAGGACAAGTGGCCAGCCAACTAAACCCCAAGGTGGAAATATCCCCCAGCAGGGTGCTGCAAATAGAAATCTGGGCCCTAAAGAAGGGAAAGAAAGGAGATGAAAATACTCAGATCACATTTGGGAAATTGTTACGGCTTTTGATCATTCCAAATGTATGACTCTGGGTAAGTCCATCTGGGGAAGCCCATCCCCTGTATCATCATGTTCTCCTGATGAAGCAACATGGCCCCAACTGTTGTAAAAACATGATCTGAGAAAGATCTAAATTAAGGATCACCCAAAGAGTAATGAGAAGACAAGAGTATGCCACGAGAGTAGAGGGCAGAACATATCAGCAACCACTTGTGCCCAAGAAGCGGTCAAAGACATCATCAAGTATATGTATGACCAGAAGGAAATTGAACTGTTCATATGTCAAGAATGTGAGACAATAGATGATTAACTGAGTGCTCCCTTGGAACTCCTAAGATAGTAATAGAAGCAGAAGAAAGCTAGTCTGGTGTGCAGGCTGGATGTTCTGTTGAGGGTTTTGTTAAAGACAGATTGAGACATGAAGATGCAAAGATGTGGAGGGATGCACTGGTGGAGAGAGAACACACCCAAAGTAAAATTTGACAAGGAGCCCAATGAACTTCTAAGATTATTTTAATCTATGCTTTGGGTGTAGTGTTCCCATTTCTCATATCCCTCCCCCAATAGAATTCTCCCTTGAAGAAGAGAGGTACAAATCTGACATACTGACCTCTTCTGTCAGTATATGCCTCATGGAGAGCCTGTAGTCCACCACCTCCCTATTTAGATGAGGGAAGTAAGGCTCGTCATTTTTTTTTTTTTTAGTGAGACAATTGGGGTTAAGTGACTTGCCCAGGGTCACACAGCTAGTAAGTGTTATGTGTCTGAGGCCGGATTTGAACTCAGATACTCCTGACTCCAGGCCAGCTGCGCCACCTAGCTGCCCCAGGGTTTCGTCATTAATTCTCTGCTAGTCAATAAGCATTAATGAAGCACCTACTATGTTCCAGGAGGGGCAGCTAGGTGGCTTAGTGGATAAAGGGCCAGGCCTTAGAAGACCAGAGTTCAAATCTAGCCTCAGACACTTACTAGCTGTATTACCCTTGACAAGTCACTTTAGCCTTTTTGCCTCCATTTCCTCATCTGTAAAATGGGACAGAGAAGGAAATGGCAAACCATTCCAGTATCTTTGCCAAGAAAATCCCAAATGGGGTCACAAAGAGTCAGACATAACTGAAATGACTGAAATGCAACCAAAGAAAATGTTCCAGGCACTAAGGTTAAGCACTAGGGTTACAAAGAAAGGAAAAAGATAGTCTTTGCCACAATCTAATGGGGGAAATCAAACTAGATCCATGTATTGATCTGAGTTCTGATTGAACATTGATTTGGAGTTTTGGTTTTATTTCTTATCTCTTAATTTTCACTGATTTAAGGAACTGGGGGGAAAGAACTAAATTATTTCTTTAACTCCCAACTTTAAAAGCTATAGTGATAAATAGACTATGAGAAGAATCAGCTATGAGGTTAATTTCTCTATGCAAAGGTAGATCACCCATTTCTATAACAATCAAATTCAATCAAATTTTTATTGAAAGACTTTATTATGGCCACAATGTGAATGATAAACAACATTATAGTTTGCTTAGGTTATAATAACAATAGTTCATATATGAACTATATACTTCATATAGGTAGTTCATATATATTAGTTCGTACATATATAGAGTACAATCACTGAGACTTGGGGGACACAATGGTGGGGGGGGGGACAAGGGTGCGGGTGAGGGGGCAAGTGGAGAGGAGAGGAGGAGGAAAGAGAAAGAGAGAGAGAGCAGAAAAGAGACAGAACTTTCTTCAGACCACTAACTAAGGCTTGGAAGAATATCTGCTTCAAATTTCTTTAAGAGAAAATGTCAGGGGGCAGCTAGGTGGCACAGTGGATAGAGCACCAGCCCTGGAGTCAGGAGTATCTGAGTTCAAATCCGGCCTCAGACACTTAATATTTACTAGCTGTGTGACCCTGGGCAAGTCACTTAACCCCAATTGCCTCACTAAAAAAAAAAAGAGAGCGAGAGAGACAGAAAACGGCAGAGGGAAGAGGATTAAGGAATATAGACCTAAAAAGGACAAGGACAAGGATAAAGTAGTTGGCAAGAAAGAAATGATCAGCAAACTAAATTAGCTGGTAAAACAAACTGGTGAAAAAATTTTAAAAGATATCTCTAAAGGGAATGGAAGTAAGTGGAGATAGAAAGTTAGTGGTCCAAGGAAAAGCAAATTTAAGGCGGCTGTAACATTGTTAACTGCTAACAAAAAAACTATTAAAGTGGTGTGGAGGTATTCGGGAAATATGGTTAATCAGCTTCCACTAATACACATACACACACAGAGTTAATAAGAATGCGAATCTCAATCAATATGGAGACCAGAAGGGATTCTGCAGTGATACACGGCTTGCATAGAACTCAAGGGAAGACTTGATTCCAACTATTATCATCTCTATTTTACTGATAAGGAAGCCTAAATCCAGAGAGGTGGTGACTTGCCTGTGGCCACACCATGGCTCAGTGTCAGAATGGAGACTCAAACCCAGGTGGTTGACTCCACAACCAGGATTCTTTGCACAAAAGCAGCCAAAAGACGGAGATAGTGGCAAACAATACTTGTATGCTTGGTTTTCAAGAACTTTTTTTTTTGACCACCAACCAAACCATTATTTTACAATCCGGGGGCAGCTAGGTAGTGCAGTGGATAGAGCACCGGCCCTGGATTCAGGAGTACTTGAGTTCAAATCCGGCCTTAGACACTTAACACTTACTGGCTGTGTGACCCTGGGCAAGTCACTTAACCCTAATTGCCCTGCAAAAAATAAAAATAAATTTAAAAAAAATTTGACAATCCAAAGGGGTAAGAATTATAAGTGGATGAACCCTCATGGGGGAAGAGGGATTAGGCTTGTTCCACTTAGCCCAAAAGGTGCAGGCCAAGGAACAATGGATAGAGAAGCTTTCCAATGATTGCAGCTATCCTAATAGGGTCTAGGTAGCCTGAGGAGCTAGTGGGTTTTCCTTCCATAAAGGCTGTCAAGCAAAGGTTGGACAGATAACCAGTTTGTCAGGGATGGTGGACAGAAAATACTTCTTCGAGGTATGAGATAGCTTGGGGAACTTCTGAAGTTCATTCCAATCTGAAAATGATGTGACTCTGATTCTCCTCTTATTAAAAAACCCCATACACATAAAGTGTTTTCTTATGGTAGTAATATAGAGCTTAGAGGAAAAAATGCTGGATTATAAACTAGAAAAGCCAACTAACACACTCATTAGCTATGTGAACCAGGGCAAATGACTCGACCTCTCTGGGACTCAGATTTCTCATTGGTGAGGAGGTGGAATGAACTCCCATGAGCTCAGAGGTCCCATCCAGCCCTGTCTGTGATCTCAGGGCAAGCAGCATCAGTTTATGGAAGAGAACACAGATGCCTAGAGTAAAGCGACTCCCTCAGGGTCACATAGCAGGGATGGATATGTTAAAGGTACAATAAGGAGGGCGCATCTCTCGCCCACCAAAACTAAGAGGAAGAAATAGAGGATGCCCACAATTCATGAAAGGGCTGTGTTCCAAAGGACTATTTGTAAATCAATTAGTTGGAGTTCTGAGGTATTTTCCCACAGAAACAATGCTATAAATGGCAGTGAGGTTTCCCAGGCCTGCCCACACAAAGTCTGGCTTAACCCATCATATCCCTATGAGGACCATTTCAACTTTACTTCCCTCTAGTCACATGACTCCAATAGGCCTGATTCCAATTGAGGATGCCAGGAAGCCATCAGCAGGATGGAAAGAACTGTAAATTGGGGGTCAAAAAACTGGGGTTTGAAAGTCAACTGTGATGATTAAATTCTTCCTCTACAACCAAGAAAATGGCTTTCCTACTTGGACCTAGAATTTCTTCACCTAGAAAATAAAGGGGTTGGACTACTAGCCCCAGGAGCCCCCCTTCCTTCAAGCCTCCAGGGAATGAAGAGAGTAGATACTCACAGGCATGGTTATTTGTTCAGAGAAGAAGGGACATTTCTTTATGCATCAACATCTGCATAAGAGAAGGTAGCTTCTTAGGTCAAAGTTTCTTTACTTTGGGAATGTAGGAACCAAGGGTAAGCTGCCCTTCCTAACTCCACCCCACCCCACTTCTACTCCAAAAGCCTAAGAGTTAGTCCAGAAATATTTGTGAAACACTTCCTAGGTGCCAGATACCTCGCACAGGAGGTACAAAGAAAGTTAGGTGGTAGTGGATAGAGTGCTAGGCCTGGAGTCAGAAAGACTCATCTTCATGAGTTCAAATCTGGCCTCAGACACTTATCAGCTGTGTGTGACCCTGGGCAAGTCATTTAACCCAGTTTGCCTCAGTTCCTCATTTGTCAATGAGCCAGAGAAGGAAATGGCAAATCACTCCAGGCATCTTTGCCAAGAAAACCCCAAACGGGGTCAGGAAGAGTGAAGACACGACTGAAAGGACTAAACAGCAATGAAGAAAGACAAAAAATATTGTGCCCGTCCCCAAGTAGGTCACATTCAAATAGCAAAGACAATATGTAAATAGCTAGGTATTTGGATATGGGGGGGCAGGATGAGAAAGAAAGGAAAGGGAAAGGGAGAGACAGGAAAGACAGGAAGGGGAGAGAAGGAGAGGGGAGGGAGGGAGGGAAGGGGAGAGAGAGAGAGAGAGAGAGAGAGAGAGAGAGAGAGAGAGAGAGAGAGAGAGAGAGAGAGAGAGAGAGAGAGATCTGATCAGGTTGTGGGAAGGCACCACCAAATCCCAATTGTAAATGAGAATATAAACTGACACACAGCCTACATTTTCTCCACATCTTTTTTAACACAGCAAAAATGAGAAATAGCACCTCATAAAAGAGTTTACAACAATGAAGAAGCTTGGCATGATACCCACCTAAGACTATTCACTATTCATCCAAAGAACATTTGTATAGTCAAAGTGGGAGGACAACAAATAGAGGCAAATGGGAACAGATTGCCATTGTTTCTGTATAAGATCTGTTCACATCACCAACTGCAGTAGAACCATGGCATTTGGACCCCTAACACCTTCATGCCTGAATTGCTATATGAGTACATGGAAGTGGCACTTATAAAGATAAAGCCAGAAAGAGCAAGTAGACTAGACCCCAACAGAAATAAAAAAACAAAAAACCTTACTGAAGCAAACACATTAGAGAAGACTAAGAGATCCATTTTTTTCCCCAAGGTATCTCTGAGAACAACTATCTCTCCTATGGTTTCCCATCAGACCAGAGAACTCTGGCCTTTAGCACAGTGCTAGGCACATAGTGCACCCTTAATAAATGTTTGCCACTTGAAGGATAATTGATCCTTCAAGTAGATGCTTCAGTAGTCCTCACTAAAGGGTTTTCAACAACTAGTTCTGGAAAGTATCCATTCCACTCGTATTTTCAAACTTCAAAGCTTTTTTTTTTTTTTAGTGAGGCAATTGGGGTTAAGTGACTTGCCCAGGGTCACACAGCTAGTAAGTGTTAAGTGTCTGAGGCCGGATTTGAACTCAGGTACTCCTGACTCCAGGGCCGGTGCTCTATCCACTGCGCCACCTAGCTGCCCCTCAAAGCTTTTTTTAAAAAAAATTAAATTCTAATGACTTATGGTTTTAAAAATCTGCTTTGCAACCTTCAAAAACAATTTACATAAAAGACAGTTTCTTAGACATTGCAAAATGGTCAACTGTCTCCCTCAGTTTTCAAAGAGAAAAGAGCTAATCTCTCCATAAAATGCCTGGGGGGTTTACCTTTGGAACCATTATTGACTTTAATGGTGACAAATTCCATAAGAATGTCTTCTTCTAAGTCTATAACTCATCAATGACAAAGGAAGGCAAGCACCTCAAAGGCAGGAACTCAGTAAAAGCTTACTTTTTTCTTACATGCTGGTTGAACTGAATCCACTAGAGACCTCCTTCTAAGTAGAAATAACCATTCTTGTTCAGTAGTGACTGTAATCTCTGCATCCATCCCCATTTGGGGTTTTCTTGGCATGGAAACTGAAGTGGTTGGCCATTTCCTTCTTCAATTCGTTTTATAGGTGAAGAAATTGAGGCAAATAGGGTTAAGTGACTTGCCCAAGGTCACACAGCTAGATAGTGTCTGAGGCCCAGTTTTGAATTCTTCCAGAGTCCATGCCTGGTACTCTAAATTCCTTTTCCACCTAGCTGCCTTCTAAGTATAAAAGGAAGATGTAAAGACAGTCTTCATCGATGGACACCAGCCATTCAACCCTCAATTCCCAAGTTCCCTAGACTGTATGTACATCACTGAATTGCCATCTCCACATTCAATCATGACGGATAGACTATTGAATGCCTTGTTTTTAGCACTGCCCCCATTTATCTGTCTAGGAATATTAACCCTTCAAAATGGAAAAGAAAGGAGGTCTGACATGATTTCCATTCTTCATGAAGCCATCTTGGTTTCTTCATAAACAACATCATTCCTCTGTTTCTATATTCATTAACCATAATTTTAATAACTGGTCAGGAATCCAGGTCAAGCTTATTCACTGAGCTGGTCTTTGGTATTTGAGTTCCTCTTCCTTTCTGAAAAATGAAGAGATTGTCCTTCTGCAGACCTCTCAGACTGCAGTTACGTGGTACAGTGGTTAGAGCACTGGGCCAGCAGGCAGGAAAACCTGAATTCAAATCTGGATTTAGATACTTTACTAGCTGGCTGTGTGACCCCCAAACAAATCACTTAACCTCTGTCTGCCTCATTTCCTCAACTGTACAAGGGGATAATAAAAGTACTTCATAGAAGATCAAATGAGATATTTGTAAACGCTGGTTCCCTCCCCTGCCCCTCCTTTCTCCATGATTATTCATGGATAGTCACTCATCAAGCACTTACACAGCTGATTTCAGAAGCCCGGGTTGAAGTTCTTCTGGTGATTTGAAGTCACAGAGGGCAGGCCAATGTGAGGTCTCTCATATTCTCTCCCTGCTTATCTTGGGCATCAGTGCCTTTCTCTGAGCCAATTTTGTTCTGTCCTTTCCAGTCCAAGGATCCTATGGCTCCTGGACAGTAATTGCCTTCTAGTTAAATTGTGTGTATGTATCTCAGGTGTAGCTGGTTATTGATATATTGGCCCCCCAATTAGAATGGGAACTTCATGAAGGCAGGACCAGAATTGTCATCCTTCTTTGTATCCCCACATCTTAACCCAGTGCCTGACACATGATGCTGGTGGACAAAAGAACTGGGTACAATTCCTTCCCAAAACGTTACCAGGATCTGGCTCTCTCCAAAGCAACAAGCAACTAGGAGATGGACCCTGAGCAAATTTCCACCCTAGAGTTTTTCCCCTCCACTTCCTCACAGTGCTACAGCCAGACACCCTCCCCCACTTCAGCCTCGGGCAGCCCTCTCCAACAGAGAAGCTTCCTCCACTCCCCCAAGATTCACCCCTGAGGGAGGAGGCACAATGACAGGATCCTTACTCTGGAGCCTCTCCACAGGCCATCCGGTTTAACTGTCATTTATGGATGACTTAATGGAGACCCAGAGAGGATGACTTCTCCAAAGTCACTCAAGTTGGGCCAGCAAGTTCCTTGGCTTCCCTATTCCCATCCCTCACTCGTCCTCTGAAATTCATCCTGCCTTACATTAACATCCTTTATCATTACTTCTTCATCACCACCACCCACTATCCCAGACACATTCCCTCTGATTCATGATAGGAGCAATGCCATGTTAAGATTACTGAATTGGAGCTGATTCTGCTTCCCCATGTATTGTTATATGTACCGACATGTCTCTGAGAGTCATTTAAATTCTGAGCCTCAGTTTCCCCATCTGTAAAATGAAAGATCTGTCACTAGATGACCTGTTAGGTCCTTTGTAGCCCTAAAACTATGGAATGAATGACTGAATGAATGAAAAAAATGAATGAATGAACGAATGAAAAACCACTTGTAAGCGCTTGGTATGTGCAAAGGCACATACCAAGACTCTACAAGGCACATCTAAGACTCTACAACCTCAACAACAAGCTAGGATTCTGTAGCAGCACCTCATTCTTTGCTATCAGGCATAGTGATATCAATAACTGTGTTGATTACCCAACTAATATTCCTCAACTGGGGCAGCTAGTTGACTTGGCCCTGGAGTCAGGAGGACCTGAGTTCAAACCTCACTTCAGACACTGAGTAGCTGTGTGAGCTAGGAAAGTCACATGACTCCAATTGCCTTAAAACATCCGGGGCCATCTCCAGTCATCCTGATATATACTTGCCACTGGACTCAGTGCAAGTCATGACATCACCCCACTGTCCGGGTCCTCTTTGAGAATGTGCCCCTTATAATTCTCTTCTGCACCCATTCAGACACCCATTTGACAAGACCGCTTTATTCTTCAATACTTCAATACCCCTTCCAAATATCAAATTCTGAGCTCCACATCTTGGTTTACAAACCTATTCTTACCTTCCCACTTGTTCACAGCCCTGGAACACCTGCTTTTCCCTTAAACACTGACTTCTGACACTTCTCCATCCTCCATAGTTTGCTCATCCTTCTGACCTCTTTTTGGTGTTACCTACATCTCTACCTGGCCATGATCCATGGGTAGTGGTTTTTTTACTTATATCCTACAATCCCTCACTTTTTGAGCCTTTTGCTATTATTGACTTGTCAATTCCAAACATAACCAAATACCACCATTTGCTTTTACCATTGGTGATACCTTATACCTTCAGTGGCTCCCCACAATCTACCAAAATCAGATAAACTCCTTAGGCTGGCATTCAGGCCCTCCACAATCTCAGTCCAGCCTCCTTATCTCATAATGCTTTCTCTAACCGCCAGCCCCTCACCAAGTACTAGCTGAAGGCAAATACAAGATTCTCCTTGAGATCTTCTGGCTTTTTCCACATTCCAATTTCTATGGTGATCACTATTTTTAATTAATCAGTTAATCTAAAGGCCCCATTATCAATATCCTCACTGTAGCTATTTCTTTGAATTAGCTATGATAGATGGTTTGGAATGCATGGTTTTTTTTCTAATAAATTAATCATATTGAATAATTTTTATCCTTCATGCACTGGGAGAAAGACCACTTGACTGAGTCAGATCCCACCCCACTCCTTGCTGCTTAATATCTATGAGATCTTGGACAAGTCACTTAACTTCCTTTAAATTAAGGGCCTCCGGTTCACCTGTGAAATGAAGTGTAGTCCAGCTCTATTGTGCTGATCTTTATTCTAAATTTTCTTTTCCTTTCTTTTCTTTTTTTTTTGTTCCTAATTTTCTATTCCTGACTCAGCTTTGGAAACTATGGAAAAATTTAGATTCAAATTTCTCCCTTCCAGGCTAGCTTCTCCTTCAAGAATCTCCCACTGGACTTATCTTCTCCCTAAACTAGGGGTTCTTAACTTGCAATCCTTGAACTTATTTTTTAAAATATTTTATTAAATTAAATTTAGAATAAAATATTTTTATAACTGGTATTTCAATATGACTATTTTCCTTTGTAATCCTGTGTTTTATTTATGCATTCTTTTTTTCTGTAAAACAATAGCATATTTGTCATTTTGTACAAGAAAACTTGATTAAAAGAAAAAATGAAAGAAGTGAAAAATAGCATGCTTCAGTCTGTTTATCATTTCAGTTTCTTTCTTTGGAGGTGGATAGTATGTTTCATCAATAATCCTTTGGAATTGTCTTGGATCACTGTATGGTTGAGGATAGTTGATAGTTCTTCATCAAACAATATTGCTGTCTCTGTGCACAATGTTGTCTTGGTTCTGCTCTCTTCACTAACATCAGTTCATACAAGGTCTTTCCAGGCCTTTCTGAAATCATCCTGCTTGTCATTTCTTATAGCACAATAATATTACATCACCATCATATACCATAGCTTGTTGAGGCCATTCCCCAGTGGATAGGCATTCCTTTGATTTCCAATTCTTAACCATCACAAAAAGAGCTGCTAGAAATATTTTTGTACAAATAGGTCTTAAAAACAGGATTCTAAGGAGGCATCCGCTGGTTTCAGACTTCCCATGGGGCCCCAAGACACAGAAAAAGGTGATGAGCCCTTGTCCTATACAAGGGCTTTCATAACTTCCCCATTTTTGTCAGGACGTCCCTTCCTTCCAACCCCCCACCAGGGTTCATACCATCAGAATCATCTTTGAATTTTCAGCTCCGTCACCCCATCACCAATCAACTGCCAAGTGTTGTGGATTCTACCTGCATAGCCTATCTCCCATATCTGTGCCCCTTTCTCCACTCACAGGGCCAGCTACCCTAGCTCCAGGCCCCCATCACGTGGACTAACCCAGTAGCAACCTCCTTCACTTCCAGCTCTAAATTATCCTTATCACTGCCGCCAAACAGAACAGATGTTCCTAGAGCACAGGTCTGACCTTGTCACTCTTCCAGCTCAAGAAGCTTCTGCTGCTCCCTCTTGCCTCTGGGAAGATACAAACTTCTCCCTTTGGCATTTAATGGGATCAATAATTTACATTACCAATTAGTTTATCAATCAATTAATTGAACTTACTTAAAAATTTAATTAATAAATTAATTAAGTGCCATCTGATACAAAGCCCTACACAATCTGTCTCCAACCTATCTCTCTAAGCCTATTTTTCAATTAGTCCCTCTCCTCCATTGCACATTTAGGCCAAAATGGCTGACTTGCTGCTCCCATACTCCCTATGTGTCTTCCTTCACACGGGTTGCTGGTTCCTCTGCCTGGGATGCTCTCTTTTCTCCTGAATCTGTAGCTCAATTCAAGTGTCACCTACTGGAAGCTACACCCTCCCCAATACTTTCAGGTTGATTTACTTGGTATTTTCTTTGTGTACAGTTTGCATTTGTGTATAGTTTGCATTTGCTTTTCTGCAATATGGTGCTTCCTTCGGGCGGCACTAAGAGGAGGGACTGGTTGCATTTTGGGTTTTGTGTCTCCAGGACCCAACAGCACAGTGCCTGGTATATAGTAGGTGCTTAGTACATGCTTGTTATCAAACTAAATTGAGTTAAATCATCAGAGAATGAAGCCATACTATCATCTCCATCCCACTCTCCCTAGATTAGACTGCAGCTCTATACCACCCCCAAAAGAAGGAAAAGGGATTTTAAATTTAAGTAACACCCTAACCACACCCTCACCTGAAAGATGCCTGAGGCACAAGAACCCCAACTTCTCCAGCCATTTGGGCAGGGATTCTCCCTGTAGGCCATTTCATGTAAAGGTCCCACATTAAAGCCTGAGTTATATTTGGACTGAAGTGGAAACAATGATATATTTAGACTTTAAAAAACAGAGTAAGAGAATTTTCCCCAAAGTAGTTTGTTTACACAAGGCTGAGAGAAAAGGCTTCCCTTGGCCCCAGAGCACATCTGCACACTTGACCTCAAAGGTGGGGCCTCCTCAGCCAGAGAAATCCTCAATAAACAACAGTTTTGGGAGAATTTCTTACTTGCGTTCCTTTCTGTCAAATGACAGAGGGGTGTGCTTCAGGTGTTGGCCCAGAATTTTAAAAATAGTGACTATTTTATAAAATACACTCATGGGAAACCCAGCAGAAGTCATACACACCAACACAACAATCCACACTTTTTTTTTTGGTGAGGTAATTGGGGTCAAGTGACTTGCCCAGGGTCACACAGCTAGTAATTGTTAAGTGTCTGAGGCAGGATTTGCACTCAGGTCCTCCTGAATTCAGGGCTGGTGCTTTATCCACTGCACCACCTGGCTGCCCCAACAATCCATCTTTGATCTCAACAAGGTCCCTCCACCAATGTAGATCACCTCCCATCCAGCCCTACCCATCCTTGGCCACTTTTGTCCAGATGCTCCTACAATGGGGCCTTCCTCAAGTTCTCTTGACATCCCATGGTACCAGTATCCACCAGTTATCCATCACTGTCACTATGTGACCAACCCACTTCTTTTTGGCCACATATTACCTTTGGAACCTTCTTTAACCAGCTTATCTTTTAATACCGATATTCTCACAGACAAGTTGCATTTATTATCTATTTAAAAGGCAAAGTAGGCCACAGATAACAGATTCTCAGTTTCGTGTACAATGCTCTTTTGTTTTCTGCTGTATTTGAAACACTGATTTTATTTGATAATTCAGAATAAAAAAAATTACTTATTTATTTAAATAACACTAACATTCTACTGATGCTGTGGACTGTCCTGTGAGCCACGGGGACCATTTGCATGGTAGATATGGGAGAGCTCAGTACTGCAAAAAGGCAAGAGATAACAACTGTCCCTGACTTTAAAAAAACTGATTAAGTTTGTTCTGGGAAAAGACCCTGGCATTTACCTAGTGCTCTATGTACTTGCCCACATCACCAAAGATTTATTAGGTAACTACTTCATGCCAGGCACTGTGTTGGGCACCAGGATAGGAATATAAACATGAGAGTCCTTGCCACAATACAGGCTCATTCTAGGATCATGGATCTAGGATCTAGAGCTGCAAGGGGTCTCAGAGGCCTTCTAGGCCAGCTCCTTCCTATTACAAGTGAAGAAACTGAGGTCTAGGAAGGTTAAACCAATTGCCCAAGGTCAGAGGTATTAAGTAACAGTCTACTGAAAATGCCGGAAGCATCTGAAAAAAAATATATAGTGATGGGAGGGGGTTGAGCACTAACAATTGGAGGGACCAGGATAGGGCTCATTTGTTTGTCATTGGATCTTCAAAACTCTGTGAGGTAGGCACAATATGCATTATACTCATTTTTCTAGATGAGGAAATAGAGGTTTCGAGAGCTTATGACCTGTACAGGATCAGATGGTTCTTAAAATGTTAAGAGATTCCATTCAAACACAGGGTTTTGGTCAACCCCAAGGCCAGATGTCTGCCCTCTTCATCTGAATAATATTAAAAAGAGAACAGCTGATGGCAACACAGTAGCTACTATAGATCCATCCAAGGATGGGGTTAACCCTAAGTTTCTGGGGAAACCAAATACAAAGTTTTCATTTCCCGAAGTGATCATCAGTAGTAACACTGACTCTAATTATAAACTGCAAAGCTATGGTAACATTGAAACCACTAGGTTCAGTCATAAACTATTTGTACTGAGTTGAACCATTCCTCTTCCACTTAACTAAACCATGACAGTTCACATCCTACAACTTTGGGGTTTTTTTCCTTAATAGTATTTTATTTTTCCCCCAGTTACATGTAAAGAGAGTTGTCAACATACATTTTTGTAAGATTTTGAGTTCCAAATTTTTCTCCTCCCTCCTTTCCTCCCTGCTCCCCAAGACAAGGAGCAATCTGATATACAAGGTTTAAAAGCACCAAAAATTGGTGATGAGCTGACTAACAAAAATGAGATCAAACACAGAGCCTGCCCTTAGGATGCTTACAATCTAATAATAGCTTGCGTTTATGTAGGGATTTAAGACTAATCAAGCACTTTACAGATTTACATAGCAACCCAGTGAGATAGCAGCTACTATTATCCCCATTTACTGATGGGAAATCCTAGGCCCCTAGGTTAAGTGACTTGCCCAAGGTCACACAGCTAGTAAACAATTGGGAAAATATGCAAACTCAAAGCTTTCTGACTCTATTCAAGTTCAGCAGTCTTATCACTGTACCACCTAACCCTAATTCTAAGCTCACCTAATTAACTTTGGCTGAGTATTTGATTATTTTTTTGTTTTTTTGTGTTTTTTTTTGGCGGGGCAATGGGGGTTAAGTGACTTGCCCAGGGTCACACAGCTAGTAATTGTCAAGTGTTTGAGGCCGATTTGAACTCAGGTACTCCTGAATCCAGGGCCGGTGCTTATCCACTGCGCCACCTAGCCGCCCCCTGAGTATTTGATTATTAACTATTAACTTTAAAGGATTTTTAGGGGCAGCTAGGTGACCCAATGGATAAATCACCACTGAGACAGGAGGACAATTTGACCTCAGATACTTACTAGCTGTGTGACCCTGGGCAAGTTACTTAACTCAGGTTGCCAACAAAAAAAACTTAAAAGGATTTTAACTGTCCAGACCATACTTCACTCCTAAAATACACCAAGGAGTCAATCATTAACTTTCCACAGGTAGGCTGGCCACCTTTAAGGGCCCCCTAGCTATGCCATAGAAGATTTAATTAATATAAAAAAGAGGAAAAAAAAGAACTACACTACAAATCAAGAGACCTGGTTCTAATCCTGCCTCCTCCACTATCATTCCCATGTAGATTCAGAACTCTTTGTGCAGCCCTCACCTCTCTTCTGACCTCCAGTCTCACCTCTCCAACCTCCCATTGGACATCTTGAACAGGATACCTCATAGACGTCCTAAACACAACATGTCCAAAGACGAACTCATTATCATTACTCCCAAACCCTCCTCTCCTCCCTAACTTCCCTATTGCTACCCAAGGTACCACCATCCTCCTAGTCATCCATGTTGGAAATCTAGGTATCCTCAACTACTCATCCTCTCTCTTTCCCTGTCTGTCTCCCCCCCCCCCCCGCCCCGCCTGTGTCCCTATCTCTCCCCATCTCTCCCCATCTGTCTCCCTCTCTCTCTTTCTCCCTTTGTCTCTCTCTCTCTTCCCCCTATATCCCAGTTGTTGATGAGGTCTGTCAATTTTAACTTTGTAAACATCTCATGTATATACCCGCTTCTTTCCTCTGACACTGTCACCATCATGATACAAGGCATCACCTGACACCTGGACTATTGCAATAGCCTGCTGACCGGCTGGCTGGCTAACTTCTCTGTCTCTTCTCCCCACTCCACTCCATACTCTACTAAGCTGCCAAATTGATCTTAAACTGGATTTCATCTCTGGACTCAGGGAGTTTTCACTGGCTCTCCCTCATGACTGAAGGCTACCCCCCCCCATACCTGAAATTCTCTCTTCATCTCTGTCACCAACACCCCCAGGCTCCCTGGTTCTTTCCAATACCAGTTACAATCCCACCTTGTGCAAGGTCTTCCTGATCCCCTTAACTCAACCAGTGCCTTCCCTTTGTTGATTGTCTTCATTTTGTCCTGTATAAATCTGGTTCGTGGTGCAGCTAGGTGGTGCTGCAGTGGATAAACACCACCCCTGGATTCAGGAGAAACTGAGTTCAAATCCAGCCTCAGACACTTGACATTTACTAGCTGTGTGACCTGGGCAAGTCACTTAACCCTCATTGCCCCGCAAAAAATAAAAATTAAAAACATTAAAAATCTGGTCTGTGCTTTGCTAATCATCTCCCCCATCAGACCATGGTTCTTGTGCAGGTCCCGTTTTTGCCTTTCTTTGTCACCCCAGCACTTAGTACATTGCCCGACACATCATGGCCTCTTAGTAAAATGCTTGTTGACTTGACTTGACTCCACTATTAAGCTGGGTGACCTCAGGCAAGTCACTTCACCTCTGAGGCTCAGTTTCCTCCTGCTGTAAAATAAAGGAACTGGGCCAGATGGTGTCCAAAGTCCCTTCTATAATGTTTATCAAGGGGGAAAAACATCCCAACTATAAACCTAAGGACAAGTGGCAGGTTTGGCATCAGGAAAACCCAGATTCAAATCTTTCTCCTAACACCAGCCTTGGGACTATGGGAAATGGTGCTTCCCCTCCCTGAGACTCAGTTTACTCAGCTGTAAATGAAAATCTTGGACCAGATAATCTCTACAATCCTTTCCTGGCCTCAGACAACTGAAATCCAGCCCTCCTTTAAACCCGACTAAATCCTACCTCCCCCACCCTTCTTCATTTCAGTGCCTTCCCTCTGTTAATTATTTCCTGTTCATCCTGTAGCTTAATTTGTATATAATTTTTTCCTTTCTTTTTTTTTTAAGTGAGGCAATTGGGGTTAAGTGACTTGCCCAGGGTCACACTGCTAGTAAGTGTTAAGTGTCTGAGGCCAGATTTGAACTCAGGTACTCCTGACTCCAGGGCCGGTGCGCTATCCCACTGCGCCATCTAGCTGCCCCTAAATTTTTTTAATCTTTTTTTTTCGTGAGGCAATTTGGGTTAAGTGACTTGCCCCAGGGTCACACAGCTAGTAAGTGTTAAGTGTCTGAGGCCGGATTTGAACTCAGGTACTCCTGAATCCAGGGTCGGTGCTTTATCCACTGTGCCACCTAGCTGCCCCTCAATTTGTATATAATTGTTTGCCTGATGTCTACCCCTTAGATTATAAGATCCTTGAGGGTAGGGACTGTCTTCTGCCTCTTTTTCTATCTCTAGAGCTTAGCACAGTGCCTGGCACATAGTAGGTGCTTAATAAACATTTGTTGATTGACATACTATAACATTTGTCAGTGGGGCAAGGTTGGGACAGAGAAATAGCCTTTAATAATAAATTATTAGACTTGAGAATCAGTCTTGGGTTCCAATTCTACCTCCGGTACTAACTGTGTGACCGGACCACAGGCAAATTCCTTAGCCCCTTGGTTTCCTCAAGTAAAAGGGACACACTCATGCTGTGAAACTTTTGTCAGATGATGGAATATGGTGAGGCTTGAATGAGAGGAGGCTTTGAGAACTTAGCACAATTAAAGTCCTATATGCAAATCTTCTTAGAGTAGCCTTTAAAGCTCTTTTAAAGCTGTTTATTTCTTCCTATCAGGTGAATCAGCAGCTATATGGGTCAATGGATAGAGCACTGGATCTGGAGTCAGGAAGAGCAAAGTTCAAATTTGGCCTCAGATACTTACTATAGCTGTGTGACCCTGGGCAAGTCCCTTCACCCTATTTGCCTCAGTTTCCTCATTTGGAAAATGAGCTGAAGAAGGAAATGGCAAACCATTCCAGTATCTCTCCCAAGAAAAACATCCCCCCAAAAAGGGACATGAGAGTCAGACAAAACTGAAAAAACCAACTGCTTTATTTCATGTCTATCCTAGTCCCCAACAACACCAGTGAATTTAGCAGATCCTGACTTATTAATTTTACAATGAGGATGGAATTCTAAAGTTTCTAAATTAATCCTGGCACCAAATGGGCACTCAAATAGTTGAATTATTATAAAGTACTTGTTAAGGGGCAGCTAGATGGCACAGTGGATAAAGCAGCGAACCTGGATTCAGGAGGACCTGAGTTCAAATCTGGCCTCAGACACTTGACACTTACTAGCTGTGTAACCTTGGGCAAGTCATTTAACCCTCATTGCCCTGCCCCTCCCCAAAAAAAAGCACTTGTAGGATGAGGGACACAAGAGGGACCTTAGACATCACCACATCCATTTTCTTCAGTTTACTGATAAGGAAACTGAGTCAGGGATAGACTCCAAACCCAGCACTCTCTTCTGTTATACCAAGCTGCCTTTAACTTTATTCCCTGGGGAACCCTCATGTGCACATGCAAAAGCAGTGTTAACAGTACATAACTGGGTCCCAAGTGAGGTGTATACAGCAAGTAAGTACCATAAGACATCTGAGTAAAGACAGATGGGCATGAGTGATGAAGGAGGGGGCTCCATGGGCCCAGCTGGGTCATTTTGCATCCTGACTCTGTCCCCCAACCATCCCAGCTTTGGGTCATTTATGAATTTCACCTTGTATCTATTTCACATATGCCTATATTGGCCACTGGATCAGATTATAAGCTCCTAGAGAGCAGGTACTGTTTTTGCTTTTTCTTTGTTAATCCTGAAGTCCTCATTTAATGAATGCTTGTTGATTGATTCTTAGATCTACCTGCCTCCTCTCCTCTTCCCAGTCCTAGCTCTTCAAAGCTGCATTTCATCTCCTGACTCTGGGAGCTTTCACTGGCTCTCCTCCATGACTGGAGGCTACCCCCATACCTGGAATTCTCTCCCTCCTCATCTCTGCCTCCTGGCTTTCCTGCTTCTTCTGAGGCCCAGCTAAAATGCCACCTTGTGAAAGAAGAAGTTCCTGATGCCCCTAATGCTAGCTAACGCTCTAAACTCCTCCAGAGTAGGAAATCTTTCCTTTTTTTGTCACTGTATTCCCCCCCCCAGCCTAGAACATAGTAGGTGCTTAGTAAGTGCTTGATGATTGATTGATGATTGATCTAGGCCCTTATTCAAACCACTGCTAGAGAAGGGGACTGACAGTGAAATCCCTTAATGTAACAATAGGATAGGGGGCTCTCCCCACCCCACTGGAAATCCTTACCAATCCCAGAGAAGGGACAGGGTAGAGAAATCTCTTCAGATGGAAGTGGAGATCAGGCAGGTTATGCACTCAAATACATAGGCATGTAGGTCCCAACCCACTGGCTGGTGACCTCAGCCATACACAGTAAGGGACCCTATTTAGAGGCAATTAAGTGGCCTAGGGGACAGCACAATGGACTTGAGTCAGGAAAAACCTGCATTGGAATTCCACTGCCATCACTTGATAGCCAGAATGAGACAACCTCTCCGCAGTTTCCTCATCTGTAAAATGGGTACCTATCTCAAAGGGTTGTTGTGCGAATGAAACTTTAAGGGGCTATTCAAATGTTAGCAACAATTCCAAGGTGTTTTTTTTTTAAGCAGATGAATGATGGGATAACAGTGATATATGATTTTGAAGGACTAATGCAAAGGATGGAAAGAGGCTGACCAGGAAAGAAGTGAATTAAAAGAGACAGCTTGATGAAGTGGATAAGTGTGGGCCTGTAAGTCAGGAAGAGCTGGGTTCAAATTCTGCTTTTTTCCATTACTTATTAGCTGTGTGACCATGGGCAAGTCACCTCTCTGTCCTTCAGTTTCCTCATCTACAAAATGGGAACCCTAATAGTACCTAATCCATAGGTTTGTTACAGAGGCTCAAGTGAGATAATTTAGGAGAAGGAAGTTCTTTGCAAACTTACAAGTGCTACTCAAATGCCAGTAATTTTCCAACAGGACACAAACTCTGGAAGGCTGGGGTCTGTTTTTGTCTTTATAACCCCTGTGGCTAGCATAGCCCCTGGCACATGTGGTAAGTAATGGAACTTTAGGGAACTAAATGACTACAATGACACAATCCTAGGCTGGTGGCAGAGGGAATGGAGAAATGAGACAGAGCCAAGAGAGAATTTAAAGACCCCCCCCACCCCAAAAAACCACCAAACACCCCCACACACACACTGAGTAATTGAATGGATACAGGACAGGAAGCAGAGCAGGAGGGTGGGAAGTCAAGGTAAATAAATGGTAAAGTTGCAGAAAGGGATTGTTGTGGTGGGGGGGGGTTAGGAGGGCTGAGTTAGGAAGGGAAAGATGTAAGTTCCAGTTTGGATTCACCCCAGTTAAAAGTCATGGGATCATGGGACCAGAAATTTTGAAATAAAAAGTCCCTCGGAAGCCACCGAGCAAAACTTCTCATTTGACAGAAAAGGGTACTGAGGCAGAGAGAATTTAAGTAATGTGCCCAGAGGTCAGAAAGTATGCAGGAGCTAACAGAGATCCTCCCATCTCCAGTAACAATGCTCTCCACCACCACACCATGAAAAAAAAAATGAGAAAGGTCCATCAAGATCCCCCACCCCACGAATAACATTCTTCAAGTTTCAAATTGATAAAAGCTCTTCCAAATATCAATACATCAAGTGTCTTGGTAACTTGTTAAGTGACGCTCCAGTGGGATGGGGGTGGGGGTGGGGGTGGGGGAGAGACTAGTGGGAGACAGAACACCTGGGTTTAAATTCTGGCATGGCTAATCACTGCCTGTGACAAGTCACAGCCTCTCTGGACCAGTTTCCTCATGGGGGGGGGGGGAAGCCATGACAGAGCTCCTTTTCAACTGGAAATTTATGATCCTAAGTTCTAGAAAGTAACCCTCAAGAAAAGTGGGATCTATTGCTGGTCCATTTCTCACCGACTTCTTCATTCTTTTTCTTTTTAGAGAAAAGGCAACAAGTAGAGGTCATACATCTGGCTTTTGTTTGAGAAGTACAATAGACAGAGTGCAGCCCCAAAACAAAGGAAGAATCTGGACCCAGCACTGATCCACCAATGATAGTCCCTTACTTGCCGGATCAGGCGACAATGCAAAGGTGGATGTGTATTTGCTATTAGCCCCCAACTCATCCATCCGTCCCCTTCCTTGGTCCTCTCAACCACCCACAAATCATAAAGCCAATAATTGTGGGTGGGAAGGGAGCCTTAGAGGCAAAGGAGTTCGGCCACCTCGTTTTACAGATGAGAAAATTGAGGCACAGAGAGGTTAAAGGACTTTGCCCGGGATCACACAGCTAGTGAGTCTGAGGCAGGATCTGAATTCGAGTCTTCCTAACTCGGAGCTCAGCACTCCCTCCACTGCCTTAGCTACCTACACAACAGAGGAAGGCTGGAAGCAGAGGGAGGTACTATCTTACTCCTCACGTAGTGCTAGAGCCAACTTCACTGGACCAGGGTGTGAAATTGCCATGACTGACAGACAGCAACGACAGCCACTTCAGCACTGATAACACCTAGCTCCGAGCCCCGCACAAAGTAGGCGCTTTCAAAAGGCTTGCTCAATAGAATTCAGTGAGCAATACTCAAAAGTTTCCAGAAGCTCAGTACCTCCCTCCCCCCACCTTCAAAATCCGGGTTAAAGTGGGGGAGCTTAGAAAGTAGCTGGGGCCCGCCAAGGTGTGAGCTCCAGCAAAAGAGGGGCCCCCAGTTGGGCTGGAGGCACCCGCGCCAGGAATCCAGGGCCAGCTCAGGAACACAAAGAATCCTCCTCCTGGGGGTGTGAGCCATTTGCAGAGAGATGGATTTGGGCCCTAGGACCGGAGGAGTCCAGGGGTAAGCCCCTGGCTCCGCTCCCCAGCTTGCACCCAGACCACAGCTCAGGCAATTTGCTTAATCACCTCTTTAAATGCCAATGATGAGGAGCCAGACAATGTAAGCCCATTAAGGGCTTGAAAGCGTCCGGACCCTTCACTTTAAATGAGAAAAGACCTGCAAACAAAGGGGGCCCCCAGAAACGCCAAGTTCCTCGACTCCCAGCCCCACGCAGGGGGAGCGCAGGGGGGAGCGCCGGGTCCGCTGCTATTGTTTGCGCCCTGGGAGTTGGGCTCCAGTTTTGTAAGTGTTTGCTTTTTCAGCATGGGTGTGTTTAATAACCCTCCAGAAGTAAGAAATAAAAAAGTGTGTGCTTGGTGACTGGAAGGTGAGGGAAGGCCAGCTCGCAGGCCGGCAGCAAGTTAGGGGGGTGAGTAGCGGATGAAGCCGTTTGTGCAGCGGCTCTGCAGAAGGCGAGGGGGGGCTCTGACCGCAGCTGAGCTCCCGCAAACAGAAATTGCCGATCAGAAAGTTGGTCTTCCCAGAAAGTTGGGGGGGGGGGGAAGGGAAGACCAACCACGGCCAGCCTACACTCGGCCAGCCTACACTCGTGCCCTGCTCTCAACCACACTTTTGTACAAACTCCGAAGACTTCCAGGGAGCAAAAAGACAGGCGGCCCCCGCCCCCTCCGCTGGCACAGAACCCCCCAACTGCGGCCAGCCCCTAAAGGGGGAGCTGTGGTAGGGAGACGTGTCTCTCCTTAAGCTCCCCAACACCGCGGCGGGGCCGGAGGGGGAGAGCCCCGAGCCCAAAGCCGGAACCCCGGCTTTGCCAATTGCAGAGCTACGCAATTCTGCAAGCTAGTTGTCCGGAGGACCCCGGGCAGGATCCGGCCCACTCCACTCCACCCCCTCTGACCCTCGGCTCCTCTTACTCCCCCTCTCCTGCAGGAAAGGCGAGCTAGCGAGCGAGCACGAACCGCCCTCAGCCCAGCACGCATCCCCTCCCCTCTCCCCCTCCGCTGGGCCCCACTGCCCCGCTTACCGTGCGGGCGCCGCTGGGGGACAGGGGTCCGTTGGGGAGGTAGGGGCTGCTCAGATCTGGGATCATCAGGAAGGGGTAGCCGGGGTAAGGAGGTCCCTTAAAGAAAGCTCCATCCTGGGGCCTCCTCACTGGAGGGGGGCAAGAAGGGAGAGCCGGAGTGAGGCAGGGCCAACTTGGAGGGAAAGGGGAGGGAAGCTGGGGGTGCGGCGCTGCGAGGGCGCAGAGGCCAAGGACTCCCGAGGAAGGGTGCCCACCCCGATCCCTACCCGAAGTGAGAAAGGAGCAGGGGCGAGGGCTGCCCCAGGCCAGGCAGGTTAAGGGGAGGATACGGGAGCCAGGAGTACGGGGAGAGCTCGGAGTGCAGGGAAAGAGGGGAAGGGGCTGGCCAGGGTCAAGGAGCCGAGTGGGCAGGGGGGCAGGAGAGGGAGGTGTGGAGAGGGGGTCCCCCAGGAAGGAGCTGGTGAAGGCGTCCGGGAGCTGGGGGGGGCGGGGGCCGGACGAGGGGGCACATACCTTCAGCGAAGTATTCCCGCGGCTTCTGGAAAGGGTCCCGGGGGGGCTGCGGGCGCCGCTCCGCCTGCGGAGGAGACACAAAGGCAGGCGCGGGGTGAGAGAGTGCGCGGGCCGGGCCGGGTGCCGGGGTCCGAGAGATAGGGTGGGGGAGATGGGCAGGGGACCGGGGGAGGCAGGCAAGGAATCCGGGGTTAGCGGGCAGGGAGTGAGGGGAAAGCAGATCGGGGACCCGGGGAGGAGGACCGGGGACCCGAGGAGGAGGACCGGGGACCCGGGGAGGCGGACGGAGGACCCGGGGAGGCGGACTGGGGACCGGGGAGGCGGGCCTGCTCTACCTCGGAGTCCGAGCTGCTGCTCTGGTTCTCCGACTCGTTGACCAGCGAGGACTTGACCTCGTCCAGGTCCCGCTGGGCCGAGGCGCTGTCGCTGCTCGGCTCCTGCTCCTCGCTGCCCTCGTCCTGAAAGGTGATGAGCTCGTCGTTGGCCCCGAGGTCATCGCCGCCGCCAGCCCCCCCGCCGCCGCCGCCTCCTCCTCCGGCTCCGGCTCCGGCTCCTGCTCCTGCTCCACCGCCACTGCCCCCACCGCCGCCGCCGCCGCCGCCGAGCTGGGGCATGGTGGGGCCGGCCGGGTGGCCGGGGCTGCGCCGCGCCTCGCCGCTCGGGCTCCGGGCCCCGCCGCGCCTGCCCTGGCCCCGGGCCCCCGCCGCCGCCCCCCGCCGGCTGGGCTGCCCCGCGCCGCCGCGCTCCCCCGCCCGCTGGGCTCGGCGCCCCTTCTGCGCTCCTCCGCGCTGCGCTGCGCTCGGCTCGGCTCCGCTCGGCTCAGCTCAGCTCCCAACAAAGTTTGACAGGGCGTGGCGCCCGGCGGGAAGTGGGGCCGGCCCGCGGGGGGAAGGGGCGGGGGGGCCGGGGGCTGGCCGGGAGGGGGAGCCGAGCCGGGCCGGGGGTCCGGGGAGCGGTCTCCGCGCGGTGGCTCCCGGGCAGCTCCGCGCCGCGCCGAGGGCTCCCCAACTTGCCGCCGCCGCCGCCCGCTGCCCCACCGGGGTGTCCCAGCGCCTGGCAGGCCGGGGAGGGGCCAGAAGGGAGGAAAGGAGGGAAGAGGGGGGACGGCAGAGGAGGGGCAGCGGGTCTGGGGGGAGGAGCCCCAGCTGCAAGCTGACACCGGCTCCGCGGGGACGCTGGGACCCGGCGCTTTCAGGGACCCGCTCCCGGGCCCCCAACTCCTCCCCTCCGGCCCAGCGGCATGGGCGCACACCCCCTTCCCGGGGCAGCCCCAGCCTTCAAACACGGTCCGACCAGATCCGGGGGACCTTCCTGGCCCCAGCCCTTGGGCCCCCGCCCGGCTCCTGTCAACCCTCAGCCGAGTCCCCGGCTCGCTCCTCCCCTCCACTGAGTTTCCCAAACCCCAGCCTCCCAGAGTCCCTCGCACCCCCAGCTCCCACGACTTCCTTCCCAGCCCTAAGGAACTCTCCTCTAGTGCCCTGGCCCGAAGCCGGCCCGACCGCGGCCGCTCTGGCTCCATCCTAGTGGGCAGCACTGCCCCCTGCGGGAAGGCTTCACACTGGCTACGCAGCCTCGGACCCTGGCTTCGGTCTGACTCTAGAGCCAGAGTAGCGGGGGTCCCACCCCCAAACCCCCAGCTGCCCTCCCTTCAGAAGGTGCTCTACTTCAAATGTCTGCCCTCTCCCGCTTTAGAATCTAGCTTACGTCCATACTGCTTTCCCCCAAACACACACACTCCCCTTCAATACCCAACTCGCCACACCTTTGGACTGCATCAGTTTATTGACAAAAAGTTAATTGGATAAGAGAAAGTTCGAGATCAAGAAGGACAAGGTCCGAAAGACACGCAGAGAACACGCTCCACCCCCCACCCCCATTCCCATCCCAACCCACGCACCCCACGCCCCCACCTCTCCCAAGGATGGGATGGTTCATCCTTGGAAAAACAGAGCTCCTTCCATAACTAATTCTAACGCAGTGTGCCCCAATCAACCAAAGGGACATTTAGCGGAGCAGCCTAAGAACCCGTGGGGCCCAGAGAACTGGAATAGGATTTGGGGAATCAGGATACCTTGTTCTTTCTGTGAGAAGGGCTCAATCTGTTGTGCTCATCCACCCCTTTGGCAATCTAGTGAAGCCTATGAACCCATTCTCTGAATAATGGCTTGTTGTCTACATTCATAATTGAAGATGTTCAATTCCAGTTAGAAGTTAGTAAAAACATGTGTGTTTCTATGCACGTATGTCTACATATACGTGTATATGTGTGTGTATATGTGTACACACAGACACACATGTAGCTAGGTGGTATAATGAATAGAGCCCTGTTCCTGGAGTCAGGAAGATTCATTTTTCTGAGTTCCAATTTGACCTCAGACACTTACTAGCTGTGTGACCCTGGGGCAAATAACATAACCCTGTTTACTTCAGTTTCCCTCGCCTGGAAACATGAGCTGGAGAAGGAAATAAAAAACCACTTCAGGATCTTTGCCAAGAAAACCCCAAATGGAGTCATGAGAAGAGTTGGACACAGCTGAAACAAAACAATTGTATTTTCCCATCCAAGTTCCTAGATCTCTGAAATATATCTACGGATTCCCTGAGGGTCAGAGTTCACCAGGTTAAGGATCCCTGCTCTACACAGATACAGCACTAGAAATGGAGACAAAAGACCTGCACTGGAGACAGATCTCCACTGTTTCTTTGCTGTCTGACCTTTTTTACATACCTCTGGGTCTCAGTTTCCCCATCTGTACAATGGGAGATTATACTTCTTGGGCTATCAACTTCACATGGTTTAGAAAAATGTCAAATAAGATAAAATGTAAAAAGCACATTCTGGTACAGTGAGAAGAAGGATGAAGTCATGGGGCCTGAGTTTGAATTCTGAGCACAGATGTATGATAGAACAGGGAGATCTTGAACCTGGATTCAGGAAAATCAGGGTTTGACTCCTGCCTTTAACAGGACTTACTGTGTGACACTGGACAAATCACTTGGCTTCTCTGCCTTACTTTCCTTATTTATAAATGAAGAGGTTAGACTTGATGACTTTTTTTTTTTAGTGAGGCAATTGGGGTTAAGTGACTTGCCCAGGGTCACACAGCTAGTAAGTGTTAAGTGTCTGAGGCCACATTTGAACTCAGGTCCTCCTGACTCCAGGGCCAGTGCTCTATCCACTGTGCCACCTAGCTGCCCCAGACTTAATGACTTTTAAGGTCCCTTCTAAATCTAAACCTGTGATCCTATGACCTATAAAGAGATGTGTAGATGTAAGTTGTTGTTGTTATTATAGTTTGGTGAATATATAAGGTGAATGAGTCACATAGTCACTTTTCACATGTATGAAGTGGCTACAAATTATTTTACAGAGTAGAAATGCAGGACTGAATTTGGGATGAATTCTCCACTGTCAGAAGGGCTTAGCCTCGGAGTCTTAGATGCCATATCTAAAGATACGGGTGTGGAATTCTTATCAATGTGATATATAGTGATGTATCTACCACTAGCTTCCATAAAACCAAAAGCATAGACTCACAGAGATTGGCCAACTGTGTGTATCTGGGAGAGAGGCAGGAAGGAGGGCACCTTATAGAAATGACATTAATAAGCAGGGGAGTATCCCAAAGGGCCCAGACAGCCGACTAACAGCACTTAAGATGGTGCCCTCTGAGAATCCTTCAAAGGAGCTCTGAATGTTAGGCCTGAAGAAGAGAAGACTCATGAGGGGCATAATCCCAGTGATCTAGTAAGTGTTTGAAGGGTTGTCACAGGGAAGAAGGATTAGGCTTGTTTTGTTTTGCCCCAGAATTGGGAGAAATTTCAGAGAAGGAAGTATCTACTCAAGATAGAACATTTTCCCTACCCATCAAAGATATTCTAAGTTGGAATGGGCGCCCTCCACTGGTTGCGGGCTCCCTCTTACCAATCTTGAAGCAAAGGTGAGCTGGCACCATTGGTTGGGCCCAAGGATCACTGCAGATGGAAGGACAGCTATGTCAAATCAGGACAGCACCCTACAAAGCAGAGACATCATCTTGCCAACAAAGGTCAAAGTTATGGTTTTTCCAGTAGCGTGTATGGCTGTGAGAGGGTGAACTATAAGGAAAACTGAGCACCATGGAATTGATGCTTTCAAATTGTGGTGCTGGAGAAGACTTTTGAGAGTTTCTTAGAGATCAAATCGGCCAAGACGTAGAGAAATTAATTCAGACACTGGAAAAGCTGAATCTTAAGTACTTTGGCCACATAATGAGAAGACTCATTGGAAAAGACCCTGATGTTGGAAAAGATTGAAGACAAAAAGAAAGAAGGGTGTGGCAAAGAATGGGATGGATAGATAGTATCATGGATACAACAAATATGAACTTGGACAGACTTTGAGAGATAGTGGAGGATAGAAGGGCCTGGTGTGCAGTGGTCTACAGGGTCAAGAAGAGTCAGACATGACTGAACAACAACAAACATTTATTAGGCATGTCATGGGAAAAGAGCAGTTCTTGTTCAAGTTTGAGTTTGCTTCTGAGATCCCATCCAATTCTGATATTCCATGATTATACTTCTGTGTCTCCCAGAGCATCGAAGAATTGTGTTGGATACCCGGTAGATCACAGAATTTTGAGGAGCTGGCAAAAATCTTAGCAGTCATCTAGTCCAGCCTAGACTTGAGAAGGCCTGACTCATTGCCATGCAGTCTGCTTGAAGACCATCAGTGACGGGGAACCCATCATCCCTCAGAACAGCCCATTGCCTTTTTGGATGCCTCTGATGGGTAGGGTAAGTTCTCCTGACAGATTTGTCTCTTTGTAATGTCCTCCCATTGCTTCTAGCTCTGCCTTCTGGAGCCATACACATGGAACAAGGGTGATCCCTCTGCTACATGAGAGCCCTTCATATACTTCATGTTAGCTCTCATGTCTCCCGTGAATCTTCTCTTCAAGGGGAATCATGCTACTTGTCTGCAAATAGTCAGTGATTGAGTGTTCCTCACATTTCTATAGAGAAAAAAAACGAAGATGAAAAGGATAAGTATCTTACCCAGAGTGACTCAGGTAGCTAATCAGAATTCAAATGCAAACTCTTCCAGTCCAAGGCTCCTTCCTTTATATCTTGTTGCCTCTAGTAATAGATCTGTCCTATAAGTGGTAACAGAACTAATGGAGGGTGAGTGGTGGGTAGAGAGGACTTAATAGTTTCGATTGTGTCACATCTTCCATGCCACCACCAATGCCAACTGCCATGGACCAGCATGTAAGCCCAAGAGCCCCAGAAGCCTCCCAACCAAGAGTCCTGCTTCCAGCCCAGTGCCAACAACAACCAACCCAGGAAGCAACACCTTTGGGCATGAGACCTGTTTCTGCAATTGCTTCAGCCCCCACCTCCCCAATAGCCACAATGACCAAAGACCCAGTCTCACTACCAAAGTCCTTGGAGTTGTCAAATGGTTCAATGTCAGAAATATATGTGATCGTATCAGTAAAAAGTTTATATTAGTGAAGACACAATGTCATCTGCTTTGCAGCTATGTCCTAAATACCCATGGTATCTCTCTATGTGACTTGGAGCTAACATCTCTTACACGTGGTTTTCACTCTCTATTAGAACATAAGCTCCTTGAGAGAAGGAACTGTCTCTACTTCTCTATTTGATCCCCAGTGCTTAGCACGGGCTTGGCACATAGTAAGCATTTAGCAGATGCTTGTTTCATCCATTCATTCATCATCAAAACATTTTTCCAGCTGAAAGGGACTTTAGAAGTCATTGAACCCCATCATTTTACAGATGAGGGAATGAAGATGCAGAGAGGTCCTAGGTCATGCACCTTGGTAGTGGTAGGGCCAGGAATAAACCCCAGATATTCCCATCATTTAGTGCTTTTTCCATTTTCTCATGCTGCTGGAGGCAAGCATTGTACAGTCAAAGGACATGGGTTCCAGCTTTAGCTTTGTTATTTATTATCTGTGTGACCATGAGCAAACCATTTCCCTGAGAGGTAACAGGGTGACAGAGCAGCTAAAAAAGCTAATTGATGATCATGGGCTGTGGTAAACATAGATCAGAGAAGTGATGGTCCCACTGCATCAGGTCTGGTCTCATTAAATCTCATTTGTGTTCAGTTCTGGGGACCACAGTTTAAGAATGACATGGAGGGTGGCATAGAAAGACAACCAGGGCAGTGGAGAATCTTGGGTCTATGTCATACAAAGAGCAGGAGAAGGAATTGAAGATCTTTAGCCTGGAAAGGAAAAGACTCTGGAGAATGTTATAGTGGCAAGCCAGCATTTGAAGGGTTGTCATGGAGGGGAAGGGAGGAACTAGATTTATTCAGTAAGACTCAGGAGCTTCCTTCAAGTCTCAGCTAAAATCACACCTTCGTTGATATTTCTTTTTTTGTTGCAGGGCAAAGTGTTAAGTGTCTGAGGCCAGATTTGAACTCAGGTACTCCTGAATCCAGGGCTGGTGCTCTATCCACTGTGCCACTTAGCTGCCTCATTCATTGATATTTCTAAGGGTGAGCAACAACAGAAAAAAAAGGAGAAAAGGGGCAGCTAGGTAGTGCAGTGGATAAAGAACTGGCCCTGGATTCAGGAGGACCTGAGTTCAAATCTGACCTCACTAGCTGTGTGACCCTGGGCAAGTCACTTAACCCTCATTGCCCCACCAAAAAAAAAAAAGAGAAAGGGCAAGATCTGCAAGGCAATGACATAGAAATTGTTTCAAAGGGTGAACTCAAAAAAGGTACTTTAGAAGCTTTAATTCCATGAGGAATGGAGAGACTAAAGAAGTAATAAGTATAAGAACTATGAATAAAAAAAATAAAACTTAAGAAAGAGAAAGGGAAGAGAATTAATGAAGGGAACAAGGTAAAGAAGTCTTTTTAATTTGGGGAGAGGGCAGGGCAATGAGAGTTAAGTGACTTGCCCAAGGTTACACAGCTAGTAAGTGTCAAGTGTCTGAGGCTGGATTTGAACTCAGGACCTCCTGAATCCAGGGCCACCACCTAGCCGCTCCAGAAATCTTTTTTAGAAAAAGATGCAGAGGGGCAGCTAGGTGGTGCAGCAAATAGAGCACTGGCCCCGGAGTCAGGAGTACCTGAGTTCAAATCCAGCCTCAGACACTTAACACTTACTAGCTGTGTGACCCTAGGCAAGTCACTTAACTCCAATTGCCTCACAAAAAAAAAAAATATGCAGAGCTATTTTCATCCAGAGAAAGCAATGATAAATTGAAATACATATAGAATAATTTTATATGTATATATACATGTAGATACGTATGTGTAGATACACGCATATATGTATACATCTATGTCTGATTTGTGTTTAATGGTGGCCATGGGGGGAGAAAAAAGGGGCAAAAAGAAATTTATATAATAATTTTGTTGTATATGAAAAAGGAATTCTACTTTGTGCTTAGTGGAGTTGCAGTTTCATATGCAATCATCTTTGTTTTTTGGTTTTTTTAGTGAGGCAATTGGGGTTAAGTGACTTGCTCAGGGTCACACAGCTAGTAAGTGTTAAGTGTCTGAGGCCGGATTTGAACTCAGGTACTCCTGACTCCAGGGCCGGTGCTGTATCCACTGTGCCACCTAGCTGCCCCTGCAATCATCTTTTTTATCCTACTATGTTATGGCAATGCTTTTCTTCCAGAAATTAAAAATAAAATAAATTTTAAAGTGGCAGCTAGGTGGCGCAGTGGATAGAGCACCGGCCCTGGAGTCAGGAGTACCTGAGTTCAAATCCGGCCTCAGACACTTAACACTTACTAGCTGTGTGACCCTGGGCAAGTCACTTAACCCCAACTGCCCCACTAATAAATAAATAAATAAATTTTTAAAAAAGAAAAGGGTGCAGAAAATGGGTGTGGGGACTGACAAAGAACTTTCAGAGGAGAGGAAGGGAAATTTTAATTGACTGAGAGAAAATGGCTGTTCTTCTAGACCCAGCTCTCTAAAGTAATATGGTAGGAAAGAGTGAGAACCAAGACTGGATAGCTAGAGTGACTCTGAAATGTGCACAGTGTATAGACAGAAGATATCTGGGCCAACCAATCAACGCGCACTTATTAAACATTGACCCTGTGCTGGGTTCTGTACTACATGTGGGGGACACAAAGAAAGAAATAAAAAACAATCCTTGACCTCAAGAAGCTTATATTCTAAATAGGGGAGGGATGGAGAGAGAGAGATATAATATGTATATATACATACACATACATACACACAAACACATTACATACATATATACATACATACGTACACATATCAGCAGATAGAGGATAAATATAGAGGAGATAGAAGGAAACATCAGAGAGTGATGGGTAACTGGGAAGACCACAAAGGGGCTCCTGAAGGATGTGGCATTTGATTTGAGTTTTGGAGTTTTTTTGTTTTTGTTTTTGAGGGGCAATGAGGGTTAAGTGACTTGCCCAGGGTCACACAGCTGGTAAGTGTCAAGTGTCTGAGGTCAGATTCGAACTCAGGGCCTTCTGAATCCAGGGCCATTGCTTTATCCACTGGGCCACCTAGCTGCCACCTTGACTTGAGTCTTAAAGGAGGTCAGAGGTTCTAAGAGTTGGCAGCTGGGAGAGATAGCGTTCCTGGTGTGAGGAACAGCCAGTGCAACAGCACAGAAATGGGAGGTGAATTGTCTTGTTTGAACAGCAAGTATTGCAGAGTATGTGGAAAGAAATATAATGTAAGAAGACTGGAAAGGTAGGAAGGGCTAGGTATTGAAAAGCTTTGAATGACAAATGGAGCCACTGGACATCACTGAGAAAAAGGATTACGTGGTTAGATATACACTTCAGGAAAATCACTTGACAGCTCGGTCAAGTGACACAGGACAAGAGTCATCAGACAAGTAGGAGGAGAACCCAAAAAAGCAGTCAGCAAAACCTAGAGAAGGATGAGTATCCAGAAGGAGAAGGTGATCAGCAGTGTTTCAGAGAGGTCCAGAAAGATAAATATTGGGAAGAGGCCATTAGATTGGGGGTTTTTTAAGTCAATTTTATTTTATTTTCAGTCCTAAAGTCTCCCCCTCCCCCATCCTCATCTTCTACCCATTGAGAAGGCAGGAAAAATAAAACCCATTACAAATAGGATAATAATGGGAAACACATTTCCTCATTAGCCGTGTTCCCAAAAAAGAAAAGAAAGAAAAGAAGCTTCTATCTGCATTCTGAGTCGATCGGTTCTCTATTTGGAGGTGAGTAGAATATTTCATCATAAATCTTTTGGCAAATCAAAAAACAAACAAACAAACAAAACAACTTAGCTGTGTCACCCTGGGCAAGTCACTTAACCCTCATTGCCCTGCCCCCCCCAAACAAACAAACAAATAAGTCTTTTGGAATCGTGACTGGGCAGCATATCAATCAGACTTATTAAGGAGTCTTTTATAGTTGATTATCTTTTCAATATGGATGTTAATATATAAATTGTTCTCCTGGTTCTGCTCACTTCACCTTGCATCAGTTTATACAAGTTTTTCCAGTTTGTCCGATGCATATAATGTGGTACCTCAGAGTTGTTTTCATTTATGTTTCTCTAATTATTAGTGATTTACAATATTTTTTCAAATGGCCATTGATAGCTTGGATTTCTTCCTTTAAAAACTGCCTATTCGGGGCAGCTAGATGGCACAGTGGATAGAGCACCGGCCCTGGAGTCAGGAGGACCTGAGTTCAAAGCCGGCCTCAGACACTTGACACTTACTAGCTGTGTGACCTTAGACAAGTCACTTAACCCCAATTTCCTCACCAAAAAAAAAAAAAAAAGAATGGGAAGCCTTGGACACATTTGTGGGCAGCAGGGATGGAATCTGGAGCTGTGGAAAGACTGAGAAGTAGAGAAAGAGTGGAGATAATCTGTTGAAGACAGGAAGGGACAGGATCAAAGATACCTGTGATGGAATTGACCTTGTCAAGCAGGAGGGCTACTTCATTATCAGAGACTGGATGAAGGAAGAGATTGGGAGAGGGAGACATCAGAAGGATGTGAGATGAGAAAGAAAGAAGGGAACTCTCAGGAATGGCCTCAATTTTTTTGGTGAAGTTTGAGATGAGTCCTCAGCCCAGAGGGTGACAGGAAGGAGTGGTATTGGAGGCTTAAGGAGAGAGGTCTTTAAAGGTCTGGAACTTCTGCTCTGGAAAGTTGGCTAAGGAATCCATTTGAGAGGAATAGTAAGATTGCCTTGTGGACATAAAGTCCCAGCTGAAATTAGCTAACGTACATTTATTGTGGATCTAGGTAGCTCAATTTTATGATTTCCTTCGGCTCTTTTCAGCAGCACACGGGTAGGATCGAAGAAGGCAGATGGTGAGAGTAATCCAGGGATGGAGTTTAGCAAAGTGTAATTAGAGAAGGGACCAGGGAGCAACGGATTCAAGAGAAGAGTATGGTGTTGAGTTTTAACTGATTCTCCAAGGCACCAAGATTGGGGAGGAAGGAGATTGTAAGGAAAGAGGATGTAACCAGAGCAGGGGTGATGGCCTGGGATAGTACCAAGGAATGGAGGAATTGAAGGTCAAGATGAGGACAAGGTGTTAGTTTAGGAGGAGTAGAGTATAGGGAGAGATGGGAAGGAAAAAACGAGATTCTGCTCAGATCTGGTGGGTGATGATGGCAAGGTCAAAGGTATGGTCATTCCCATGGTCATACTTTTCCTTCCTTTCACCCTACCCTTGATAGAAGCCCACGTCTGCTCTTTGCCTGTGCTCTGCGGGCCAGGACTGGTAATTAGTTTTAAATCACTCTTCGAAACCCAGCATTTGGCAAGCACTTTGGAAGAATGCAAATATAACACCACTGCCTCCCAACCTCACTAACGGGTGAACACGCTCGAGGGTCAGGTTTCACGTAAGCAACTTTAAAAGGAACTTCATGGGGGGAACCACCTGTTCAGGAAGTCACTATAAAAAGGATTTGTTGGTTGAATGTAGACTCAGCTGGAGAGGCCGAGCATCCCTGACCTCATGGAATAAGGCGTGCAGAGACAGGGGACAGCTTAAGAGCAGCCTTGGGGGTGGGGAGGGAGAAGAGAGAACAGCTCCAAGGTCATGGTAAGAAAAGCCCACTCATTCTCATAAGATGATAGGTGAGAGGATTGTAGGTTTCGAGCCAGAAAGAACCTTGGAGACCATCCAGTTAAAAACTCAACCCCCTTGGGGCAGCCCAATGGATAAAGCACCAGCCTTGGATTCAGGAGGACCTGAGTTCGAATCTGATCTCAGACACTTGACACTTACTAGCTTCGTCACCCTGGGCAAGTCACTTAATCCTCATTGCCCCACAAAAACAAACAAACAAAAAAAAAACCTTCAACCCCCTCATTTGAGATGTAGAAAAACTGAGGCCCAGGGAAGTGAATGATTTGCCCAGAATCACATAGCTAGTGTCAGAGGGAGGATTTGCTGACTCCAATATGACTTCTAGGAATGCATCTTGGTCTTGCACCCTGGTAAGGATAGAACCAGAGGGTGCACTGAAGGAGCTTTGGGGTTCCCTAATCCTGCCCTCAGTGCTATTCAGCCCACATCATGAGTCTTAGGTTCACTTCTTGGTACCAAACTTCAGAAGGCTCCATTTGGAGTCAGGAAGCCCTGGGTTCAAACCCTGTCTCTGGCCCTTTATCTCTCTGGACCTCAGCTTTCTTCTCTTTAAAAGGGTGGAGGGGCAGCTAGATGGCGCAGTGGATAGAGCACCGGCCCTGGAGTCAGGAGTACCTGAGTTCAAAATCTGGCCTCAGACACTTAATACTTAACTAGCTGTGTGACCCTGGGCAAGTCACTTAACCCCAATTGCCTCACTAAAAAACAACAACAACAACAACAACAAAACCTAAAAAAAAAAAAGTGGGGTGGTAACACCTGTCATATTTACATCACAGCATAGTCATGAGGCTCAAATGAGATGATGCCTATAAAGCTCTTTGCAAAGTGGAAAACACTATGTATGTGACAGCTGCTATTGTGGCTACTGCTGCTGTTGTAATTAGGGACACTGACCAACTGCGATTTGGGGGAAGGGACCTAGTGTGGCATAGTGTTGGGACTGGAAGGGACCTCGAAGACCAGTGGTGTCAGACTCAAATAGAAATGGGTATATATCGACTTAGAAAACCACAGAGTAGCGTTATCTATGTTCTATTGTACTTTATTTTGTTCAGTATTTCCCAATTACATTCCCCCCCTCGTGGGGCAATGGGGGTTAAGTGACTTGTCCAGGGTCACACAGCTAGTAAGTGTCAAGTGTCTGAGGTTGGATTTGAACTCAGGTCCTCCTGACTTCAGGGCTGGTGCTTTATCCAATGCACCACCTAGCTGCCCCCTTACCTTTCTTTGTAGACCCAGTTCTTAGCCTGGTGCCTGGCACATTGTTGTTGAGTCATTTCAGTTGTGTCCCCATTGTGACCCCATTTGGGGTTTTCTTGGCAAAGATGTTGGAGTGGTTTGCCATCGCCTCTCCAGCTCATTTTACAGATGAGGAAACTGAGGCAAACAGGGTTAGGTGATTTGCTCAGGGTCACACAGATAGGAAGTATCTGAGGTCAGATTTGAACTCAGGTGTTCCTGACTCCAGGCCCAGGGCTCTAGCCACTGCATCACACATAGTAGGTGATTATTAAATGCCAGATGACTGACCAACTAATGCATGGGATGGCCACCCACAATTCAGTCTTATACCTTTCACCTGGATATCTGGTTCAATCATGCCTACCTGCTCCCACTGAGTCAGGTCCTAAGTTTCCAAGAATGGGCCATAAATATTCATTTACATCCAAATCCTAACATGGTCCCAAGGGCGACTGTGGTAGGAGAGACACTTCCTTTACTTATCTCTTTAGCTCATGAGCCCCAATTACTGTGTACCAATTTATGCAACCCAGCTACTCACAACAATATTTTTAGATATTAAACATAACCATTTGCTTAGCAATAAAGAAGAGAAAATAATGACATAGATATGTTTCTTTTTATTTGGGGGGTGGGGTGGGCAATGAAGGTTAAGTGACTTACCCAAGGTCACACAGCTAGTAAGTGTCAAGTGTCTGAGGTCAGATTTGAATTCAGGTCCTCCTGATTCCAGGAGTATTCAGTGCTTTATCCATTGCATCACCTAGCTGCCCCCAAGGAGCTTTTTTTTTTTTTTTTAGTGAGGCAATTGGGATTAAGTGACTTGCCCAGAGTCACACAGCTAGTAAGAGTTAAGTGTTTGAGGCCACATTTGAACTCAGGTACTCCTTTCTCCAGAGCCGGTGCTCTATCCACTGCGCCACCTAGCTGCCTCAGGAGCTTATATTCTAATGGGGAAAGACAATATATAAAAGGGAGCTGACAAGAGGGTGGGGGGATTAAAAGGTACCCAGAGAGTGGGCATGATTGTGGAATTCCTATCCAGGAAAGGAATGAGATATGGCTGCCCTGGGCACCCTCTTTTATCTCTTTCTTTCTTTCTTTCTTTCTTTCTTTCTTTCTTTCTTTCTTTCTTTCTTCCTTCCTTCCTTTTTTTCTTTGCAGGACATTGAGGGTTAGGTGACTTGCCCAAGGTCACACAGCTAGTAAGTGTCAAGCGTGTGAGGCTGGATTTGAACTCAGGTCCTCCTGAATCCAGGGCTGGTGCTTTATCCACTGTGCCATCTAGCTGCCCAGCATCCTCTTTTATTTTATTTTATTTTATTTTATTTTATTTTATTTTATTTTTGGTGAGGAAATTGGAGTTAAATGACTTGCCTAGGGTCACATAGCTAGTAAGTGTCGAATGTCCGAGGTTGGATTTGAACTCAGGTCCTCCTGAATCCAGGGCTGGTGCTCTATCCACTGCACCACCTAGCTGCCCCTGGGCACCCTCTTTTGTTTTTTGGTTTTGTTTTTGCAGGGCAATGAGGGTTAAGTGACTTGCCCAGGATCACACAGCTAGTTAAGTGTCAAGTGTCCGAGGCTGGATTTGAACTCAGGTCCTCCTGAATCCAAGGCCAGTGCTTTATCCACTATGCCACCTAGCTGCCCCTGGGTACCCTCTTTTAAATGGAGGTTCTTGGAGTAGACATCCAATCAGAGGGAGTGATTGCCCAGCAAAGGGCTGTAGCGTGGCTTCAGGGAAAAGATCTGGGCAGGGTATAGGGAGTCCAGAGGGGAGCCATGGAGAAGAATGGCCAGAGAGTTTATTCAAGAATAGGAATTTTATCTTAGGTCATTATCGTTTATTCAGGAAACTCTCATAAACAAATTACAAGAAACCTCAATCTAGTGAAGAGAATAATCAGTAAGAGCCATCTCGATGTGTTCCCCTGGCAATGAATCTCAGGTTTATTTCATTTGTCACCATTTGTACTTATTGCTTTTTCTTCTTCTTCTTAAATCTCACTTTCATCTTATCACAGGATCAGATTTTGAAGGGTCCTTAGAGGCCATCTAGTTAACCCCCCTAATTTTACAGCTGATGAAACTGAGTGACCATATTACCTGACATTTGCAGGATATAGCCCTTGCAGAAGCATTTTACACATATCTCATTTGACCCTCCCAACCCACTGAAGAGGTCAGTCCTCGATGTATCATTAGACAAATATGATAGACCAGGAAACTGAGGCCAAGAGGGTTGAAGCTATTTGCCCAAGGTCACATAGCTAATAAGTGTAAAAATATGAACCCCATTCTTTCCTGCCTACACTGCAAGTCCAACCTTCTTCCCACCATATTTTCTGGTCTTTCAGTTACCCAGATGTCCCCTATGTTCAAGGCAGTCACTCATGGGATCTAAGTTTTAGAGCTAGGAGAGACTTTAGAACTCATCTTGTGCAGTCCCTTCATTTTACAGATGAGGGAGCTGAGGCCTTCAGAAGTGAGTGAGATGACTTGCCCAAGGTCATACTATGGCAGAATTGAGATTTGACCCTTGGTCTCACGATTCCAGATGTAGCATTTTTCTTCATTTTCCCAATCTGCTTCATACATCAAAATTGTTTTTTCTCCCCTGACCTCAAGTACTGTTCCATATCATAGTCATTAATTCATGAATCCATCCTGTAAATATTTGAGCCTCTACATTAAAACACACATTTATTCAAATTGGAAGCAGAGAAGGTAAATAAAAATTAATTTAAAAGACTGAGACATGACAACTATTTGAGGGGGCAGAGCCAAGATGGCAGATATGGGGCAGCCACCAGCTGAACTTTCCCAACATTCTCCCCCCAGCAACTTTAAAATAACACCTCAGGGGCAGCTAAGGTGGCGCAGTGGATAGAGCACCAGCTCTGGAGTCAGGAGTACCTGAGTTCAAATCCAGCCTCAGACACATAACACTTACTAGCTGTGTGACCCTGGGCAAGTCACTTAACCCCAATTGCCTCACTAAAAATAAATAAATAAATAAATAAAAATAACACCTCAAATCGTATTTTGGAGTGATAGAGCCAACAAAAAGTCAGAGTGAGATAGTTTTCCAGCCTATGAAAACTTAAGAGGTAGGCAGAAAAAGTTTGCAAACACCAGGGTGAGGTCTGTCCAGAGCCCACACATGTAATGGCAGCAACAGCGACTGCACCAGCAACAGCAGTAGCTGCTTTAGGAGTTCTCAGCATAGAGACAGTGAAGGGGCAGGCAACTGTTCAGAAAGAGATTAAAGGGAGCCCTTTGCTGGCACTGGGTATAGCTGATGCTGATTGGTAACTTTGTTGCCCATATGCAGTTCTATGTGGCAATTCCAGGGTGGAGAAAAGCAGTTACAAGGGAGCAGGGACCCTGGTAACACTACCAAAGCAAAGGTGCACTAGTGCATGCAGCCGCAGGGGACCAGGAGCCCTTCCTTGGTAAAGACCACAGTGCAGACCAGGAGAGCAGTGACCATACTTCTCCCAGCATCACATCACCTTGGAAGCACCAAAAACTTGCAGACCCTCAGAACGAGCTCTGAAAACAGCAGCATGAAAAAGTCTGAAGTTTGGGACAGTGCCTCCCTACTCCTATCCCACCAAGGAGAGTCCCATTTTAACATACAGATCAAAGTCAAGAAATAGGCTGGGGAAATGAGCAAACAGCCAAAAAAAAAAAAAGCATTTGATCATAAAAAGCTATTATAGTGGCAGGGAAGACCAAGACACAAAATCAGAGGAAAACCACAATGTAAAAACAGCTACAAAAAAGCCTCAAAGAAAAATGCTCATTGGACCCAAGTCCAATAAGTATTTCTGAAAAAAAAAAGAATTTCTGGAAGAGTTAAAGAAAGAGATACAAATGCTAGAGGAAAAAATGGAAAAAGAAATTAGAGTGATGCAAGAAAATTATGAAAAGCTTGGTAAATGTGGTACAAAAGAATACTAAAAGGGCAGCTAGGTGGCACAGTGGATAAAGCACTAGCCCTGGATTCAGGAGGACCTGAGTTCAAATCCAGCCTCAGACACTTGACATTTACTAGCTGTGTGACCCTGGGCAAGTCACTTAACCCTTATTGCCCCACCCCCAAAAAAAGAATACCAAAAAAATAAGGAGGGAAGAGGGATACACTGGGAGAAAGCAGAAGGGAAAGGTAGAATGGGGAAAGTTTTCTCAAATGAAAGAGGTGCAAAAATTAGAGCTTTTGCAAAGGAGGGGGAAATTGGGGGGAACAGGCAAAGTTTAAACCTCACTCTCATCAGAATTGGTTCAAAGAAGAAAGAATATATGTGTACATTAAGTTGTGTATAGAAATGTAACTTAGTAGGGAAATATGAGGGGAAAGGGACAAGAAAGTGAGGGAAGATAAAGGGGAAGACAGGGTAAGGGAGACAGTGGTTAGATGCAAAAGAGACTTTTGAGAAGGGATGGGGGAAAGAGAGAGAGAGAGAGAGAGAGAGAGAGAGAGAGAGAGAGAGAGAGAAACAGAAGATAATGGGATGGAGGGAAATACACAGTAATCATAACTGTAAATGTGAATGGGATGAGCTCATCCATAAAGTGGAAGCAGAAGAATGGATTAGAAACTAGAATCCAACAATATGTTTTTTACAAGACATAGACCTAAAACAGAAAGACATACAAAGGTTAAAATAAAGGGCTGGAACAGAATCTAATATACTTCAGCTGAAGTAAAAAAAGAAAAAACAGGGGTATCAGTCATGATCTCAGAAAAAGCAAAAGCAAAAAATGACCTAATTAAAAGAGATAATCAGAAAAACAACATTTTGCTAAAAGACAATGAGGTAATATCTAATTTTTAATATCAAGTTTCTCTGATAAAGACCCAATTTCTCAAATATATTGATTATAGAACTGAGTCAAATGTATGAAAATAGCCATTCACCGATGAATGTTAAAGGATATTAACAGGGAGTTTTTGGAAGGAGAAATCAAAACAATCTATAGTCATTTGAAAAGATGGCCTGAATCACTATTTTTTTTTAATTTTTTTTTTTTTGGTGAGGCAATTGGTGTTAAGTGACTTGCCCAGGGTCACACAGCTAGTAAGTGTTAAGTGTCTGAAGTCGGATTTGAACTCAGGTCCTCCTGAATCCAGGGCCAGTGCTTTATCCACTGCACCACCTAGCTGCCCCCTGAATCACTACTGATTACAGAAATGCAAATTAAAACAACTCTGAGGTACCACCTCATACCTATTAGAAATGACAAATGCTGGAGGGGATGAGGGAAAAATATGTACACTAATAAATTGCTGGTGGAGTTGCAAACTGGAAACCATTCTGTAAAACAATTTGGAACTATGCCCAAATGGCTATAAAACTGTGCACACCCTTTGACTCAGCAATACCACTACAAGGTCTGTATCCTAAAGAAATCAAAGGAAAAGGAGAAGGACCTATATGTACAAAAATATTTATAACAGCTCTTTTGGTGGTGGCAAAGACTTGGAAATTAGGTGAATGTCCATCAATTGGGGAATGGCTCTACAAGTTGTGGTATATGATTGTAATGGAATACTGTTGTTATTGTTATTCATCCTTCATTCTCAAAGAGGACCAATGACACCAGGAGGGCAATCAATGTCTTGACTTGCAATTGAATTGGATTTAAGTGAGACAGAGTGGTGCAAAGTCATCAGCCTCACTTTCTTCTCCAGAGTCATCTGAGTCCAGGGGCAACTCATAGGTCAGGACAACTGGCCCAGCAATGGAATACTATTGTGTTATAAGAAATTACAAGGGGTATGTGTGTGGGGGGGGGGCGGGAGGTGATTTCAGAAAAAACATGTTAAGACCTATATGAACTGATGCAAAGTGAAGTGAGAAGAACTGGGAGATAACTGTGCACAGTAACAGCAATGTTGTAATAATGATCAACTGGGCAAAACTTGGCTACTCAGTACAATGATCCAAGACAATTCCAAAGGATTCATGATGGAAAAAAAAATGCTATCCACCTCTAGAGAGAGAACTGATGAACTACGAGTGCAAGTTGAACGAAATCTTTTTCTATTTTTCTTTTTAAAAAGTGGCTAATGTGTTTTGCATGATTTCACTCATATAATTGACATCACATGGTTTGCCTTTTCAGTAGGTGGGGCAGGGAGTTGGAGGGAGGGAGCAAATTTGGAACTCAAAATTTAAAAAGAATGTTTATAATAAATAAATAATATTTTTTAAAAACTGAAACATGGTAAGAATTAGTAGCAGAGACATTAAAATTCAGTTCTAATTAAATTTCTGCTAAGGTTCATGCTATGAACATCAGCAAGAATTTTTTTTTTTTTTTTTGCGGGGCAATGGGGGTTAAGTGACTTGCCCAGGGTCACACAGCTAGTAAGTGTCAAGTGTCTGAGGCCGGATTTGAACTCAGGTACTCCTGAATCCAGGGCCGGTGCTTTATCCACTGCGCCACCTAGCCACCCCCCAGCAAGAACTTTTTAAAGAAATCTATTTTGAGGACAAGAGGAAAGTCAAGGAAGGGATGAGTCTCCTGGTTTTCATAGATGGGAAGAAGATAATAAAGAACAAGGAGAAAGCCAATTACTCAACTCCCATTTTGCTATTGTAACAGGGGATGGGTGTGTGAGAGCCAGTTCTTAGGAGCATCTAAGTACTAGAATCTATGCCAGAGTTTGCTGGTAACTGAGCCCTGTAAGGATGGGCTTGACTGACCCAACAAAGCAGTGCACCAACAGCAGTCAAGAGGGAGTTCCTCATCCATCAGCTCTGCTGAATTCAGAAGAGAGCTTGATAGGGTGAATGTTTGATAATATCCATTCTAAGTTTGAGCCCATGTAGACTTACATAGACTTAGGTAGTATAGGAAAAAGTATGCCCCCCCAAATAGAAAAAGACCTATTTGTACAAAAATATTTATAGCGGCTCTTTTTGTGGTGGGTAAGACTTGGAAATCAAAGGAATTCCCATCACTCAGGGAATGGCTAAACAAGCTGTGGTATATGATGGTGATGGAATATTATTGTGCTATAAGAAATAACAAGCAGGATGGCTTCGGAAAGGTCTGGAAAGACCTGTATGAAGTGATGTATAGTGAAGAGAGCAGAACCAAGAGAACATTGTGCACAGAGACTGCAATATTGCTCGATGAAGAACTGTGAATGACTTGACTATTCAAAACAATACAATGATCCAGGACAATCCCAAAGGATTATTGATGAAACATACTATCCACCTCCAAAGAAAGAACTGATATCGATGGAACAGACTGAAGAATACTATTTGGCACTTTCTTTCATTTTTTTTCTTTTAATCAAATTTTTTTATACAAAATGACAAATAAGGTAATGTTTTATATAATCATGACCCATATATGATTGTTTGCTGCCTCAGGGAGGGGGGAGGGAAAGAGGGATAAAAATTGGAACCCCAAACTATAAATAAAAATGTTTATTATAAAAAAGTATAACAACAGTTTCAAAGGATGTTTATACTTCTTTGTTGCTATATCTTCTTAGTAAATATGCCTCTGTGAAAGCTAATTAGTGTTAATTGGTTAAATTGAAATGTATCAATGATATTAAGGCAATATTAACTGACACTGATCTTGGATTCTAGGGAGAATACATTGGAATGGAAGCTCAAGTTGATACATTAGAAATATATCTCACTGGCCCTCAGGGGGAAGTTCCCTTAGAACCCCAGGGGGGAACTATAGCTAGCCTTGCCTCTAAGAATCTGACTCATCAGTGAGAGTGGAAGTTTGAATAAGAACTCACAATCTTTAACTAGTTGCCCTATGGGGATCTGACCCTAGTGGGAGAGTTGGCATTGGGATAATCCCTAAGAACCCATATGAACGTACATTGGTTTCCCCTCCCAAGAAGAATATTCTTTATTCTGGGAAAAATAGAACAAACTAGCAAGAAATGAAAGGTGTTGGAAGGGGAAGAGAGCATGAGACCCAAGCAAAATATATCTCTGTAGATTGAGAGAGCTTGCTTGTGTATATGATCACTAGGACACTGTCAGGCAACTGAGGAATTTAGGCCAATACAAGAGATGGCTCAGGATTGAAGATGGGTAAATGTTATCCCATTTCTCAGGAAGAAGAAGGCAAATATTTTAACCTATAGTCCAAATAATATTGATATGAGTTCCTGGTAAAATGCTAGAAAATATTATCAAAAGCAAGCATTTAGGGGCAGCTAGGTGGCACAGTGGATAGAGCACCGGCCCTGGATTCAGGAGGACCTGAGTTCAAATCTGGCCTCAGACCATTGACACTTACTAGCTGTGTGACCCTGGGCAAGTCACAACCCCAATTGCCTCACCAAAAAAAAAGTAAGCATGTATAGTGAAGAGAGCAGAACCAAGAGAACATTGTGAAGGAAGGAGGGAATCACAAATATCCCAAATAACCTGCATGGGTTCATGAAGAATAAGTCATACACTTCATATCTAATTGCTTAGCTTCTCAAATTGGGGGAAAGGACAGGAGGGAGAAAATTTGGAACCCAAATTTTGAAAAACTGAATGTTAAAAAGTTTTTGCACAGGGGCAGCTAGATGGCACAGTTGATAGAGCACCGGCCCTGGAGTCAGGAGTACCTGAGTTCAAATCTGGCCTCAGACACTTAACACTTACTAGCTGTGTGACCCTGGGCAAGTCACTTAACCCCAATTGCCTCACCAAAAAAAAAGTTTTGCACATAATTGGGAAATATTTAGTGAAGTAAATAAAAATATTTAAAAAAATTTTTTAAATAAAGAAAACAAGTAGACTAAGAAGAAAAGCTTGGGAAATGATAACAATAAGTACCAAAAAGTAGGGGGGAAAAGAAGTTACACACACAAAAAAAACATTTCCACACTCCCTTGCAGAGATGGAGGAGTCTGTGGAAATAGAACATTACACACATTGTCAGATTTTTTTCAACCTATTAAGTGATTTTGCTGATTTTTTCATTCTCCTCTAAAAAAATTTCTTTGTTATAACAAATAGCTTCCTGGGAGGAGGTGAGGAGAAGAATATAGTAGGGAATGTAGGCAATGTGAAAACAAAAGGTATCAATAAGAAGACATTCAGGGGCAGCTAGGTGGTACAGTGGATAGAGCACCAGTCCTGGAGTCAGGAGTACCTGACTTGATCCTTTCATCTGTGCTTAATTATCATCCTATATCTCTCCTACCCATTGTTCAAATCCGACCTCAGACACTTAACACTTACTAGCTGTATGACCCTGGGCAAGTCACTTAACCCCAATTGCCTCACCAAAAAAAAAAAAAAGACAGCGGAATTGATGGTTCAGGCTTATCATCTGTAGTCTATCTACCCTGTTTTATTGGGATAGATATATACCAGAACCAAGAGAGAGCAGGGTCATGAAAACTTAGGAAGAAGAGACTGTTGGGAAGGGGTTGTTAGTGTCAAAGAGGGTAGAAAGCTCAAGGAAGAAGACTGAAAAAAAAAAACCAACATTATGTATGGAAATTAACAGACCCTTGGTAATTTTAGAAAGAGTTGTTTTAGTTGAATGATGAAGCCAAACTGCAGACAGTTAAGTGAAAGTGAGGGAAGGAAGTGCAGGCACTGACGATACACAGTCTTCTCAAGGAGTATAGGCATGAAAGGGAAGAGAGCTATAGGATGGCAACCATCAGAGATGGACAGATCAAGTGAGGAGTTTTAGAAGATGGAAGAGGAATGGACTTGTTTGGAGGTAGGAGGGAAGCAAACAACGGAGAGAGATTGAAGATTTTACAGAAAAAGTTGAGACCATTTGCTGTGAGTTCTCCCTTCTACCCGTATGCCTGCTGCCACGATCTCCTTCACCCCGTTTTACCTGAAGAGGTGACCTTAATTTTTACTTTTTTTTGTGGGGAATTTAGGGTTAAGTGATTTGCCCAAGGTTACACAGCTAGTGTCAAGTGTCTGAAGTCAGATTTGAACTCAGGTGTTCCCGAATCCAGGGCTGGTGCTTTATCCACTGCCCCACCTAGCTGCCCCCAGACCTTAATCTTTTTGTGTGTGTGTATGTGTTTGTTTTGTTTTGTTTTGTTTTTCGGGGCAATGGGGGTTAAGTGACTTGTCCAGGGTCACACAGCTAGTAAGTGTCAAGTGTCTGAGGCTGAATTTGAACTCAGGTCCTCCTGAATCCAGGGCTGGTGCTTTATCCACTGCCCCACCTAGCTGCCCCCAGACCTTAATCTTTATCAAGGCAAACTCCTCTACTTGTTTGAGTGATCTCATTTTATCTCATCTGTGGGCACCTGTGGGGTCACTGCTAGAGTCCCAGATTGCTTCCTTTGTCCCCATTCTATCATTTATTTTCAGTCTCTCCTTTTTTAATGCCTCCTTCCCTACTACCTACAAACATGCTCAGGACCTCTCCATTCTCAAGAAACCTTCACTTGATCCTTTCATCTGTGCTCAGTTATCATCCTATATCTCTCCTACCCATTGTGGCTAAACTCTTTGAGAAAGCTGTCTACAATAGCACCTCCACTTTCTCTCTTCTTGCTGTCTTCTTAATCCTCACAGTCTGGCTTCCAACCTCATCAATCCCACCGAAACTACTCTCTCCCAAGTTATCAGTGATCTTTTATTTTTATTTACTTATTTATTTTTTTTTTTTAGTGAGGCGATTGGGGTTAAGTGACTTGCCCAGGGTCACACAGCTAGTAAGTGTTAAGTGTCTGAGGCCAGATTTGAATTCAGGCCCTTCTGAATCCAGGGACGGTGCTCTATCCACTGCACCACCTAGCTGCCCCTCTCTATATACTTCTCTTAGTGATCTTATCAGCACCCATGGATTTAATTAACATCTTTATGCTAATCATTCTCAACTCTAACTATACTGCCCATATCTTTCTGCTGATCTTCAGCTCCCTTTGAGATATGCCCAATGGACATTGAAAATCAACATGTCCAAAACAGAACTTGTTATCTTTCCCTCTAAAACTTTCCTACCTCCTCACTTCCCTTTTACTGTCAAGGGCAGAACCATCCTTCTAGTCCCTCAGGCTCCCAACCTAGGTGTAATCCTCAGTTTCTCGGTATTTCTCTTTTATTCTTTCTTTCTTTCTTTCTTTTTTGGTGAGGTAATTGGGGTTAAGTGACTTGCCCAGGGTCACACAGCTAGTAAGTGTTAAGTGTCTGAGGCCACATTTGAACTCAGGTACTCCTGACTCCAGGGCCGGTGCTCTATTCACTGCGCCACCTAGCTGCTCCTCAGTATCTCTCAATACCACCCCCCCATCCCCATGTCCAAAATATTGCCAAGGCCTGTGGATTTTACCTTTGCCACATCTCTCAAACATGCCCCCTTTCCTCCTCTGACAGTGCCACCATCATCTCAAGTCCTCTTCACATCATGCTTGGGCTATAGCAATAGCTGCTGGTCTGTCTGCCTGCCTCCAGCATCTCCCCAAGCCAATCCATTCTTCATCCAGCCCACCAGTAGGATTTTTCTAAGCACAGGTCTGACAATGTCACGACACCACCCCCAACCCCACCCCCATAAATTCCAGTGGTTTCCTATCATTTCCAGGATCAAATACAAAATCCTCTGACATTCAAAGCCCTTCATAACCTGACTCCCTCCTACAGGTCTAGTCTTCTTACACCTCACTCTCTGCCACCTACTCTTTGATTTAGTGACACCAGCCTCCTGGCTGTCCCACAACAAAAGACATTCCATTTCTCTACTCCGGGTATTTCCTTTATATGTCCCCCATTTCCGGATTGCTTCATCCTTCCAGAGTACAATAGGTGTGATGGATTTTCATTATATGTTTATGTGTGACTGGCTTTTGAGAAGGATGCCTGGGGGCAGGGAGAAATGCTCAGAGCCAGCTCTGTGGTCCAGCTCACACAGCCTCTATCTCATCCTTCTTGAAGGGACAGAGACTCCCTGAGTTCTGAGTGAGACTGTGGGAGTGGAACTAAGCTGGGAGGTTTTTTAACTGAGCACTATGGAAGCAGCCACAACCCAAGCCTTTGGTTTCCACATCAATAAGAACAGCAGTAGAGTATCTGAGTGAATGAAAAGATGGCATGATGGCTGGTGAGAAATTAGAGCCTAGACAGCCAAGCAGTGGGGCCCTGCACCTGGGGGGCTACTGCTGGAGCTGTGGGCACAGCAGTTGTCTCTGCTCTCTGTGGGGCCAGAATGGGACACACCAGACGGTCAAATAAGGTCTTCTTTCTGCTCAAGGACACAAGTTTATTATGTAAATGGACTTTTTATTCCTTATTTAAGTAGTTTGACTTTTTTTTGCTGCTTAGATCAGGCTAATTGATGTTATGGATTTTTTCTTTTTTTAAACAGAGGGTTCAACAGCAAAGAACAGTATTGGTATACAGAGGTTATGGCAGCTAAGTGGTGCTATGGATAGAGTGTTGGGCCCAAAGTCAAGAAGACTCGAGTTAAAATATGACCTCAGATATCTACTAGCTGTGTGACCTTGGGCAAGTCACTTAAACCTATTTGCCTCAGTTTCCTCATCTGTAAAATAAGCTGGAGAAGTAAATGGCAAACCACTGCAGTATGTTTTTTTTTTTGCAGGGCAATGGGGGTCAAGTGACTTGCCCAGGGTCACACAGCTAGTAAGTGTCAAGTGTCTGAGGCCAGATTTGAACTCAGGTACTCCTGAATCCAGGGCCAGTGCTTTATCCACTGCGCCACCTAGCCACCCCCCCACTCCAGTATCTTTGCCAAGAAAACCCCAAATGGGGTTCATGAAGAGTCAGACTGACATGACTACATATACAGAGGTACCAAAAATATTAATGTTGAAGCCCTGGCCCCAAAGTGTAAAGCTTCCTCCTACCTGGGGCCAAATCGAGAATCATCTGATTTGATTTATTAGTAATTTTTTTTAAATAAGGAAGAATTAATTTGTATCTAGGAGGGTTTTTCCCCCTTCCTTTGACCTGTACTAAAAATAAGTCAAAACACCAGTTTTTGTACAAGGCTGGGTGTTGGGACACACACACTCACTTCTCTTCTCCCCACAAATGTGGAGAGAAATCTCTCTTCAGGGGTAGTCCAGGGCAGTGACTAGGGACTGAAAGCTGCCTAGTGGGAGGAGAAAAGCTTGGCGTAGACCTGGCCAACAAAGCTCACATTCCAAAGACAGGGGCCAGGGGCAGCTAGATGGCGCAGTGGATAGAGCACCAGCCCTGGAGTCAGGAGGACCTGAGTTCAAATCCGACCTCAGACACTTAACACTTACTAGCTGTGTGACCCTGGGCAAGTCACTTAACCCCAATTGCCTCACTAAAAAAAAAAACAAAAACAAAAACAAAGACAGGGGCCAGAAGAGTAAATGAGTTCATTACTCCCTTTTTCCTATCTCAAGACTGCCCAGACAGGCATGAAAGGCTACATATCTATGTAATGGGGGTCTGCCACATGTGCTGAGATGGCATTCAAGATGCAAGAGAACTTCCAGGAGAATCTAGTGAGCACTGGAATGTTTGTGGAAATTCTGCATTCGCCCAATTTATGTGGGAGCAGCTTTTTCCTATTGGCTGAATAGCTGTAACTGCTGGCATATTGAAAGCATCCTGGCTCTGCACCTGCTATGGCTTTTATGTCATCTGTGTCTGAGGGAAGAGGTAGCTCCTTCACTCACACTGTGCAGTAAGCAGGGAAGGGCATCGAGGTCTATTACGGATGCCCCAAAGGCCATTCCCCCCGCCCAAGAAATGGGTCTGATTCTGTGGCCTTTTTGTTCATCCTTTTCCTTTCCAGGGGCAGGGAGGGGAGTTTTCAAGCAAGTCTGGAATCTCAAACCACAGGGATTTAGGTGTCTTGGAATTAAGGCCAGATGTTGCAGTCAGCCCAGCATCAAAGCCCCAAAGAACAATGATGCTAGAGTCTAGCCAGGGGAAACCTGTGGCATGGCCAGCTTTGGATGTGAACTTGGTGCAACAAATGCTATGTAAGAACTGAACAAAGCTCTTAGTCTGGTCTCCCCTTCCCCTCAGTCTAAGGTAGTGTAGGGGGAATTGTTCCTCTGAGAAGTTGTGTGGGGGGGAATATTTGTATGTTTCTTCTTGAAAGATCTGTGAAGTAAATATGCCTTCATAAAGTTGACCTGATGGTAAATGGTTAAAAGAAAATGGCGGTTCCATGACCCTGAACAGAGTCAACCATGTTTTGAATGCTTCTGAGTCTTTTGTGTTTTAAATATTTCTTTTCTGCTAGAAGGAATTAAAGAGTTGTCTCATTCCTGATATCTGCTTTGTATAGAATGGATCCTGTTAGCTCCTTTAGGGACTCTAGACACAGGTCACACCTAACGTTTATTTTAAGGATTAGCCCAGGACTCCATGGTGGGCGCACAATGAGCCAGACTCGGTGAAAAACAAGCCTGATCCCAATTCTTTGAAGTTAGATTCTCTCCAAACTGGAACCTGGTCTGTGTGAATACAAAGTGGAAACTACTTATGGGAAGATGCCCCTCTGTGCTGTGGGTGACACAGCCATATATAATCAGTCACCAATTCCCACAGCCTCTCTCACAACCATGCTCTTTCCATTCAGCTGACCACCACTCTAAATCAGGTTATCATCATCACCTTTTGCCTCTAATTTTCTCAATAGCCTTCAAAATGGTCTTCCTGCATTCAGTCTCTCCCCTCTCCAATCCCTCCTCCTCACTACCAAAGTGAAATGTCTATAGTGAAGTTTTGACTGTCACCCTGCTACTCAAGAAGCTTCACTGATTTCTTCTTGCTTTCAAAATTAATAATAAATATGTAGGGTGGCTAGGTGGCACAGTGGAGAAAGCACCGGCGCTGGATTCAGGAGTACCTGAGTTCAAATCCGGCCTCAGACAGTTGACACTTACTAGCTGTGTGAGACCCTGGGCAAGTCATTTAACCCCCATTGCCCCGAAAAAAAAAAAAAAAGAATTCACAACAAATGCAAAGATAATGGTTATCATTAGAAACTATTTTGACCACACTATGATAATAAAGCCATTAACTTAAAGGAATGGACAATTACCATCATTTAATAACTCAGAATAATAGAATAAGAAATAGAGAATTGATACAGCTAAATATCAGAAAAAAGAAATTGAACAAATCAAAAATTAACTCCCAAAATTAAAAAATCCTCGACTAGATGGGATTATAAATAAATTCTATCAAACATTGTGCAAACTGTTGGAAAAATAACAAAATAAGGGAATTTATAAATTTATAAAGTTCCTTCACACACATTATTGATACTTAAACCAGGTAAAGACAAAATAGAGAAAGAAAATTATAGACTAATATCTGTAATATACATTGATGCAAAAAGGGTCAAATATTCTTAGAGGATATAGTAATATTTCGGCAGAGTATATACACTATAAACAGATTAGCATTATACTAGAAATGCAGTTGGTTTGATATTAGGAAAAGTTTAAATATAGTTGACTATAACATCAAGAACACACACAAAAAATATGATTATATCAATGGATGTAGAAAAGGTTTTTGAAAAATATAATATCCATTTCAGTGGCTTTTTTAAAAAGAGTTAAAAAAAAACCATAGGGGGCGGCTAGGTGGCGCAGTGGATAAAGCACTGGCCCTGGATTCAGGAGTACCTGAGTTCAAATCCGGCCTCAGACACTTGACACTTACTAGCTGTGTGACCCTGGGCAAGTCACTTAACCCCCATTGCCCCGCAAAAAACAAACAAACAAACAAACAAACAAACAAACAAAAAAAATCCCCATAGTAACATACTTTATATGAGGCCAAACTGGGATGCAAGTCCAGGCTTCCTTACTCAAAATTCATTACACTTTGTTGCTACATTATTGAGCCTCTCCTATTACCCTTGACATATATAAATGAATACTTCCCAAATATATTTCAAATGTTTAGATATGTAATGGGCCTTTTTAAAAAAGCAATTATTGTATTATTTTATCTTTTGGAGGCTTCCTGTAGCAATAAGTTGGTTCTTAAACCATTTATAATTCAATGAAGCCTGACTTCTTCTTAAATATGGCTCTCCTGAAAGATACCCTAAGTCAGAGATAGACCATTGGTTAGCATCTATTCAAAACCATAGTTCATGAACCCTGACTGATGTTTCTTTCACCATGCCAACCAGAGGGTACATTAGTTCAAGGCAAAAGGCATTTAACTAAATGACATAGTATGATAGAAAACAAGAAAAATTCCCAACATTCACATGATTCCTGACACCTAGGGTATCTGTGTGGCCAGAGCAATTCATACTTCTAGGGCAGAGTCCCAGTTAGAAGCCCTCTCTGCTTCCTATATTGCAACTTAATGCTTCTTGGCTGTATGGCCAGCTCCTGGTATCCTCTGATGAATTATTTCCTTTTCTGTGCAATTCTTTGTAGGTCTTCTATTGCATTGTCACTTGTTGGTTGCTACAATAAATTGAAATTATTGAGTGATGGGGCAGCTAAGTGGTGCAGTGGATAAAGCACTGGCCCTGGATTCAGGAGGACCTGAGTTCAAATATGACCTCAGATACTTAACTCTTTCTAGCTGTGTGACCCTGAGCAGGTCACTTAACCCCCATTGCCCTGCCAAAAAAAATTATTGAGTGACTTTTTCCCCTACAGGAGATGTGGCTCTCTTGGGCATCCTCTCAGCTCTCAACTTTTTTTGCCCATAGGCTGAGGGAATAGTTTAGTTCTTTTGTGATTCAGGCTCATAGCTATGCCTAGCCAGTCAGGAAAAGACCTAGACTTGGGTATAAGTCTGACTTTTAAATCAGCTTCCTTTCTCCCAGCTGTCACTTCCTGATTTCAATCTGCTATTTGAGTTGGTATGAGCATATTATATTCAGCTTCCCTCAGGACCTTGTTCCTAGTCTGGTTCCATTGAAATCCATGAACATGAACTTAGAGAGTCCATGGGGTAGAGTGGTGAACTGTGTCCTACTTTCCAATATGCACCCAAATTGCTATTTTCTTTACCTTCATGTTAGCTGAAAGACAGAATGGTCCAATGGAAATGGTACTATTAAGTCTGGAACAAAAGGACCCTGCTATAGAGTCTGTAACCCTGAGCAAGCTCCCTCTTTTCTTTTCTTTTAAAAATTTTTTTCCCTCTCTTCTTGTAGTCTCAGCTTCCTCCTTTGTAAAGTATATTAGGTCACAACCTGGCTGTTCTACATATCAGAAAAATGACCTTTGAATGAAATCTTGTGTTGGAATCAAAATACTGGAAATGGAAGCTTTCCACCTGAGCCGCAGGGATGAGTGGATTCCCCTTTTCATAACTTCCTCTTCCCAACTAAATTGGGGCAGTAAACCTGGAGGATGCACAAGGTCTTTGGGGAAGCCTATGACTAAACTCCCAACATCTAGGGGAGTATGAGGCATCTGAAACCTTTTATTGCTGAGGACACCATTTTAATAACCTGAAGCCAGCAGCACCAACAAGTAAACTGGTGCAATGTAGCAAAGAGCCCTGGACCAGGTGTTAAGAAATCTGGATTCTAATTCTGATCCTTCCACTAACTAGCCCATGTGACCATGGGCAAATCCCTTTACCTCTATGAGCCTTGGTTTCCACATCTATAAAGTGGTCATAATAATCCTTACATTCCCTCTCTCACAGGGTTGTGTGAGGCTTATTGACCTGGCAGTGTAGTAGAGTGAGCCTTTCCTTTGGAGGCAAAGAACCAAGGTTCAAATCCTGGCTTGGCATGAGCTCGGGCCAGTTATGCCCTTTCAGCCTCAGTTTCTTCATCTATACAAAAAGGCCTTTGCTTTAAAATCTATTTCTGCTCTTATACATAAAAAGGATTTTTCCATTGATCATATTTGTGTTCCCAGTGCCAAGCACAGAGTCTGGAACCTAGTAGGTGCTTAATACATTTTTATTGATTGATTCCAGCCTCACCAAGGTATAAATGGAGGGACGAATGCCTCCTTATTTGTTTTTTGCTTTTCTCAGGCAGTGTTTTTTTTTCTCCTTTTCTCCTCCTCTCTTTCTTGTTCTTTGCTGCAACATTTCACATCTCTCTATGGGATTCTTTGCTGCTAAAATTTCTCCATTGTATAGAGAGCACAGTCAGAAAGGGAAGCCCTATTGGTATTGAAAGGGAACATCCCAATTGTCTAACTTGTTTTCTATTGCCCCTTTCATCACCAGTCTCTTACCCTGGGGCTCTCTTGGAATATTGTGATATGCTTTTTTTCCCCCTGGACCTTGGTTTCTTTTAATATTTTACCTTTTGTCTTCAGGTCCAGGAGCATTTGGGAATATCTCTCAGGGGTGGTGTGGGTTTTGACAGACCACTCTGCATGGCATATTTGCCATTGCTAAGACTCCTGTATTTGATTCTTTGCAGGATCTGGGCTCATCAATTCAAAATGAATCTATGTTGTAGATTTCTATTTGTTCTCTACTGAGGAAATACAGAGCGGCTCTGCCCTTGTTTATCCTAATAGTCTTCCAAGGTTAAGACTGGATCTATTTTTCTAAAAAATTTTAAGCCTCCCTCCTTTCCTTTTATAGAAAAAAAAAAAGATGATGCCCTAAGGCCAGAGTTTCATTGCTAGAGCCAAAAGAAACATAGATACACAGATTATAAAAGCTAGGAAGGACCTTGGAGATCATTTAATTCAACCCACTAATATCATTGTTTTAAAAGACTATTGACCTCTTTTGTTTTTGGTATTACAACTGTAACATGTCCTCTGCACCAAAATCTCTCTCTCGTAATGAAGAAAAACAGCTAATCAAACTGAAGGATACAATGACCACATAGGATAGTGTATGGAACATTCTGTTCATGTGGCTCCAGACCTCTACCAATAGAAGAGAAGTGTATTTCACCATCTGTAGTGCCGGACCAGGATTGGTTGTTTTCATTCATCTGATCTTGAGTGCCTTTGAGCATTGTTTTCATTTATTGAAGTTCTTATGTATATTGTTCTCTTCATTCTACTTTCTTCATTGTGAATCAGTTCATACAAGTTGTCCCATGGTTTTCTAAATTATTGACATTCATCGGGGGGCAGCTAGGTGGTGCAGTGGATAAAGCACTGGGCCTGGATTCAGGAGGACCTGAGTTCAAATCTGGCCTCAGACACTTGACACTTACTAGCTGTATGACCCTGGGCAAGTCACTTAACCCCCATTGCCCGACAAAAAACAAAAAGACATTCATCATCTCTTACTACACAATAGTATGCCATTATATTTATGTACTAGAGTTTGTTTGTAGTTTCCAGCTTTTTGCTACCTGCAAAAGTGCCACTCTAGATATTTTGATAAGTATAGGACCTTTCTGTCTTCGATATAAATGCCCATTAATGGGATTGCTGGTTCAAAAGAACAATCTTCTTATTTTACAGATGAGGAAACTGAGGCCAGCAAGGAAAATTATCTTCTCTGAGGTCACATAGCTAAGACATAACAATGCATTCTGTGTTAGTCTATGCCAGTTGTTTAAACCACTGGTTTGAGAGGCTGTTAAAATCTTCAACAACAAACAGATTGTAAACAAAAATATCTAAAACCATATATCAGTAGATAACACAAAAAGCCTTCGATAAAGTACAACACTCATTTTATACTCAAACAAACAAATAAATAACTCTGAGGAATAAGCATAAAAGGACCATTTTAATGTGATTTTTCCTAAAAAACTGAAACCAAAAGTTGAGGACTCATGCAATACAAAAACACTAGAAGTTTTCACAATTAATAGAGGAGTAAAGTAGGGGTGTCTTATTTTCTTACTTTTTTCAGCTTTTATGAATAAATCTTTATTTCAAAAGTATAATCACAAATATACAAATTTACTATCCCAGCATGTGGGAGGCATACATAATCCTCCTCTCTCCCTTGACCACTTTGGTCTGTGTTTTAAGAAATGTACCCCTGACTATTTGCTATGATGGCAAATTTCAAACAGGGAAATGTATAATAGTGCTTGCCTGAGCATGTCCAGATCACTTAACACAGAAGGTCCCTACATCCCCTACCATGTAAGGGTAGGGGTAGCCTCCTTTAATTGGCCAGGTGTTGGAGCATGCTGCATCTTTAAAACAGGCCAGGTATACAGTAGCTCTTTTTCTGGTCTACTGTTTCCTAAATGTTCATTCCTGCTGCTTCCAGAGAGTGAAGATCACAGCCCACACACAGCATGGGTGCTAAGAACTGAACCAGTGAGAGGGGAAGGACTTCCTCACAGTTTTCTGACAGTTTTGGAAATGTTCCAATACCAATAATATGAGAGAAAGAAAAGCAAACACAAGCAAAAGGGAAATAAAATGATCTCTATTTGCTAATAGCATAATGTTCCTGGAGAATAAACAAATAAATCAATTTAGACATTAACAACTTCGACAAAGTAGTAGAATAAACACAAAAGTCAATATCATCTCTATATAGTAATAATGAAGTATAGAAGGAAATAATAGGGAAATTCCATTCAAAATAACTACAAAATAAGCACCAGCCCTAGATTCAGGAGGACCTGAGTTCAAATCTGGCCTCAGACACTTACTAGCTGTGTGACCTCAGGCAAGTCACTTAACCCATATTGTCCTGAAAATAAAATAAAATAATTACAAAATGCATAAAATACCTTGGAGTCAAAAACATTCAAGACTTGAGTAGATACAATTTCAAAACACTCCTCAAAGAAATAAATAATGACTTAAATAACAAGAGGGATAGCCCTTCCAGTGCTCATGGCTGGGCTGCTCCAACTTAATAAAAATGATGATGCTGCAAAAATTCACCTATGGCTTTAAATCTATACCAAACTATCAAGGCAATACTTTGTAATTTATAGCCAATATAAAAACAAAACTGATTTGGAAGAAGTATAGAATCTTAAGGGAAATAATGAGGGAAAAGTAGGAATGAAGGGGGAACAACAATTTGGGCTTCAAATTATATTACAAAGCAGTAACTATCAAAACTAGTTGGTACTGATTTTAAAGATAGAAAAGTAGATTCATGGAACAGAGGAAAGGAAAGGAAATTCCACTTTGGTTATGTTGAGTTTGGATGCCTGGTAGTAATAAAGGATGAGAGCTCAGGAGACATGTTAGCTAGGTTTGGGAGTCATTTGAATAGAAATGATAGTTGAATGCACGGGAGCTGATGAGATAACCTGGACAGGAGGTATATAGGGAGACGGTAGCAGTCAGGATAGATCCCGGGGGATCCATGCAAAGAGGATGATGATGACCCAGTCAGAGGGACTGAGAAGGGCCAGTCAGATTATAAAGGAAGAGAACCATTAGAGAACGATGTCATAAGAGCTGGGGGAGCAGCAAGTACCCAGGAGGAAGCTGGGAGACCACGGGGAACACTGGAGGGAGACATGTCAGTGCAGTGGTGCGATCTGATGCCCGATTGAGAGGGTTTGAGAAGTGAGTGGGAAGTGAGGAAGTGGGGAGAAGGATCACATGGGGACCACCTCTTGCTTTGTTTCCAGGTGACTGGCCAAATGGAAACAATGGCAGGGACTTCCCATCCAGCCCTCCCCAGAGCCCCACAAATCACAGCAATCATGCCAAGGCCCCTGCCTTTGTTGCTTGTTATCTTTGTGGCCTTGGACGAGTAACTTCACCTCTCTGGACTTCATTTCCTCCCTCTGCAAAAAGAAGGGATTGGACGAGATGACTTCTGAAGGTCCTTCTAGCTCTGAATCTATGAGCCTGTGAATGTTAGAAGAGGGATGGGAAGTGGAGTCCACAAGGTCACAGGATCACAAAGGCCTTAGAGCCCTCACTATTTTAACCCTGTCTCACTTTGCAGCATTATACAAAAAGGGCAAAGACTTAGAATCATAGGTTTGGAGCTGTCAGGAACTTCAATGGTCAGAGTTTATTTTACAAAGGAGGAAATTAGGGTCAGGGTTAAGAAGGGAAATGACTTGTCTAAGATCATACAAGTCATGAGTAGTAACTAAACCAGGATTCATTTGTAGTGTTCCCTCTATAAAGCACTTTCCAAAGGATATCTCCATCGATACATGTGTCAGTCCTGTGAAGTAGCTGCTACGGGTACGATGGAAACAGACTGAAAGAAGTTGGGGCATGTGCTCAAGGTCAAACCACAAATACACATCAGAGGTAGGATTGGAACCCAGAGCTCTCCTGTCTCCAGGGATAACACATTAGTAACAAACCTCAGGCCTTTCCCCATCATCAATCTCCTCCCAGCCCCAAGACAGGCCCATTCCTGGATGCCATGACAAGTTCACTGTCTTGTCATGCTGCCAATTTGAGAGGAAATATGGCCCCTTTACTGGAAAGAATAATGACCTTGGAGTCAACAAAGCTGGCTCCGGGTTCGAGTTCCCTCATGCCGCTATGGCACATGTGGGTGTGATGCCAAGAAAGACTTCTTAACGATGAGAAGTATCCCAAAACAGAATGCTATTGCCTCCTGATGGGGAGGAGCATGGGGGTGGGGGAAAGGGTTTGGAAAACCTCCCTTACTGTAGGTCTTTATGCAGTGACCACTTAAGAGACAGTAGGTGGTATAGTAGAAAGAACTTGGGGGCTGGAGTCAAGGAAACTGCTCTTCCTTGGTTCGAATCTGGCTTCAGATACTTCCTAGCTGTGTGATCTTGGGCAAGTCACTTAACCCCCTTTGATTCAGTTTCCTTATCTGCAAAATGGGTTGGAGAAGGAAAGCCATTCCAGTATCTTTGCCAAGAAAATCCCAAATGGGTTCAGGAAGAGTCAGACACCACTGAAAAATGATTGAACAACAACACAGGGCTAGAGATTGGGGTCTCTTGTTGATATGGACCTGAAATTGGGGGGGGTGTCATAGAATACCTATCTGCTTTTAGAACTGGAATGAGTAGTGGCCTTTAATGTTTTTCAACCTATTTAGTCTGGGGGCAGCTAGGTGGCACAGTGGATAGAACACTGGCTCTGGATTCAGGAGGACCTGAGTTCAAATCCAGCCTCAGATACTTGTCACTTACTAGCTGTGTGACCCTGGGCAAGTCACTTAACCCCAATTGCCTCACTAAAAATAAAGTGGTCATCAACCTTTTCCTTAAAGCAGAAAAGGGGGAACCCACTCCCTCCCCAGGAACTCTCACGGCTAGGAAGTTTTCCCTTAAAGCAGCTCATCATCATAACCATGCTCAGCATCCCTCTTCTCTGCCCAGAGAATGCCCCAGAATTGGTTTCTGCCTTTTCGGGTACCCATAATCTTGGTCCACTTCCTTGAGTTCCTTTTTAAAAATTTAATTTGGAGAGGGGGTTGTATTCGAGTTCTAAGTTATTTCCTTCCCTTCCTCACAACCCCACATGAGAGAAGCACAACACATGACATAGATATAAATGAGAAACTATACGATACATAGTTCTATGTAGCAGTTCTTTCTCTGGAGGTAGATAGTGTCTCCCTTCATAGGTCCTTGTACTTGATTTGAACTGAGTTACTTTTAGGTTTTGTTTTTTGTTTGTTTGTTTTTTGGTGAGGCAATTGGGGTTAAGTGACTTGCCCAGGGTCACACAGCTAGTACGTGTTAAGTGTCTGAGGCCGGATTTGAGCTCAGGTCCTTCTGAATCCAGGGCCGGTGCTTTTATCCACTGCGCCACCTCGCTGCCCACTTTTAGTTTTAACGTCACAATTTCTAAGTTCTTTTCTAGTTCCACCTCCTTCCTCTCCGCCCCCCACCCCCCAGTTAGGGGCTAGCAGGAGCTCTGAAGCAGCATCTTACCTTTCTGCCTGCTTCTTTGTCTTCCCAATCACACAGCAGCACCTGTCATTAGCACATCTATAACCCAATTATATTTTGAATACTCTGGTCCCAGCCAGGCTGGGATTTATTCTTACTCCCTGGGAGAATGTAGTTTTCCCTTTCCTTCCTCCCCAGGGGTACCACAATAGAGGGATGAGGGGGGCCTACCAAAACGAGTAGTGCCTTGATAGGAATGAAGAACAATTGTAACAAGTGAAGGAAAAAGAACTACATGGGGGACTGGGGAAGGGCCTTGAGCTGGCGTCTCAGTCCTACTTATAGTGTGTCCCTGAGAAAGTCACTTGATGCCCATGAGCCTCCGTTTCCTGATTTCTAAAGTGGGGAGGTTCCTTACTTCCAGAAAAATTAGCCAAGGCACTTCGGAAATCAGTCAGCTTCAAATTGGGCTTGATTTTATTGTTTTGTCAGTTGTCTGATGAAAGCAATAGAGAAACTTGATCATGTAAATTAAACTTAACAGTGTGTCCTGAGAACATTTCCCCCCCTCTGAGAGTCGATTGTTAAACATTTACCGGCACACAACTGGAGGAAACATTTTATTAAGTGGCCACAATGTGCCAAGCGCTGTGCGTACAAAGACAAGCCAGCAGGACAGTGCCTGTCCTGATGGGGTATAATAGAGGAAGACAAAGTATGAAGGGTACCTACGACAAGGGCCTGGGAGGCAGCCTTGTGTGGAGGGGGCCGGGATGTGGTGGAGAGACCTGGTTCTGGATCAGATAAAGGAAAGGCTTCCTATTTTTCCCTTGGAGGTGTTCCTGAATGACAGGGGCAGAAGCTGGGGAATAGGGGAAAATTCCCAGGCCAGAAACCAGATGAAAAGCTCTACCTTGCCCCCTCCACGCCCTCCTATTCCAGACGAGGACTCAGAGGAGGGATCTGACTGACCCACAGGCTCTCAGATCGCATGTTTGAGGCCGGGTTCCTTGATTTTTTATTTCTTTTTAGTGAGGCAATTGGGGTTAAGTGACTTGCCCAGGGTCACACAGCTAGTAAGTATTAAGTGTCTGAGGCCAGATTTGAACTCAGGTACTCCTGACTCCAGGGCCGGTGCTCTATCCACTGCGCCATCTAGCTGCCCCCGGGTCCCTCGATTTTAGAGGCAACTCTCTTGGCATTGTATCATCAGGAGAGAGACCTGGGTTCGAATTTCACTGTGCCATGCCACATACCACCTACGTGGTCTTGGGTGAGTTACTTATCTTCCCAGGCCTCAATCTCTTCATCTGTAGAATGAGGAGTCACTTCCAGTTATCATCAACATTTTCTTCCCAGTTCTGGTATGTTTCAGGTGAGAGCCACAGATGGTGCCTCAGTCATGCTAGGCTGGCCTTCAGGGTTCCCGGGATCTCCGGCTCCTTTCCTGGGGCTCTGGCTTGAGCACCAGCGTCTCCTGGGCCCCCTGGAGCTCCTCCTCAGGATGGGAACGTGACGTGACCCCTTCAGAAGGGCACATCTGTACTCCTGCCTCACAGAGGGAGGCTGATGGAGGCAGAAACCTCCAAGGAGCTGAGAAGCATCTGCCAAGAGCACGTCAGGTGCGAGAAGCCTGCCCGAGCCTCTGCCCACGTGGGCCTTCTGGGTCTAATGGGTTTGCAAAGCTTGAAGATGCTCTGGAATACTTAATGTCTTTCCCAGGCAGGAGGCATGGGGTTTTTTTTTACTTCTCTCCTCAATGCTCAGCACCAAGGCCTTGCTCACCTGAGGATGGGCATCTGCCCCGGCCTAGCCCCGGCTAAATCTGTTTCTAATTATGATTGTCTCCAACTGAGGCTGGGGCTTCTGGGGGGAGATGCGGAGCTGTTGAGGGGAGACATGGAGCTGGGTATGTCTTGTGCCCGGTCTGTGGTGTCTCCATACAGGTAAGTAGGATCCCAGCATCTTAGAATTGAAAGGGAACAAGGATTGGAAGATTAGGAAGGATCTTAGAGGTCCGCTAGTCAAAGCCCCTCATTTTACAGAAAAGGCTTTGGGCTCTGAACCAGGATCCTCTGATGCCAGATGGAGGGCTTTTCCCACTGCCTCTCCTCAGAGGCAGTCTGGCCCAAGCTCTATAAACCTATAACAAGTGGTCATCCTGTGTGTAGCCAGTCTGGTCTGACTCTCTGTGGCCTCATTGGCGGTTTTCTTGGCAAAGATACGGGAGTGGTTTACCATTTCCTGGAGATTGGAAGATTCATCTTCCTGAGTTCAAATCTGGCCTCAGACACTGACTAGTTGTGTGACTCTGGGCAAATCACTTAACCCTATTTACCGCAGTTTCTTCATCTATAAAATGAGCTGGAGAAGGAAATGGCAAACCACTCTAGTACCTTCTCTTTTTGTAAAAAGTATTTTATTTTATTTTTTCCCAATGACATGTAAAGATGGTTTTCAACGTTCGTTTTGGTAAGATTTTGTGTTCCAATTTTTTCCTCTCTCTGTCCCTTCCCTCCCCCCTCCCAAAGCCAGAAAGCAATTTGATATAGGTTATACATTACAGTCATGTTAAACATATTTCCACATTAGTCATGTTGTGAGAGAAGAATCAGAACAAAAGGGAAAAACCACAAAAAAGATGAAACAAAAAGAACAACAAAAGTGAAAATAATACATCTAAGAAATGGCGAGAGCTAATATTTTTATTTTTGTCCATGGATTCCTCAGACAAGCTGGATGGCAGCTTCTGTCTGTAATGATAATAGTGTCTTTTCATTTTACAGACTTTTCCAACTGGCATTTAAAGTCCTCCATAATCTGGCTCCAACCTCTCTTTTCAAATTTATTTCCCATCGCTCCCTCACCCACACTCAGCCATCTAGCCAAAGCCTACTACCTGCCAGTCTCCATAAGAGATATCAAATCTCACACCTCCAGGCCTTTGTCCAGAGGGTTGTCCAAGCCTAGAATGCTTTCTATCCTTACCTCCTGCCTCTTGGAATTCCCGACTCCTTTCAGAGCTCAGAGCAACATCCCATCTGAGGCCTTTCTGAATTCCTCCAATTGTTCCCACGTCTCCCCTAGCCCCAACCCATCCCCCAATTATTCTAGATCTCCTCTCTCTATATTCTGAAATGGCTTATTTCCCTTCAATAATGGTTAACTCTTTTTCCTTCTTTTCTTTGTCTCCCCTGCACATAGCACCTAGTAGGTGCTTGATAAATAAATGCTCATTGTTGTTTCCTTTTTTTTTTTTTTTTTGGTGAGGCAATTGGGGTTAAATGACTTGCCCAGGGTCACACAGCTAGTAATTATCAAGTGTCTGAGGCCAGATTTGAACTCAGGTCCTCCTGAATCCAGGGCTGGTGCTCTGGCTAGCTCCAGCTAGCTGCCCCCTTGTTGTTTCCTTTTAACCAGATGATGAGCTCAGTGCCCAGGGTTGGTTGCTTCAGAAATGTTTGAATGGGAGGTGGAATATCCTAAATATGGAACACAGGGAAGACTGGACCAGCCAGACTGGGGGTCAGAGGACAAGAAGGGTATAAAGGGATTCTGGATCCAGGTTGATTAAAGTGAAGGTCTGAAAGCCAATCTAGTCTTTGTCAAGTTCTTCACTGGACCACTGAACTTCACCCCTTGTGGCAGCCCCATGGCATGTGATTATTTTATTTAAAAGGGGTTTTTAATGTTTGAATTTCTATTTTCACATGTAACCGTGGTATCTCATGGGGGTGAAGAAAGTGACCTGTCCCTGGCTGGAATTCTTGGTCATTTTCTTTCTTTTCTTTTAGAAATAGTTGTTTGTTTGTTTGTTTTTTTCGGGGCAATGGGGGTTAAGTGACTTGCCCAGGGTCACACAGCTAGTAAGTGTCAAGTGTCTGAGGCTGGATTTGAACTCAGGTACTCCTGAATCCAGGGCTGGTGCTTTATCCACTGCACTACCTAGCTGCCCCTTCTTTTCTTTTAAGTGAGGCAATTGGGGTTAAGTGACTTGCCCAGGGTCACACAGCTATTAAGTGACAAGTGTCTGGGGCCGGATTTGAACTCAGGTGCTCTTGAATCCAGGGCCGGTGCTTTATCTACCGCTCCACCTAGCTGCATGGGCCATTCTCTTTCAAGTCCTTTGTTTTGGAACAGTGATACAGAGTCTTTGCACCCTAACTTGTTGCCCAGTGGTCCATGATGATGAGATGCTGCTGCTAATTAAGGATAGCCAAAGGAAGTGTCAACAAGTATTTATTATGAGACAGGCCCCGTGCCATGCCCTGGGGATACAAAGAATGACAAAAGACAGTTCCAGCCCTCAGAGAGCTCCCAGTCTAACAGCACCACCCATGCAGGGTAAATGGAAGGTAGTGTCAGAAGAACATTAGCTGAACAATTCCTAGACATTCTATCAAACCAACCAGCTAAGATCAGCGGAGGCTCTGGTGATGGAAGACAAAGAAAAGAAGTTTGCAAATTTGAGAGTGAAAGGGGAACGTCCCGTGTTTTTGCTATGGCCGCTGGACTGCTTCGGGAGGCCCTCTTAGCCCATCCTCAGTTACTTTTCCTCACAATCCAGGCAAACAGGTGGCCCATCCTCGCCTCTTGTTCTCTCCCTGCTCTTCTATTCGTTTGCTGTAGGTAATTTTAGCTGCTTGTTTGGGAGTCTGCGGATGCATTTGCTGTCACTGCCGGTGGGAGGGGGGTGGGGAGAACTGTCTTTGATGGACACATTGGGGCGGTCCCAGTAGAGCTCATTAAAGGGAACTTTGGGGTCTCCTGGGTCACCCCAGACCCCACTGTGAAGAACTTAGACCCCAAGACTTGGCTCAGATAATATCTTGGCACAGCTGCTGAGAAACAGGCCGTGCCAGGCTCCCCCCTGGATGTGGGCAGTCAGGGATCGCAGATGCTTTTGTAGCTAATAATGAGTCTCAGCTGGAGGCAGGAGGCCGCCAGGCAGCTCAGGGGTCCCTGGATTGTTCTGGATTATTCATGAACTCCTGCTCCTTCCAACCACTGGGCTTTCCCTTGCTCTCTCCCCCCACCCCCCAAATTCGGGAGGAAAATGCTAGAATAGCAGGAAACCTGGTGGACTTTGTTGGTATTCTGCTCCTGTTATAGGAAGGAAAGACAGCCCTGTGGAATGGGAGCAGTTCAAGACCAGGAGTGGTTCTGAGATGGTTCCCTTTCCTTTCTCTCTTGTCACCTGCCTCTCCACCTCTCTCTTTCATGCAATCATAAGTTTTAAGCTGGAAGGGACTTTGGAGGTCAGTGAGTCCCGCTCCCTTATTTACAGATGAGGGAAGTGAGGCCCAGAGAGATTAAGTTACCTGCTCAAGGTGCCACCGCTACTACGGACCAGAGATGGGATCAGAACCCAGGACCCCTAATTCCAAATTCCAAATCCCCTGCCTCAGGCTGTCTCTCTCATGCCCCCATCAATCCATGATGTGACTGTCTTCAACGATTCAAATCAGTGAACATTTTTTGAGGACTAACTGTATGCCAGGCACTCTCCTAGGCACTGGGGGGGGGGGATAATGATGATAGCTAACATTTACATAACACGTAAAGGTTTGCAAAGTACCTTACCTATATTATCTAAGTGGACTGTCACAACTTTGTGAGTAGGTGTCATTATTAACCCCATTTGTTCATCCCCAAGGTCTGTGGCTGAACATTCAGGGGATTGGATCAGACCATCTCTAAAGTCTGTTTCAGTTCTAAAATCCTAGGATGCCGTGAAAAACAGCCAAGTGATTGTCCAAGATCACAGAGGTAAAAAGTGGCAAGGTTGGGAGGTGAGCAGAGGCCCCCTAATTCCCAATTCATTGTTGTTCAATCATTCTTTTTCTTTTCTTTTTTGGTGAGGCAATTGGGGTTAAGTGACTTGCCCAGGGTCACACAGCTAGTAAGTGTTAAGTGTCTGAGGTCAGATTCGAACTCAGGTCCTCCTGAATCCAGGGCCGGTGCTCTATCCACTGCACCACCTAGCTGCCTCTGTTCAATCATTCTTAAGTGGTCTCTGACACTTTTTGATCCCATTTGGGGGCTTCTTGGCAGGGATACTGGAGTAGTTTGCCATTTCCTTCTCCACATACAGGTTATAAGGAACATCAACTTTGCGGAGAAAAGGGGTCACAGCAGGGAGTGGGTGCCCATGGGGCTGTGAAGGTCAGGTGGCCCAATCACCCAGATACTGATAGCAGCTTCAGAGACATTTCAATGTCATGTTGATCTACTGCCCCCATGTGGTCATTGTCTGTCACTACTTGCTTATTGAGGTCCTCTCAAGTAGACAGTGGCACTGAATTAGGGGAAGACAGAATAAACCTGCATTGGGCCAGGAAACTGAGGCACTGTGGCTTTTTGCATTGGGAAGCTACAACCCAGGGAGGTGTCTGTGGTGTAGAATAGAAGAAAGCTGGTCTTGGAGTCAGGAAAACCTTGGGTTTGAATCCTTATTCCTGGCACTCTGAGGGACCTAGGGAAAAAAACCCTTTTTGAGCCTCTCTCTTTTCTCCCCCAGAAGCCATAATAATCTTTTTTTTGGGGGGGGGGTGAGGCAATTGGGGTTAAGTGACTTGCCCAGGGTCACACAGCTAGTAAGTGTCAAGTGTCTGAGGCTGGATTTGAACTCAGGTCCTCCTGACTCCAGGGCTGGTGCTCTATCCACTGTGCCACCTAGCTGCCCCAAAAGCCATAATAATCTAATGTATCTGCGTGGAAGTCAGGAAGTCCCAGTATAGGCAGTCAGTCAGTCAATCAATATTTATTAATCACCTACTATGTGCTAGGTCATAGAGCTACAATAAGAGGCAAAAGACAGTCCTTGCACTCAAGGTCCTCAAAATCTAATAGGGGAGACAATGAGCATATGAATATTTACACACACACTACATACAGAATAGACAGGAAATAATTTACAGAGGGAAGTAAGAGGGTTTGGGATAGGCTTCCTGTAAAAGGTGAGATTTCAGTTAGGACTTAAAGGAAGGCAGGGAGGGCAGTCATTGGAGCAGAGGAGGGAATGTTCCAGGCTTGGGGGGACAGCCAGAGAGAATTCTAGAGCCTAGAGATAGGACAGCCAGGAGGCTAGTGTCACCTGATGGAAGAGTATATATGAGGTATAAGAAGCCTGGCAAGGCAGAAGAGGGCTGGGTTATGAAGGACTTTGAATGCTATACAGAGCATTTTGAATTTGATCCTGGAGGAACTAGTGAGTCACTGGAATGGGATGTGGGGTGACATCATAAAATCTGCATTTCAGGACAATTACTTTTTTTTTTTTAAGTGAGGCAATTGGGGTGAAGTGACTTGCCCAGGGTCACACAGCTAGTAAGTGTTAAGTGTCTGAGGCTGGATTTGAACTCAGGTCCTCCTGACTCCAGGGCCGGTGCTCTGCCCACTGTGCCACCTAGCTGCCCCGAAAATCACTTTTAAAAAAATTATTTATTTATTTATTTTTGTGGGGCAATGAGGGTTAAGTGACTTGCTAGTGTCAAGTGTCTGAGGCCAGATTTGAACTCAGGTCCTCCTGACTCCAGGGCTGGTGCTCTATCCACTGTGCCATCTAGCTGCCCTGAAAATTACTTTTAAAAAAATCATTTATTTATTTATTTTTGTGGGGCAATGAGGGTTAAGTGACTTGCCCAGGGTCACACAGCTAGTAAGTGTCAAGTGTCTGAGGCCAGATTTGAACTCAGGTCCTCCTGACTCCAGGGCCGGTGCTCTATCCACTGCGCCCCCTAGCTGCCCCTCAGGAAAATTACTTTAATGGTTGAATAAAGGATGGATTGGAGGGGAAGAGACTTAGGGCAGGCAAACCCATCAGGGTCTATTGCTATAGTCCAGGTATGAGGTGATGAGGACATGGACCAGGGTGGGGGCAGCGTCAAAGGAGAGAAAATGTTGCAAAGGTGAAATCGATAGGCTTTGGTAACAGATTGGACATGGAGAGGGGAGTTGAGAGATGGTGAGGAGTTGAGGATGACACCTAGATTTCAAGACCAGGCGACGGGGAGAATGGTGGTGTTGTTGACAGTAATGGGGAAGTTAGGGGGACGAGGGAGAGTTTAGGGGGAAAGATAATGAGTTCTGTTTTGGACATATTGAGGTTAAGATGTCAACTTGACATCCAGTTGGAGAGGTCTGGAGAGGTTGGAGATGTGAGATTGGAGGTCAGTAGAAAGGTTAGGACCAAATAGGTAGATTTGAGAATCATCAACATAAAGATGGTCAGTAAATCCATGAGAGCTGATGAGATCACCAAGTAAGGTAGTCTAGTGGGAGCAGAGAAGAGGACCCAGGACAGAATCCTGTGGAACACCCACAGATAGAAGGTGTGATCTGGAGGAGGATGCTGCAAAGAAAACAGAGAAGGGGTGGTCAGAGAGGTAGGAAGAGAACCAGGAGAGAGGGATGTCTCAAAAGCCTATAGAGAAGGGGGCAGCTAAGTGGCACAGTGGATAGAGCACCAGCCCTGGAGTCAGGAGTACCTGAGTTCAAATCTGGCCTCAGACACTTAACACTAGCTGTGTGACTTTGGGCAAGTCACTTAACCCCAACTGCCTCACTTAAAAACAAAAAAACAAAAAAAAAGCCTATAGAGAAGAGTATCAAGAAAAAGATGACCACTAGTGTCAAAGGCTGAAGAATGAGGATTGAGAAAAAGAGATTGGACCTGATAATTAAAAGGTCACTGGTAATTTTGGAGAGAGAAATTTTGGTAGAATGATAAAGTCAGATGATGGATTATAAGGGGTTAAGAAGAAAATCAGAAGAAAAAGTAAGAGCAGCTAGGTGGACCTGAGTTACTAGCTAAGTGACCCTGGGCAGGTCATTCTATCCTATTTGCCTTAGTTCCTCATCTGTAAAATAAGCTGGAGAAGGAAATGGTAAACCACTCCAGTGTCTCTGCCAAGGAAACCCCAAATGGGATCACCAAGAATAGGACACGACTGAACAACAATAACAATGAAAGAAGAAAAAAAAAGTCAACATACCTATATCAGATAGCTTTTGGTTTGTTTGTTCGTTTTGTTTTGTTTTTGCGGGGCAATGGGGGTTAAGTGACCTGCCCAGGGTCACACAGATAGTAAGTGTCAAGTGTCTGAGACCAGATTCGAACTCAGGTCCTCCTGAATCCAGGGCCGGTGCTTTATCCACTGCGTCACCTAGCCACCCCCTTGCAAATGGCTTTTTCAAGGAGTTTAGCCACATTAGGCAGAAGGAATATAGGACCATCAATAATCAATATGGAAGAATCAAGTGAGTGTTTTTTTTGTTTGTTTGTTTTGCAGGACAATGGGGGTTAAGTGACTTGCCCAGGGTCACACAGCTAGTAAGTGTCAAGTGTCTGAGGCTGGATTTGAACTCAGGTCCTCCTGAATCCAGGGCCGGTGCTTTATCCACTGTGCCACCTAGCTGCCCTGAGTGAGTGTTTTTTGAGATGGAGGAGACACGGGCATGTTTGTAGGTAATAGGGAAGGAGGCATTAGAAAGGGAAATATTGAAAATAATTCATAGAGGGGGCAGTTAGGTGGTGCAGTGGATAAAGCACTGGCCCTGAATTCAGGAGGACCTGAGTTCAAATTTGACCTCAGACACTTGACACTGACTAGCTGTGTGACCCTGGGCAAGTCATTTAACCCTCATTGCCCTGCAAATAATAATAATGATAATAATAATGATGATAATAATAATAATAATAATAATTCATAGAGTAGGGATGGCAGAGGGGACAATAGGAGGAGACAAGATAAAATGTGCAGGTAGAGGGGTTTGCCTTAGGAGAAAGGCCGCCTCTTCAGGTGAAGGGAGAAGGAGATAGTGACAGAAAGCATCAGAGTGATATGAAATGAGAAAGAAGGGAGAAGAAAGAGAGAGTTCACAGGGAATGATCTCCATTTTTACTGTAAAATGAGTCAAGGTTCCCAGTTAACACAGTAGGGGTATGGGGAGTCATGGGAGGTTTGAGGAGGGGTGAGAAAGCTTGGAAGAGTCACTGTGAAGAGTGGAATAAGAGAGGTGCAGAAGGATTGCCTAACAACAGCGAGGGCCCAGTTGAAGTTGTGTAATATAAATTTGGAGTGGACCCAGTCAGAGGGGGTGTGTTATTGAAGCATTACCGTGCCTAAAGGAGCAAAGGTGGGAGATGGGGGGAGTGATACAAGACTGAAGTTGGCAGGTATGGAAAGTATAGGAGAGAGTATAGAGTTGAACTGGTTCACCAAAGGGTCCAGATGGGGAAGAGAAGAGAGATGGCTAGTATAGAGGGGATGGCCTGGGGGAGAACTGAGGGGTTGAGGGATTGGAGGACATAGTTTAGACGAGGAGTGGAATTTGATAAGGGAAGGCAAGGGAGAGGTGAACAGCCAATAGATCATAGGCAGGTAAGGAGCTTTCAGAATTCTTGAATATAGAGGTGATGCATTTGTGGGTGATGGCCAGATCAAAGGTATGAGCGTCTTTGTGTGTAGCTGAGGTAGGCTGGAGGAGTAGGTCATGGGAAGTGAGTAGGTCAAAGAACCGAGTAGTTGGGGAGTTTGAGGGAAAATCGAATTTCTTAGTATGAGGGCAGGAGTTGGGGAGGAAAGATGGTGAGCCAGGTACTGAACTCATTAAGGAAGGAAGGGGGAGTGACCTGGAGCTCTGGAGACCAGAACTACTAGGATTTGGTTTGAGGGGTAAATCTGGATTTCATGAACCTCGAAAGAAGAGAGATTCCTGAGGGAGGGAGGGAGGGGGAGAACTTGCAAGTGGTAATGGGGAACAAAGAGTATTCCAACTCCCCCTCCTTAAACAGTGAGTTAAGGGTAATGAAGGAAAATGCAACCAGGACTGAAAGGTTGGCCAGTGAGACTGTGTCATCAGGGGGAGTCAGGTTTCAGTGATAGCTAGAAGATGGAAGGAGTGGGACAGAAAAAGACTGATCATGAAGGGAAGATTGTTGCCCATAGAACAGGCATTCCACAGGGCACAGTGGAAGGGGGGGTAGTGTTTGATTGGGATCTTGGGGTGGGAGGGTTTAGGGGGATAGGGATAATGAATTGGGTGTTGGGAGATGGAGAATGGGTTTGAGTGATGGCTTACCGGGGTTCAGAGACATTGGGATGTGTGGGGATGACCAGGTATGGATTTGTTCATCATTGAGGGGAAGGTGCTACTCCCCTTCCCAGACAGAGGTGTCTTGAGAACAAACAGCAAGATCAGATGGGATGTCCTCTTTCTCTCCATCTCTTCCCCCTGAAGGCTGGAGATGATGTAGGAGACAGTGTAGATGTCATTGAACCCTCCCCCTCCCCACAGACTTGCTTCTTTCTTCAGGGATTGGGGGCAGTAGGAGATGGAAGAACTGAGGTCAGAGAAAAGGTGCTTCGTCTTAGCACCAGAGGCTCCACATCTTAGAAGATGCAGGTAGTGCAGTGGGTAGAGCTCTAGACTTAGAGACAGAGAGACCCGAGTTCCAATCTTACCTCAGACCCTTGCTAGTTGTGTGCCTCCGGGCTAGTCACTTCACTTCTCAGCTTCCTCATTCATCTGTAAAGTGATTAAGTTGAACTTGATGACTTCCAAAGTTCCTTCCAACTTCATTCTCTAGAGCTAAAAGTCAAAGATCTGTGCTGGTCTACAAATTAGCAAGACCTTCTTCATGGTTTCCTCATTCCTCCAGCTGAGGGCCCCTCCCCCATTTATTGGTTTTGTGTGTATATATTTATGTACACATCTCCATTACTTGGCCCAATGCCTGGCTCACCAAAAGTCTGCTGATTGACGGTTATTTGTGTCCAGGTTGGTGATGTGGGTGGTTCTTATCACAGCAGGTTATCAAGATCAATAAGATAACATCCGCTGGGCTCCCCAGGGCATCTGCACACCAAAGAAATGCTGGCCCGTGAGTGAGGAAGACGACTTTGAATCCTTCCTCAGATACTCACTTCACAAACTCCTCATTCTGCTTTCTGGGGACAAACGGAACAAGCCAAATCTTCCCTCCATGTAACAGTGATCATGACTCTAGCAATCGTGTCTCTCACGATCTTCCCTTGGATAAGTCACTTAAATTCTCCCAGCCTGTTTGACTGTCCTCATTTGACAAATGGCGATAATAACATCACCCACCCCACAGGTTGCTGTGAGGATCATGTGAGATAATACATCATGGGTGCCAGGAACTGACTGGGTGGGCGGAAGGACAACTTCTACCTGTGGCCCCAAGAAATGGACTTGTGAGTTTGTTCTGGTCTGTTTTGTTTATACTTTTTGGCTGTAGGCCCTCTGACCAGAAGCTTGAGCTAAGGTGACCTTGGAGGAGGGATTCTAGGCTTCAGCCTTTCCCAGCAGGGAAACCGAGAAGCCGGCATCTAGAACCAGAACCCCAAAGGGGCTGGGGGCATGGTTTGGACTTAGAACTTGGTGGGACTGTATTTTATAGGAACATTAATGACGCTGAAAACTTAATCTCTCTCCTCCCAGATTCAGGAACCAAAATTATCTGGATGGGTGGGAATAATGGGCCACAACCAAGAAGTTCAAAAAAATCAGTTGTAGGGGGCAGCTAGGTGGTGCAGTGGATAGAGCACCAGCCCTGGAGTCAGGAGGGCCTGAGTTCAAATCCGGTCTCAGACACTTAACACTTACTAGCTGTGTGACCCTGAGCAAGTCACTTGCCCTGCCAAAAAAAAAAAAAATCGGTTGTGGAATATGTCAGAGATAGCAATTATCGTGAGGGTGAAAAACAAAAACAAAAACTAAACAAAAGCAGGTTGTAGTTGACCACAGATCAACATGAGACAAAAGGGCAATGTGGCTGCTTGGAAAAGCTCAAAGTGATTCCTTGGATTCTTTGAGGGGATGCCACATAGAGGTGGGTTCTCACAGAGTCATGAGATCTCAGAGGTAGAGGAACCTCAGTGATCATCTAATCCAGCCACAACTGTATGAGAACCCCAACTATAACATACTTCACTACGGGTCATTTCGCCTTTACTTGGAAATCTTGAGTGCTTTGGAGTCTACCATTTCTTTTCTTTTCTTTTCTTTTTTTTTGTGGGGCATGAGGGTTAAGTGACTTACCCAGGGTCACACAGCTAGTAAGTGTCAAGTGTCTGAGGCTGGATTTGAACTCAGGTCCTCCTGAATCCAGGGCCAGTGCTCTATCCACCTAGCCGTCCCAAGTCTACCATTTCTTGAGGAAGCCCTGTCTCTTGTTGGATAGCTTGTGGGATAGCTTTTTTTTTCTCCTTACATCAACATGACTTCCCTCTCCTTGAAGCTTCCTTGTTGCTCCCACTTCTGCCCTCTTGGCCCCCAAAGACCAAATCACATTCTTTCCCCACAGGGTCAGCCCTTAGATATGTTTGAAAACAGCCAACGTGAACAGAATCATAGAAATCGAGGACTGGAAGGAACTGTAGCCACCATCTTGTCCAATCCTTTCAGGAAAGGAATCCTTCCGATGACACGCCAGCCTCTGATTGGAGACCTCCAAGGAGGGAGAGCCCCCCACCTCTCAGAGCAGTCCATTTCACCGTCAGATGGCTCGGGCCATTGCAAAGCTTTTCCCCGTACAGAGACTAAATCGGCTTCCTTGAATCTTCCATCTGTTGCTCCTGGTTCTGTCTACTGTGGCCAAACAGAATCAATCTCTCTTCCACGTGATGGTCCTTCAAATACCTGACTATAGCTATCACATCCCCTCTGAGTCTTCTTTCCTCTAGGCTAACCACCCCCTTCTTTTAACTACTCCTCATATGTTTTGGACCTAGGGTCCTCTACCACCCTGGCTACCTTCCTCTGTCCATTTTTTTTTTTGGGGGGGGAGGCAATTGGAGTTAAGTGACTTGCCCAGGGTCACAAAGCTAGTAGGTGTCTGAGGCCATATTTGAACTCAGGTTCTCCTGACTCCAGGGCTGGTGCTGTATTCACTGCTCCAGCTAGCTGCCCCTTCTCTGGCCACTCTTTTTTTTTTGGGGGGGGGGGCAGGGCAATGGTGGTTAAGTGACTTGCCCAGGGTCACAAAGCTAGTAAGTATCAAGTGTCTGAGGCTGCATTTGACCTCAGATCCTCCTGAATCCAGGGCCGCTGCTCTATCCACTGTACCACCTAGCTGCCCTAATCCTCTGGCCACTCTTGAGTTTAATGTCCTTCTTAAACTGAGGTTCTCAGAACCAGAACGGAACATGATGCTCCAGAATGAGGCCCAACGAGGGCAGAATACAGGGGGATCAGTACACTCTAAACCAGCCACCCAGTGACAAGGCCACACTTTGTGTGTCACCCATCCCTTTGAATAATATTCCTTCTCCAACATCAAAGGCAGAGCTTCCCTTCTTGGCTCAAAATCCCCTTCACTCCCTGCATCAAATGGAATAACATTGGCCCCTCTGCATCTTCCTACTTGGCCCATCCTTCCAAGCTCTTTGCTTTTGCTTGGCTGACCTTCTCATCTATCCTGGACCCCGTGGGTGGCCATCTCAAAGCTGTCCATGCCTGTGCCCCTCCCTCTGTCCCCCATTCCTGCTAAGTCATTCCCTAACCATCAAAAGAGCACAGTTTCTGCTGTCAGAGGACCTGTGTTCAAATCCAGCCTTCCTGTCTGTGTGACTTTTAACCTCTTCGGAGCTCCGTTTCCACATCTATAAAATGAAGGGCTCTGAACACCCTTCTGGCTCTGTGTCTGTGATTCTACAAATCTTGGATGACCTTGGATCTCCTCTCACCATTCATTTCAGTCCCTTGTCCCTTCAGTGGTTCCCCATTGCCTCCCACTATCAGGTATAGACTCCTCCGCTTGGTCCTCTCCATTTCTATTCAATCTGACAAGCATTTAGCAAACACCTCTTGCATTCTAGGCACTGGCAATACAAAGTCAAAGTGCGAATGCTTCCTGCCTCTTGGAGGTTGCAGTCTACCAGGGGAAAATGCCCATGCCCACAGAGAAATAAATTTGATAAATTATATATATATATATACATATATATATACATACATACACACACATGCACATATACATAGAGACACACGCATTTTTATATACAGATGCATTTTATATGTACACATGTATTACACACATGTACATGTACATATATACATATGTAGTAACTACACAGTGATTTGGGAGTGAATGGGAGATCAGAAGAGGCCTCATGCCAAGGGTGGTAGATTGTGAACCCTCCCTGAAATGGCAGATGGTCTTGGTGAGTTTCTGTGGCCAAAAATTTCATCCTGGAGAAGTTGATGAGCAATCCCTGCAAACGTAGTGAGGCGGGTCCTCAGGAAACAGAAGCAGTCTACCACTGGGTTCTTCAAGTTTTGGGGGACGTGCCAGCATGGATGCTGTGGACCCAGCCTTTGAGGGCCTCTGGCTGCCCCCAGGAGGAAGCCTTCCAGTAGAATTTGGTGGAGGAAGAGTATCTTGGGTTTGGCCAGTAAGAGCACAGGGTCCAGTGGCACTCTTGACCTTTACTCCAACCACATCTGGAGTGTTGGGTCTAGGTCTGGGTACTACATTTTAAGAGTGATGTTGACAATATGGCAGATGAGAATTGGTTATGGTGGTGAGGGATGGGGAAACTCTTACATGGAGTGGCTTAGGCACTAGAATTATAGAGAGGAAGAGTTTAACTTGAATCTTGAGTCAGGGACTTATGACCTGTGTGAATATGGAGAGGCCACGTAAGCTTTCTGGGTCTCAGTTTCATCATCCATAGGATGGGGGTAACAATAATAGCAACTTCACAGAGTTGTTGGGAAAATTAAGCAAAAATATTAAATATATTACTTGTAATACTGGACAGAGAGCTGGCCACAAAGCCTGAAAGACCTAGGTTCAAGTGTCACCTCTGACACATATTAGCTGATTGACCTTTGGCAAGTCACTTTACTCCTCAATGCTCTAGGCAACTATCCAAGACTAATTTTTAGAGAGGATGCTGACCTACATTAGAAGGGGGAGTTTCTTCCCCCATGAGTTCCCTATACTAACAAATTTCCAACTCTCTTACCTACTCCTCTATGTAATATCAATGTCAAATTCATAAAATAATATAATCTCCAAAAGATCATGTTTGTAAAGTGCTTGCAAACTTTAGAGTCCTATGTAAATATGTTGCTTATTTTTGTTTTTGTTTTAATAAAGAATGGCTGAGTGAACTGGGAATTTTCATACTTGGGAAGGTTTTGGGAGGTCGTGAAAGATGCCAAATGTCAGAAAGACCATTGAGTAGATGGCAGAGGGTAAAGCTAGGATGAATTGGGAGGAAATAGAGAGGCAGAGTTTTGCTCAATATAAAAAAAAAAAAGAATCAATTTCTTAAAAACATCCAGAACTGCACCCAAATGGAATGTGATAATCCTTTGGGAAATACTGAGCTGTTACTCGAAGTATTCAAGGTGCGTGAGCAATCACCTGCCAGAAGATATCATAGAAGCTATTTTCTCATGGATGGCAGGTTTGAATGGAGACAGCTAAGTGGCACATGGGCATGGAGTGCTGGTGCTGGAGTCAAGAAGCCCCCAAGTTCACTCTCCTCACAGGTGAAAAAAAGTAGGTTGCTTAGTTCCTACTTAACTATACATCCTTCTGCATCCCATCACCTAAGGATGATTTGGAGAGGGGAGGAAAGTAGTTAATTTCAATTGACTCTAATCTGCCTCTAATCTGAACCTGAACACCCATTTCTTCAACCCCAGATTCACCCTCGTCTCCATCTTTCAACTTTTTTTCTCCAACCAAGTGATGAGCCAAGAGATCTCAACTAAGTCATCTGTAAAATGAAGTTTGTTGAGGTCTCTAAAATCCATTTTATCTCTAATGTCCATGGACCATAGAATCAGCTCTCAGCTCATATTGCTAATCATATTTCATCATGTCTGCCTATAATGCTAATCACTGGACTGAGAGAAGACCTGGGTTCAAAACTCCATTCTACTGGCTATTATGTGTATGACGTTGGGCAAGTCATTTCCCCTCTCTGTTTTCCTTATCTGCACTATGAGGTGGTTGGAATAGATGACTTCTAAGATTTGAAACCAGTGATTACAGAAGTCATTCCAAACTCATCCCACCTCAAATTTTTCCCATTCCTATTGGTGGAACTACTATCCTTCCAGTTACCCTGAAGTCATCCTTGACTTTTTCCTCTTCCTCAACTCTTAAATCCTGTTAGTCGCCAAGTTTTGTTCACTTAGCTTCAGTTTTTCTAGCATTCACCCCCTTCTATCCAAATGGGTCCTCATCACCTCTCCTCAGGACTATGGTAATAGCCTCCCCACTGGTCTCCCTGACTTTCATCTCTTTCCTCCACAGCTCCCAAATTAATATTCCCAAAACAGAGGCGTGACCATGTCAGCCCTTCTTAAAAATGTTTGATGGCTCCCTATTGCTTCTAGGATAAAGTACAATCTCTTCCTGGAATATAAAGCCCTCCATAACCTGGCTTCCACCTACCTTTTAAGTCTTATTTCATATTAACTCCCTTCCCTTCATGGACTCCCCACTCCATTCAAAGTAGCCAGTAAAGGACATTCCATCTCCCATTAGTGAATCTTTGCTTAGGTAGAATGGAAGCTACTGGAATGAAGAGCCTTTGTATGCCCAGCTTCTAGCACAATGCCTGGTATGGGAGGAGGTGCTTAATAAAAGTTTGTTGAAAGATTGTTAGGAGGCTCCTCAATCCATAAGGCACTTCTCCCCACCCCCCACCTCCCAGTCCCCATCTCAAAGAATTCCAGCTTTCTTCAAAGCACCCTTAGGCACCACCTCCTACACAAGGCACTTCTAGAGTCCCTCAATTATTATTCTCTCTTCCTTTTAAAACTACTTTCTACATGATTTATACTTATTCATATGTGTACTTACTTATATGTGTGTTGTATCTGCCCAGCACAATATAAATGAAGGCAGGGCTGGTTTCTTTTTGTCTCCTCACCTAGGAGAGTGTCCTGCACATAATAGGCACTTAATAAATGTTGGATCATTAGATTTCAAGACTCCAAAGAAGAATCCAAGGCCATTTTCTGAATACTGTGCAAGCTGCAGCTACACATTCCATTCAGGAGCTTTATAAAAATACAATTCTGCTTTTTAAAAACATGATCATGAGATGGGAGTGAATCAAAAAGTACAGAATCAGCACAGGGAGGCACTTCGGAGGTGTATGTAGCCTAAGAAGTACCTAAATAAAGGTTCTGTGTACAGTGTAGATGGCAAATATTCACCTTTTAAAGCAACCTTTGCTTAAAAAAGATAATAATCAACAACATTTACATAGGACTTTTAGGTTTGCAGAATGCCCTCTATATATTATCTCACTTGAGTCCACAAGGTGAACATCTAGCAAAGGGAAGCCCCTCTACAGAACATGCAACAAGAAGTCATTGAGGTTTTGCATGAAGACAGACCTCTGGTTCCAGAGAACTCATTAGCCAAGAAGGCAGTCCACTCCACTTCTGGACAGCTCCACCATAAAGTGTTTCCTTATAACACTAAGCCAACTTCTGCTCTCTAGCAGCTCCTATTTAATTTTTCCTAGTTCTGCCCTCCAGGGTAAAGCCTTCGGCTGAAGCCCCCTAAGTAATTACTCTGTGGTTTAAAAGTTATGACTAGTAATCATAGAAACAGACATTTAGCATGATAACAAAATAAAGCCCTGGGTCTGTAGGCAGTGGTTTAAACCCTTTCCACCAATCTAAGCAATAGACGCCAGGGAGAATGAACCCAACGCCTTGCACATAGAAAGAATATGAGTGGTATAAAGTAATGCTACTTTCTCAGCAGGTCAGGATTGATCATGTCATTGGGTCTTGGTTTGGTCTCGATTTTAAAATGAAAGTACTTCTTCACCCCAATCCAATCCAACAAGCATTTATTTAGCATGGAGACGCAAATCCCAAATGAAAGACAGTCCCTGCCCTTACGGAGCTCACATTCTACAGCATACATACGTCTGATAAGTCTATACACATTGATTCAAGGAGGGAGGGAACACAGCTAGGGAGAGCAGGAAAGTTTTGGTTTAAGTGACTCAAGCGTAACCTTGAAAGGCTTCTAAGTAGAGGTGAGGAGGAAGTGCATTCCAGGCATGGAGAACAAGGGTAAGAGAACCACAAAAGGCAAGGGCAATGATGTGCACATAGCCTGGAACCAGGCTTTTGAATGCTAGGTCAAGATTGTATTTTACCCTGGAGACAATAGGGAGCCACTTAAGCTTTGTGAGAAGGGGACTGACATACTTTTGGAAGATTATTTTGGCAGCTGTGTGCAGGATGCTTTGGAGAGGGGAAGAGACTGGAAGCTGGGAGGCCAATTAGGAACCTGGGCCAAAAGTCTGAAGTGAGAAGTAATCAGGTCATGTGAGTGGTGGGAATCTACAATTCAGCAATTGATTAGATGTGGGGAGCGTGGGTGGAGAACCACACCAATCCAGTCCATGTTCCTTACTTTAAATTTGGGGAAACAGGCCAAAAGGGGAAGTGACTTTTCTGGATTTGAGCACACATTCTGTCTCGAGGTTAAATTCTTTTTTCACCAGAGAACCCCAACCTCACTGCCCTCCAGGATAGCGCGTCCTCGATTTATGTATGGAGTGAAGCAACAAGTGGGACCCAGTTCCCTTCATTCATTCTTTTCAAAGAGGACCAAAGAGTTCACCCTGTTGGGCTACTAGAATGCTGGTCACCATGAGCCATCACAAATGCAGGGTGACAGTAGGTGACTTTTGACCCCAGGGGACAGCAGGCACAGATACTCCAAGCAGAGCTGAACAATGCCAAGCCTAATGAAGGAGGTAAGGATGGAAAAGTGTGGACAGCATAGAAGGCAAAGGAGGATCAATGATGGCTTTTTCCCAGTAAGGATTAAGGCACTACTACCAATTGCCTCAGCTGCTGCTGAGGGATCCTGGTACCACAGGTTGCTGAGACTGGTCTTGAACATTACTAATATGTTAGTTATAAATAGTAAACTGCCTAGGCAGAGCTGTCAAACATGGGCATCTGGCCCAGAACACCCCTGAGTGTGGGCAGAACTATATTAAAATGTAATTGGGTTAACAAAATAAAAATACAATAAAACACAGAAGATCTTATGTTTTAAAACTAAGTCAATACGCAGTCCTTAGGGATCCTTATGTATGACCTAGTCACTCCATTTCTATTTGAATTCATTACCCAGAAGCCCCGAGCTTGAGGCCTGGAGTCAGCTCTTAATTACCCCCCAAACTGAAGTCAATTGCAATGTGACTAATGCAAAATCCCTTTACACAAGTATCCATGAAAGTCAGAATGCAAGAAACGGATAGATCCAGGGTTGACTTTCTCATATAAAAAGATTCTTCCATTTTATAATGAAACCAATTAAAATGTATTAAGATGCGGTTAAAACTCTGCTCAAAGAGTTGTGACCTGCATAAAACACCTTCAGAAAATTATTTCCTAAAGAACTGAGGCCTGCCTATCACAGGTGAGTCTAGTGGCCTAATTGGTCTCCCTGCTTCAACCCTTTCCTGTCCAAATCCATCCTTCACAGAGCTGCCAAACTGAAAATCCTGAAGCATTCCCCTGAGCAAGAAACTTCAGCAGCTCCCTGTTACCTCTATTCTAGCATAAAATGTAAACGCCTCAGTTGACCCACCAAACCCTTTGGGATCTGGCTCTTCTTGGAATGATCTCACATTACTTCCCCACACCCATTCCACCATCCAGCCATCTCCTGCTTCCAGGCTTAAAGTGCAAGGCGCTGCGCTTCAGGCCCGCTATCTTCTCTTTTCATTTCCCCCCTCTTACAATCCTGATTCTAGGCTTGGCTCAGGGGCCACCTGCTGATAGGTCATTCCTGATCTCTCCAATGGTTCGTACTAATGACTTTTGTTTCCACTTTTTACTCATCTGTGGACTTGCTATCTCATCCCAACAGTGTAAACTTTTGAAGGCAGGAATCATTTTTGTCACAGTAGTTGCTTATTATATTTGTGTTTAATGGAACCACTTGGATACTGAGGGATGGTGAGGAAGCAGAGTGAGCACCTAAGCTTCTCTGTAGTCAATAGACATTATGTGCAAAGATAATAGCTAACATTGATTAGTGCTTATTATGTGCCAAGCACTGTGCTAAGTGCTTTACAATGACTATTTTTTCCTAATCAGAAAGAGAAGGAAAGGGGGGAGCTTTGTGTGGGTGCGGTATTTGGAGGGAAGCACCAATGCTTTACTAACTGGGTGTTATTCTCTCTTTCCTAGGAAAGAGAAGGGACATCCAAACACAGGGTTGATGAAAAGCAAAATTAAGGCAATCCCTTATTAAGTCCTTACAAAGAACTACTGCAATAAAGCAAAGACACAAGCATCAAGGAAGCAGCTTGATAGTGGCTTGGAAGACTCGACTCCATGCATACATTCTTGGATACGTGTGTATGTGTGTAATTAGCTTGGAAATTTGAAGAAACCTGGAAACATTCTAATAGTTATACATAGAATAAGTTGCTAACAAAGATTAGTAAGAAAGGAATCAAATGGTACCTAATAACTTCTTTACAAACCTGGCTAAACATCTATTTTGCTGGCAACTTAAATTCATCAGTTTTAGTTTAAAAGGTCTGTGGTCTTTGAACAGTCTCCCTTCCAAATTCCAGGTCAAGCACCTATCTTTTTTTTTTTTTTTTTGCTGGGCAATGAGGGCTAAGTGACTTGCCCTGGGTCACACAGCTAGTGTCAAGTGTCTGAAGCCAAATTTGAATTCAGGTCCTCCTGAATCCAGGGCCAGTGCTTTATCCACTTCCCTAGCTGCCCCCAAGCACCTATCTTGTAACCAACTATGAGGTAGACCTAACTACCAGTGTTAGAGGCAGTATGCTCAAATAGGTAGCTCAACCTCTTCCTATCCATCCTTTCCTGTCTATCCCAGTTGAATCTGTAAGGGCAAGAATGGACAGTAGATGCCACACCTTCACATAAGGGCTGCCACTGGGTAATAGGAATAAGTTTCCCTAATCTGTTTACAAATTATGTTACTTGACAGAGAAGCCCTTGGAATCAGATTCCAAAAGATCAATCAGAAAGGAAGTTAAGGACAATTCTGCATTAAAATGAAAGTCTTGGGAAAAGATGATAAATTTTAGGGAGTTATCTCTTCTTAAAAAAAAAAAAGACATAACGCCACTTAGTTTAGACTGTGGCTTCTTATAGTCATACCACACTGATGAAAACAAGGACATAACACTATTAAGGATTTATTAAAAGAAAAAATTTATTCAAGAGAGGTAGGCAAGTATTCCTTTCCTCTATCTTGCAACCTCACCTCAACTCTTGTCTCTGTGCTTGTTAGCTACAGCATTTAGTTCTCAAGATTAGTGCCAAACATCCAGGGGAATGCGCCAGTTACATTTGAGGAGAGGTAATTAAGTGGTTCGTCTTAAAGGGCTCCCAGGTAGGCTTCAGGAATTAAAAGTGAAAGTCAAAGAGATTAAAGGAAAAGCCTTTGGATTATCTTCAGAGTAGACAACCTGCCTAAACGGAAACTTGGCATACTCTAACCAAAATGACCCTCATTTTGATCCTCTTAAAATTGAGAAAAAACATTTTCTATTCACAGTAGTACTCATCAGTGCAGATGATTGGAATACTGCTGCACTCGTCCTTCAAGTATATGTATTAAAGATGCTTATACAAGTAAAGGAGAAATGACACATTCCTTTGGGATTTTTAGGAGACTTTTGTACCCATGTTTACTGAGTTTAAATTCAACTAACCAACACAATCCAGAAGTCAACATTTATCTTCTCCAGTTACCTTTCCTGCACTTTCCCGTTTTCTGTCTTGTTCCTCTCTCTATAGCCCTGAAATCCCCAATAGAACTATCCATAGGTTGTGTTGAAAGTGGAAGGTTTCCAAGCGCCCTGCTTGTCTGCTGCTCTAGAAAGCTTGGAGACCCAATCTTTTTCCTATTAGGAGCTTCTCAAAGATCCCCATCCCCTTCTCTGGGTCCTGTCTGTCTCATAACACAGGTAACACGACTTTCAGACAGACTGGGTGGTTCTGGAGGAGGACCTCCTGCAGTCCTTCCTAGGGATAATCAAGACATTGCATTCACAAGGATGCTTTTTGGGGAGAAGGCTGAAGCTTTATGGACTGAGAGCTAGAAGGGTCCTCAGTCCAATACCCTCATCAAACAGATGATGAATCTGAGGATGGGGGAGGTGATTTGCCCAAGGTCACAGGGGAGCAAAGCTAAGACTCGGGCACAGGTCCTGGGACTGCAAAGCCATAGGCTCCAACTGGGCTTTAGGATTTGTTTCCATTTCAAGATTTGGTAATTTTGTCAATTAAAGAGCTCTTACATTCAGCGCTGAACTTTTTCTAGTGCAAATGGAACAAGACACACCTTTACTGATGTCCTAACAGAAAGCAAATGAAAAAATAGCAGATTATAGCTAAGGCTGTTATTTCCCAAACCAAGTCAGGACTACATCAGAAAGATATGAAAAATGTAGCTAAAATAAATGCCAATGTTTATCCATTTGCTTGTCCCCTCACCCCAGTCTTTGTAGCATATTTTCATTCAATAGTAAGAGAAATCAAACAGGGTGATGATACTAATTTTAAAAACTAAAGCAAAAAAAAAGTGAGGACACAAGAATTGGAAGAGCTTAAGTTATGAAAAGAAAGTTATTTTTCTATATGTGTGCACCCAAATCTAGATACACACAGACTTTTTCTATCTTAAAACACATTCCATTTATCCTGGAAAGGCAGGAGATGAGACATTTGTAAAATGTTTGCTTAAAAATGATCTAAGGAATGTCATGTCACCTTTGGATATTCTGAAATGTTCAATCATCACCGAGACTGTCCTCAACAGACTTAACAAAAAATGGGTTTTCCATTTCCCAAGCAATATCTGAGGAAAAAAGAGGTAAATAGTATTAAGTTTCTACTTTGCACACCAGAAGGAATTCGTTCCCAAAAAACCAAGATTGCTCGGTTTAGGGTGAAGGGGAAAAACTACGTAGGCTGTAGAGTTGAGCAGTCAGATTAGTTCACCAACACCAAAGAAATCCAACTGAAGAACAGTCTTGAAAATGCTTTATTGAACTGCGTGTCTTATTGTAATGTGCAGATGTGTTTGAAAAGACTACAGCTTGAAAATTGTTTTTGAAAATCCTCAACAATCAATAAAAAAATCCCTACTGGGGTTAATTGCTAGGATAACCAGAGGCCTAGTGTAAAATTTTTCCTTTAAAACTTTTTTTTTTGTTGTTGCAGAGACTAAAGAAAACAAACCTATCATTATGTGGAAATCACTGGAACCTGAAACTTTAGGAAAATGAAAATGAAACCAACCCTTTTTTTTTTGGGGGGGGGGACACATGTGCGGATGACCTTTTTGGGTTGCTTTAGATTAACATACACGTCACAGTTCTCTTAAGAACACCAGTGGGTATTCAAGTCTGTAATTTAATTCTAAAATGTGAGTCATTACAGAAATGGAAGGACACAGAAAAAGAAGGCAAGTAAAGGATGGCAAGAGGAGAGAAGGGGAGAAAGGGGAACTGGAAGAGACATGATTATGGATACACCTCGTTGTAAATTTCTCAGAAGCTGTGCGGAACTTTGTTTTAATGTCCTAAATTTACATTCCAAAAAGATTCCTTCCCCATCCCTGTTGACCCCACCACCCCTATCCCACTGCTGTCCCTGCCTCAGGTATAGTATGAAAGTCTATGCACAACCCCACCCCCCAAAAAAACGCTGTACATTTTCTCCTTTTTTTTTTTTTACATAGAGGATTAATAATGTAGGCATGTAGGTGGCATGATTCAATGAAAAGGCTTTTACTTTTTATGCCAGAAAACCCCAATAAATAAAAGGTGCTAAAGTTAGCATTAAGAATTCAGTTGTAATATATTGACAGAGTCTGGGAAGTCAAAGTCTCCAGCCCCCCTGGTACTGACAAGTCTTCGCCAACTAGAAGCAAATACATAAATAACTCAGAAGATGATTGAAAAGGTGAGGCTTTTAAAAAACTAACACAACATAATCCAGGTTAACTTTGTTGAACAGTGAATAAACGAATTCATCTACACCCGAATAAAACATGTTTAACAATTGAAAAAACTTTAAACAACCACAAGAGAAAGTAAAAACGTGAAACAAACATGAACAGGATTTGATTCTGAGGGCACACAGACGGCCTTGCAGCAGATTTCGACAGTAGCTTTACTGTGGTGTCTTCTCGGATGTATTAAAGAGGCTGAACTCCACGTGGGCAGCCAAGCAGACCAGTCCCCCAGGGCGAGGGGCTTCACCCTGCAAAGGGCCCACTCCACTGTATAGCTGGCATCACGTGCTCGAGGCACAGAAAGGAAGGGGGTGCTTCAGTCAGACGGTGGGACATTATTCAAAAGCTACTCCGTGGCTACAAACGGCTAGCGCACACTCACTGTTGGGTCACGTAACCTTTGAATAATGTTGGGGAAAGCTTTGGGTCTCATATAGTTTTACTCCTTGTATTTAAGTTTTTAAATGACAAGGTCACTAGAACTCATGCACGCTGCAAAAAACCTCATGCAGTAGTTAAGGTAAACCATCCAAGCAGTTTTTATTCATTAATATTCATAAATACACACAGCAGCTTCATTAGAGATTTCAATTTTCCTCTTCAGTTTGAATGTGGAGTATTAGGAGCCTTTTGCATGTCAAGGTACAGGAAGCAGGATCACCCCTGCACTGCTACCTACATTTACCTGCTAGAAGTAAAAATTAGTTAAGTGGAAATGATTATCATATATATTTTTTCTCTCTTCCTTTTGAATGTACACAATGTAACAAGAGTGACAGACCTGAAATTACAATCACCAAAACAAACCCAAGATAGTTGTTGTCCACTTTCATTGGCAAATACAGCACAGAGGACACTGTCTGCGGTTTGGGGTGTCATCAAAGAGGAGGTGCTGGAGGCTCATTTCCTTTATTACTCTCTTTTAAATTTAGGTTTTCTAAAGCAACATCTAAAGGCATAATATCTACACAGCCCATAGCACCAAAATCGGCAATTTCCCCCCGTTCATCCTCATCAGAGGAGGAACTTTCTTCACGCATCAAAGTGGACAGGAGAAGCTCTTGGACAAACAGGCTACGGTCTGCCCGCTCACTTTCCATTGACTGACGCTCTGTTTCGGACATCTTAGGATCATTTAACCTGCAGGGTGGCAAAAGAAAACAGAACTGATCAAAGTCAGTTGGTGACGGGCCACGTCCAAAGGTCCTAAGAGGGGGGCCACGAGGCAGTGCCACGTCCATGTCCCTCTGCCCAAAGCTGCCCAATTCCCTGCCCAACAGCTTCTCATCACAGGCACCTAATTCTTTTCTTCGGTAGGTTGGAAATCTGTGCTCTAACAAGGGTTCAAGTGGTAAAAGGAGGGACACCCTGGAGCTGAAACTTTTGGCTTACTCTGATTTCCTGAAATTAGAATCTGCCGCAGGGCCTGAAAGACCATGTGAGAATCAGCTGCTCCAGCAGGTCCTACCCAAGTGGACAGGCTGGACGCTTGCCTTAAGTGTCTGAGGACAAGACTAGAGAAGGTCAGAGGTTGCTCAGGAGGATGGCAACAGGTTGATGCCACTCTCAACCACAACATCTTCTACCGTGCTCTCCAGAGTCCCTGTCGCGTCCTTGCGGGGAGTGCCCATACAAAGAGAGAACCTTAGAGCTCCTAAGTACTGAACAGAAACAAGCCTGGGGCCTCAATTTGCACAAATTAACCCACTTCCCTCCTATGTTGGGAAAGAAGTCTCTGTACTTAGCATGGTTCCAAAAAAAAATTAGGCCATGAAAAAGTAAACATGTTTTTATGGAAAGCAGGATTTGCAGGAATAGCACCTGAAATGCATCCACTGGCAACTGAAAGGCTATGAAAAATATCCTCCATGATACTTTTTTTTTTGGTGGGGCAATGAGGGTTAAGTGACTTGCCCAGGGTCACACAGCTACATGATACATTATTTAAATAGAGGAGTATTTCCCCCAGACATTTTTTTTTTCCCTGACGCCCTCACCACCCATTTCCTTTTGTTTCTTTGCCACTAAAAACCCAACTTTCAATATTTGAATACATTTCTTTCCCTACAGGAGGAGGGAGCGGAAGGCAAGATCTCCCAGGTTTCTTGCTCATAGCTAAGAGCCTGTCCACCTCTTAGGCAGGGATCTGACTTCTTCAGTTTTGGCTCCAAAGAAACAAAGGGAAAGAGGAGGAAAAGAGTATTGGAAAAGGGAGTCATGGGGAAAGTGGAGTGGGAGAATGAGGAGGAAGGGGCAGCACAGATTTTTCCACTACCCCCAGAACAACAAAGAGCAGTTTTTGTTTCCGAGGTGCTTTTAGTGACTTCCCCTGTGAAGGCCAGAAAAGTCGGACAACACCAGAGGCAGGACCCACCAAACAGCTAGTGTCTGTTCTAGAGCTGAAGACACGGGAGCCCTAGCGGCATTAGGGAGAAGGAAGACTGGTATTACATGCCAGCACCTGACTGCCTAAAAGGCCAGGCTCTGTCTTGAAGCCTGAGGGCTATGTGTTCCCTATGGGGTTCTGGGTAATTTCTGGTACCCCCCCCCCAATGTTGGCAAAAGCCTGTACACGAAAGGTGATCAATAATGAACCCAATTAAAAAGCTTTTGGAGCAGTGGAAAGCACAGCAGACATACTGTTAAGGCACACTGGGTCTTAAGAATGTATGCTAGGGGGGGCAGCTAGGTGGCAAAGTGGATAGAGCACCGGCCCTGGAGTCAGGAGGACCTGAGTTCAAAACCAGTCTCAGACACTTGACACTTACTAGCTGTGTGACCCTGGGCAAGTCACTTAACCCCCATTGCCTCCCCCCTCCCCAAAAAAAACCCAAAAAGCAAACTAGTGTGCTACGCTCCTTGGGGAGAGTAATTCCCAGATTTCAGAAGACATCAAAGCTGTTGCTGGTGGGCAGGAGAGTGAGGTCCAAGGCCCTGGCAAGGAAGCTACATCTTTAGGCCTCCTAGGTGAATACACACCTAAGGAAGCAACCCTGAGATAGGGTCCTAAAAGGCACAACGAGCTCTGCTTCAGGAGGTAATGGCGGCCCTCACTTGGGCTCCTCCATAAACTGACGGTTTACCTGAGAAAAGAATCTAAACAGGGGTTCATGTTGGCTAAATGAATCTCCATCCACTGCTTCCCTTTACAAGGGAAGAGAACAGGCCCCCTGGAATAAGGCAAGGACCCGAGGGTGGCCACTACTTTAAACACACAGCTCATCATTTCACTTTTTCTCCCTTCCCTGTATTCTTCTGAAAATCACCCACTGTGTGACTTGACTTGAGTCCAGAAGTTAGACAATCCACCCGTAGCCACACAAAACTCATTTCAGCTGCAAATAAGACGTCTTTGTAACGCTGGTTGGGTTGTCTGCCATCGCTCACTCCTATGGACCCTGTGGTTTCTTATCTATCCATGCTGACAAGTTAAGTCTCAGCTAAGCAGTGCCTACATTCTAAGTTTCTTTGGAAAACCCTTTCATAGCAGGGAAGGTCTAGACCATTCATGCAACATTTATGTTACAGTCTCAGCAGAATGAAAGATAATGGGAAAGCGATGTGAAATAGGTGCTTGTTATTACCTGTGTATGTACTATTGTGAAAAATAAACTTTTTGAACAATAAACTACACCCAGATGAGATGCAATTGATACTGAAAAACACTTTCAAAGTAACTACCTGGCCAAGCCTACTTTAAGGAGGCAGCATGGAACAGTGAAAAGGACCGTAGGTTTGTGGGGCAGAAGACCTTGATTGGTGAGCTCTGCAGAATGCTACCCCTAGCCCTCCCTGCCCCAGTGTTCTCTCTAAAATGAGACCATGATACCTGTATGAGCAATCAATGTGATCCTAATGATATGAACCACAGTGTATGCAAAGGGCTTTGGAAGCTCTGTAGCCCCAAAGAAAGACAAGCTCCATTCGTTGTTGAACCAGCCTATTCAGCAAGCAGCCAGGCCTAAACGGCCGAGGTGATTGAGAGAAACACCAAACACATAACTTGCTCTAAGGAGCCACAGGCTTCACGACAGATCCGAATGTGAGTTCAGATGTAGGGTGGAAGGGCAAAGTTAATTTAAGGTAAATACTGAAAAGCTTCCAATTTCTAAATGAAATCAAAGCAGAATGACAAAGAATTAGCTACCTCGTAAGAAGAAACTGGGAGTTCTGAATAGTTTGCTGACTGTTTTCTGTATTTGTCGTGTTGGTTGTTGCTGTCGATTGTGTAATTGTAGTGGTGACGCTGCTGGCATTAGTGCGCCTGGTTGCATTACGGGCTGTCTCCAGCTGCTGCCGTGCTGCCTGTGCGTGCTGTCGTTCTAGCTGCAGCTGCATCTGGAGCTGTTGTAACTGAGAAGCTGAGGGGCCAGAAGAATTGAGTTGTCCTCCCGCAGAACGTCTCACTCCTGATAACTGAGATAAAAGCTCTGCCAACAGAAATGGAGAAATGCTGTAATCCAGGCCACTTACGTGGGCACAAAACAAACGCGCCATAACTGAGGAAAACCTCAATAAAACACGTCAACATCCAATCCAGAGCTGCTTGGCTAAAGGCACACTGGTAATTCAGAGCCAACCGTGCCCCTGTTTTAGTGACTCGTCATTTTGATTACTCGTGGCACACATGACGGAGGCTTCCTCTTGTTACTCAGCACTTCTGGGCTGTCTCTCCATCCCACTAAGGGACCCAGACTCAGGGGATGTGAACTCAATAATACCCAAAGTAAAAGTTGGAAAGAACGGTTGAGAACAGTGGTTCTCCGTCTGTGAATCACAGGGGAAGGAGAAGGAACAGGGCACCACAAGGGGGCCTCAAACCCACATGCACAGCAAGAGTTTTCACTTGGTTTTTCAGTGTAAACAAAATCTCCAGTGACTTGAATAGACCCAATAAGCAAACATACTTCCTGTTGCTTGTCTCGTACAAATATCTACTATTTTCCAAATGCACATATATAGATATATCTACTTCCATATCTACAGTTTCAGTAAAAATTCATTTAAGAATATTCCTGAATTCATAGTAGTTTTTCTTTTAATCAATTATTTGAATTCTTAGTAAATAGATACTCAAAGCACAACTAGAATTAGGCAGAGGTCCAATAAAATCTCTTGATGTTAAACCTTTTTAAGTTTGAAAAGGGTGGAAACCCCTTAATGAAAGCTTATTTTGTTAAAGCAACAGACCCACCAGAAATGGCTTTTCTGATTCCCCACCATTTTGATCTGTGTATACTAATGATTTTCCCCTGTAGAAAAACAAACAAGTTGGGCACATAAAAGGAATGTTTTACTTTTAAGTTTTTTAAAAAATCTATCAATATCTTTTGTCTTCACATAGCTTAGCATAGTGCCCTGCACACAGTAGGTGCTTGCTGACGACTTTCAGATTCTTTGCTTCTAGAGCTGAACCCCACTGTCTCCCAGGGGGGTGCTAGAGGTCACAGCTGGAATGCTGGGAAAAAGGACATGGAGAAGGTGAAGCCTGGCCACACGAAGGTGGCTAAGATAGTGACATGGAAAGAGGGACTAAGAGGGACTTAGAGAAGAGAAAATACAAGGAGCCATGACTGTGCTCGGCTCTCAGCCAGCTCACACCTGCTAGAAACAATCAGCACACTCTACAAATCATGGCTTGAGTTACTGTTTGTTTGACTGCTTCAACTTAAAGGGACGGGGATGATGCTCATGACACTCCAGATTAACCTTAAAAAAAAAAACCCTTAAAAGCGGGTTTTGTGGACATTTTTTCTCCCTGAAGAGCCGGCTGTTAACCTTCACTAGCCCACTGCTGATTGTTCTTTTCAGTTAGCCGAAGGGTTCTCCTACAGAAGAGGAGAAACATTGCTCTGTATAGAAACAGAAGACCAAAGGGAGACAAATTTGGGCTCAACATTAAGATGAATTTTTCCAACAACCACAAGAGCACAAAACCAAAATGGGCTGTCTAGGGGGAAGTGAACTCACTCACTGGAGGTCATTGGAAGGGACTTTACAGGACCTTCTTGTTGGCATAGAGAAGATTCCTGTTTCCCTCACCCAGTTCCTTACCTTGATTGCTGACTCGGGACATTATTTACTGCTGCCCTGATACCTGATTTGCCTTGCCCACTTTATCCTGGCTTACATGCTGTCTTTCTGCCCCTTCTGTCACTGGCCTTGGCCTCAGGGCACATGTGTTACCGCAAGCTTCTCTAGATCACAGAACCCTAGCGTTGGACAGAACTCCTTAGAAAGCCATCTAATGCAGCCCTGGCAAAATAGCCTGGTGCTGACTAATTCACACTCAGGTGCAAACACCTCAAAATCAGGACTATAAACATGCTAGCTGACCCAGGCTTGTGTTCCTCAGGCCCTCAATCACAGAGGAAGCTGCTTCATTTGAGCGGGGTTTCCCCTAATTATAACAGAATTCTGCAGGGAGGGGAGGGAATTTACCACCACTCCAGAATTCTGACTGACCTAAAGGTAGCAAAGAATCATCAGCTAATTAGCACTAGCTAATCTGACTCCTTTTCCATTTCTAGAAGTAATGGGAAACAGAAGTATTTGTCAAATCTGCTGCTTGTCCAAGGCAAAAGAAGCCTATCCTGTAAAATCTTGGTAGAAATATGGCCCAGGCAGGTTTTCTGCTCCTTTTCAGGGGTCCCAGGGCCTGGCATCTTTGGTCTCCTCTTGGTTGCTCTCACTCTTGTCTCCTTTCATTGTGTCAATACAGAACCAGTCCTGTGGCAACGCCCACTTCAGCCAATGACCTCGAAGGCTGCTGCAAAGTGCCAATGAGACTATGGCTTGAAAGAGCTTCATCTGCTCTGATTTTCAGAGCCCTCCTTCTGCTGGGATGGCTCACCTTTCACTTTCTTGCTGCTCTCGACAAGCACTAGTCACCTATTCTTCACTCAAGTAAATGAATGAAAGAGAGGGGATTCAGTGGGGATTCACTAGGTAAGCTAGGTGATGAAGTGGACAGAGCAGTGGAACCACACTCAGGAGACCTGAGTTCAAATACTGCTTCAGACATATACTAGCCGTGTGACCCTGGGCAAGTCATTTTACCTCTGTCCCTCTCAACTTTTGCACCTGGATCCCAGCCCTGGACATCTCTACTTAGGTGTCCTGTTGGCATCTCAAATTAAATGGGTCCAGAATTGAACTTCTCTCCCTCTCACAACTCCATACTCTCCTCCAAGTGCCCCATCATCCACCTGGCAACCTGCCAATAGTTCCTGCCTCTTTCTCTTCCCTGCCCTGCATTGCACCCTCTCTTCTACTCACATTAGTTCTACTTCTGGAATCACTCACAGAGAGAGCCACACTAGTACAGGATGTCCACAGCCCCTGCCTGGAATATTCTAATATCCTCCTAATTATTCCCCTCGTTAGTAATTTTCCCTTCTTTAATTAAAAGATCACAAAACCATCAAATAACTCTCCCAAAGGCACAGACCTCAGGACCTTGCGCTCCTCAAATATCTTCAGTGGCTCCTGTTGCTTTTAGGACCAGACACAAGCTCCTCAGCCTCCAATCCGGGGCCTCCACAATATGCCTCCCTGCTCTCCTCTTTGTGTTTTATTTCACATGGCTCTGCGTCACATTCTTTATATCCCAGCCAAATGGGGCCATTCCCCGCCCCATCCACCCTCTCTCCAGCTTCCCCCTGAGGAGCCTTCATCTTCCTTTAAGTCCCAATTTAGGGATCCTCCTGCATCGATGTTAAACATCTGTACTTACCTCTTTAGTGTCTAGGAGCTCTTTAAGGGCAGGAACTATTATTTCTTTTTAAATCAAAACCCTTTTTTTCCCCACACAAAGGCACTGCAGCCAACAGAAGCAAGAAGAGTCTGCCATCAGAGAGCTCCCATTTGCTGCAGCAAACTTTCACTCAAACCCATTCCCTCAACAGGACAGCCCGGTTCTAAACAAAAATTATTTACAGTCACTGCAAATTGCAGTTTGGAGTTTAAAGCAGAATTATAGGCTCTGGGATAGTGAGCAAAGGGGGACTAATGATGAATTTGGTGTCTTCAGATTCTTTCACTTATGTTTTCCTAAGCTACCAGAAGATACATTTTCCAGGACCTTGAGTTTTTACAAGATCCGCCTGTGATTTTACCCAAAGACTAACATGTTCTCATCTGACTTTCATATAAGAAAAGATTCATTTCTTAGTCCTTTACCCCTTTAGGGCATAAGAACACAAGAGAAAACCATCAAAAGTCACTCATTTGTTTTATTATTTATTCAGTGCTTGGGGGAAAAAAAGCTATGATTCATGTTATCTATTGCCAACTTTTAACATTTTAAGGATTTTTAAACATTTTAAATTAAATTAAATTTAAAATTTTTATACTGAGAGCTGGTAGCTGTTTGATGGACAGGGCACAAAACCATACATAAGGGGTGGCTAGGTGGCCCAGTGGATAAAGCACCAGCCCTGGATTCAGGAGTACCTGAGTTCAAATCCAGCCTCAGACACTTGATACTTACTAGCTGTGTGACCCTGGGCAAGTCACTTAACCCCCATTGCCCCGCAAAACAAAACCATACATAAAGAACCAAAATTTCACAAGGCAGAAATTTTCTTTATGAGGCAAATACAAAAAGGTCTTACCAGCGATAGGATCCATGGCTTCCCTATTGCTTGGAGAATATGAACTCTGCGAAGAAGAAAGCCCGCCAGTAGAACTGCTAGTAAAGTGCATGTTTGATCTACGGGCCCGAGGACCTCCTAGTCCCCGGCCAGGGTGAAACATTCTACGTACATGTCGAACACCACTCGATTCATCGTAACCCACAAGTTAAGAAAATAAACCAAATGACTTGGGAAAATCAATACAAGCATAGCCTTTGTTAGGTGGGCAAACAGATTTTTCTAAAATGCCTCTCGGCTCTTCGATGAAACCTCCTGTCTCTCAGTTACCACTCAAATGGAGAACAAGCCAGGCTGCCTGGATTCTGCTTGAAAAGAGTGGAAGATTAGCATTCGAATACAGGACCACCTCCTGCCCTCTGGAGAGACTTTTAGCAGCCTCCCAGAAGGAAGCCAAGAAGGTGGCTGGCCAGCAGAGGCTAGTCTCTTTCCTAAGACATGTCTAACTCTCACCTCTACTCCCAGACAACGGTATGAAAAATAAAGCAGAGACGCCGGGGAGAAATGACAGCCAACAGTAGAGGAGGGCCCACTACTTACTAAAAGTCTATTTTCTAATTCTTTAGTTTAGGTGTGTGGGACAGTTCAGTCCAGGAGCAGGTAACTCTAGCCCTACCCTGGTTTCCCCTGAAGACATTAGTAGAAAGACTCTTCATGGATTTGGGCAAACCCTTTTAACTTCCCCGGGCAGAAGGGTTTTCATCTATCAAATGAGAGAGTTGGACTGACTGTATCACCTCAAAGGTTCCTTGACCTTGTGGCATTTAACATAAGCTGAAAAGCCCCCAGCACCATATTCTCTCCGAGGGAGAGACCATGGCCCCAAGCAGAGTTCAGAAAGCCTACATTACTTACTCTGGCCTAAGAGGAGAACGAGCACCAAGAGATAGCAGATCCAGGTCAAGAGGGTGTTCCAAGATGGTGCCAGCCCTCATGTTCTTGGTTTTTATCCTTTTGATAGAGGTGTGTCACTACACAATGAACAAAGCTAATTGGCTAGTCTCATTCAGTTCCATTGGTGGGTGTGACTTTGAGGGTGATCCATATTAAAATGAGCTCTACAGATGACATCAGGATGGTGTTTCCCAAAAAGCTCTCCCCAAGGTGCTCAAGGCAAAGTCCATTATCTAGGGTGGTATAATCTCATCAGTTCACTGAACCAGGCACAAAGAGTCTATCTCCATTTCTATAGTATGCCCTGCACTTGATTAAAACTTCCTCCTAAGAATTTGACCTCTTTAAAGTAGGGGTGGGGGGAAGAAGAGAAAAGTGACTAAAACTGGGTCCCCCCAAGAAATCCATATATTTTTTTTTTTTGCAGGGCAATGAGGGTTAAGTGACTTGCCCAGGGCCACACAGCTAGTAAGTGTCAAGTGTCTGAGGCCGGAATTGAACTCAGGTACTCCTGAATCCAGGGCCGGTGCTTTACCACTGCGCCACCTAGCTGCCCCGAAATCCATTATTAATATTTTCTCACAACTATTACATGAATTTGTACTAAGAGGTTTTAAAGAAGGATAACTGTAAGGCTCATAAATTCACCCTCATCCTCTGGTTACATGTCTGTGAACAGAAAACCATGATCTCTAATTTCCCCTTAAGTTAGGAGAAAACTCCAGGAAAGAACAAAACTGAAACTTGGAATTGGACAAGATCACAGGATTAGATTTGGACCTTGAAAGGATTCAGAATTCATCTCATATTTTACGGAGAAGGAAACTGAGGCCCAGAGAGACTGTGACTTGCCTAAGGTCACCTAGGGTCACATAGGTAGTAAGTGGCAGAGCCAAGGTTTATATTCAGGTCTGAACCCCAAAACGCTATTGTTTCCACCAGACCATACTACTCTTTCCCTGCCTGGTACCTACATCAAAAGTTGACAAAATAAAACCCGGACCCCCTGTTTTCCAGAGCTAAGACCCAGCAAGCAAGCTGTGCCCGGAGCTTGGCAAAACAACAATCCTTTGCCATCACCCTCTGGTCTAGTGACATAATTCAGCAGGTGTTCTATGATCAAAGACACACACTGGACAAAGTCCTGCAATGAATCAAACTTCTCATTTCAAAATGGGAATGTTTTGAATTAACCCATAGACAAACCTCAAGAGCTTCACCTCACCCTCTCCCACTGTCATCTGCATCTCTAGGGCACACACTCCTCCTTGCTTCTATGTCAGGAATTGTTATTATCCCCTACTACTCCTAGCCTCTCCACTCCACTCCCATTGTCTTGTCTGTAATTGTTTTTTCACAGACACCATCAATATGAATTCTGAGTGCCTCTCTCCTTCTGCTGAAAGAATCAACCAGTAAGAGTGTGATGGGTAATCCTTAGCCCTTCAGCTCTTCCTTTCCGTGGTATTGGATTCTCAAGTGATGCAGCTTTGACTCACTCCAGTGAGAAAATAATGAGATTTGGCAGATACTCAAAGGCCCACCTGGAGATTAATCTAAACTGATTGAATTAAGTGAGACTAACTGACTTGGCTTTTGTTTTTCCAACTGATTATTTGATTAAATTCTATAAAGTATTTCCTTGGTAAATTGATTACCACGACAAATGTAAATTAATTCTAGAAGTACTATTTTTTAAAATAAGCTTTTAAAAAGTTATTATTTGGAATTATTGCATATTGTACATTATATTCTGAGTCAAAGAAAATTCACATTTTTTGCAATCATTATTGTCCTCAATTTTTAAATCCCTATGAGACTTGGATTATGGGAATTTACCATTTGAGACATTAATTAACTTCATTCATGAGAGGAACACATACAAGAGCAGGCATTAAATGCTCACAGAAGAGGAGACACATATGAAGTCCCGGTACTGCACTGACTTGGGAAGGGCCAAGAGAACGGCTATTGGCAATAGTTGAGGTTGGCTTCTTTTGGCTCCATTTCCCCACCATATTGTACAGATGGCTGGAAGTTTTCATCTCACCCATCTCATTTTGCACCTGGCTTCTATTCCCCCTCCAATATGCCTGATGCCATGGATGTCTCAATCCCATGCATCTGATTAAGTCTGAATCAGTTTCCTTCAATATGTTGGGTGGCATGGACATATATTCCATCCATCTATTTGAAGCCTGGCATACTGCATGGGCTGTATATATTGCTCAAGTGTGGGAATGCTCATCTCCCATCACTTCTCTATTCTAATTATCTCAGATGTCATGATGGACACAATGTTGGATTTGGCCTTGACATCTGCTACCAATTATATTAGATTCTTTAATTTCTCATAATGGCACGAGGATAATTAGGCAGATGATGAAAAAAGTGATGAAAGAAGATTTTTTAAAAAATTCTTTTCTTAATTAATATCACAATTGTCTTCTCAATTTATTCCCCACAGGGGAAACGTGGCAATATTAAGTTTTAGAGGATGTTTCAATTTTTGTTTTTATCATATGTTTCAGGCATAACAACTAGACAATAATCGTAAAATCTTTAAAAAATATTCTGAATTTCCTTAGCTATGTTTTTGAGAACTCTCATTGTTTGATTTGATCATTGGCCAAGCTATTTAAAGTTGTGTTAAGCTCAGTTTTGTAGGAAACTTTCCCAGCTGATTACCAGCATCTCAAACACCTGAGGGACTTTACAAATGCATCTGAAACTCTACAGCTGAGACTTGTTAGTTGATCTTCAGCATCCACACCTGAAAAACTTCCCTTCCACAACCACACCCAGAGGACTCTGAGAAAAGATTTCCAAAGACTTAAATGGACATTTTCCTGTTTACCTTTTCCCCGTTGTATACACTGTTTATAATGTCCACTTACTAAAGGGGGGTAGCCCTTTCTGTTTTTTCTGTTTGTAATGTCCTCCTGCTAAAAAGGAAGTGCCCCCTTTAGCCTTTGTTAACTCAATTTCTTTTATATCTTTTCATTCCCTTTACATTGTTAGTCATAAGTATCTGTAATGTTATTGCTTCATTAAGGAAACAATGTTTCTTAACGAAGGGGGGAGGAGAACGTGAGAAAATAATGGGATTTGGCAGATACTCAATGGCCCACCTGGAGATTACTCTAAACTGATTGAATTAAGTGAGACTGACTGACTTGGCTGATTAGCCAACTTAAAGTTAATTAGATTGTAACCTCACCTGACTGGCTCTTAAGAAGTTATTGTTCTCAGAAGCTAACTCAACTGGAGACACCTTCAAGTCCAGTGAACAATGGATTTGGATGATACCTGCCAATCAGCTTGAAGCAGTGTGTAAGGACCGCCCATGCTCCAGACCTATAAAAAGCTTCCACTCAGTTTGAGGAGTTCATGGTTGAAGCAGGCTCATAGCAGAGGACTTGAGGAAGAACTCGACCAGGCTGGAACCCTATTTCCTTAATTTTCTGAACTCCATGTGTTCTCTTTTTCCTAGTACCTGGTATGCTTTAATAAATGCTTAATGCCCAAAGACTGGTGCTAAAGCTTGTAATCTAAGGCAACCACACATTTAGATTTCAAACATCACACTCCTTTCCTCCCCTCGACTCAGTTTCCTTCCCCTTTGCCATACTTGGGTCTGGCCTCCTTCTGCATGCTTGGAATTCCTGACAGTCTGGTTTCCAGGGCCATGAAATAACTGAGGTGTTACTGTGGAACTGGCTGTCTAGGACCAGACAGGAGACTCTGGTTTTAATAAAATGTACCAGTTATAACAGAGTTGTTGTTTTTTAATCACACAGAGAAGATAATTTTTCAAAGAACTAAAACGTTGACAGAGTCTTGGTTAATGAATGATATAGGACCCCACCATATGCAGTGACTAGATAAGGCCCTACCTATATGTGACATGCCATCTGATTTCTGAGTAATATTAAAGAGGACTCATATACACAGAAGTCCATTTTTAAGTGAGTTTTGCCCTTTCTTTCCATTGTGAATAAGCAGAGTTTGGATATTTGGTCTTTTCTCTCACTTGCCTTTTAGACAATCAAGCACATGTTAGTAGCTAGAGCCAAGAGCGACACATGCAATTCCTTCCTTTTTTTTCTTGCTGGCACATAAAAGGATATTAAATCTCTAGGGGCTCTGTGTTCAAGTGTGAGATGAGCTGCAAAGTCATCTGTGACATGATTAGGATCTCCGCCAGGTAATGCCGCACAGATTGGACAAATCTGCAATGAAAGCCAGAAGAACAGGTTTAGTAAATGGCTATTTACCAACAGACACAGGCGACAATGAGAACTGAGATGTGACTAGATACCAGCTAGTCATTAATAATCGCATCACCACTTAGGAAACACAAATACAACAGAAAGTACAACTGCCACATCCCAAGGCAGTGTTCTAGCTTACTGCTGGCACTGCTGGTTTCAGATAAGCTTGGGTATGAAGAAGGGTAGGCTTAAATTCTTGTGCAGACCAATAATAAAACTGTGAAAATGGAAAAATGGTCCTTGGGTTACAGTCTTAGACAGGGGCTTCAGTCAGATACCTGCTAGACACACCCGCCTACATAGCTATTTGCAGATCCCAGAAAGCATCTACTCATAGATTTACCCATTCACATTTGATGGTTTCCATCCCAGCAAGGTCAGAGCTAGGCCCACAGCCCCTCCCCAGAGAGTAATTGCACAGCCCTGGACAAGAAGCCAGGTATTAAAATGTGAATGTGAGGTCTGAAGTCTTTTCAACATAGGGAGGGAAAACAAGTAAGGTTTTCCCAGGGGAAAGGAAAACACATATACAAAAAGACACTGTAAATTCCTGTAGGGTAAATAAGATGAACTGAACCCATATAAGTGACAACAGCAGTTAAGAAAATGGTCTTCTGAGAGGAAAAGACACATAGGAGAAGTTCATCTAAGGTACAAGAACTCCGGGGTCAGCCCACGATAAAGAATCTATGATCAAAAGGCAAGGAGCTTAGAATCCAAATCTCTCTGACACAGCATGAGGCCGAGGAATGAGGGCCTGAGGGAAAAGTTAGAGAAGAAAAAAGGATCTAAAAGCTACAGCCTAGAGGGGATACCCACTGAGTTGTTGGTAGAAGAGGGATTTCAACAGAAAGGGAATTCACTCCTCCAGAAACCCAGAAGGGTGTTGAGGGTTTATAGCAACAACACGGCCTTTAAAAGGATGGGAAAAACAGGGTGAATATGCAGAGCCGAACCCACAGGTAAGTCTCCTGCTCACTGCAATAAGCTCCAGAATATTATAATGCCTTTTTTTTTTTGGGGGGGGGGGGGAGGCGGTGGGGCAATGAGGGTTAACTGACTTGCCCAGGGTCACACAGCTAGTAAGTGTTAAGTGTCTGAGGCCGGATGTGAACTCAGGTACTCCTGAATCCAGGGCTGGTGCTCTATCCACTGCACCATCTAGCTGCCCCCCACCCCCGCTTCAGTTTTAAACCTCCAATCCTATGAGTTAATCGTATTTACAAATGAAGAAACCGAGGCTCCAAGAAGTTAGACAGAAGCTAGGAAGTATTGGAGGCAGGGTTCAAATCACTGGAGAGAGACTGTATCACATTGGGGCTCATCACTGGAGGCTGTCCGCAATATGACAGGGCTTAAAGATGGAAGGGGGCTCAGAAACCACCTGGTCTAACCTGCTTATTTTACAGAAAAGGAAGCTCAAATCTCTGGAAGCCTACAGACAGCACAGGGCAGGATTCAGTTTCACTTCAATGCAACAAGTGTAGTCTATTGTGTGCAGAGCTTTGGGCGGGTAGGTAGCACCATAGTGCATAGAGCACCAGGCCCAGAGTCAGGAAGAATCATCATCCTGAGTTCAAATCTGACCTCAGACTGTGTGATCCTGGGTAAATCACTTCACCCTATTTTTCTCAGTTTCCTCATCTATAAAATGAGCTAGAGACGGAAATGGCAAAATACACCAGTATCTTTGCCAAGAAAACCCCAAATGGGTCACCAAGAGTCAGACATGACTCCACCAGGCAGTTAGTCCCATGGGATTAGAATTCAGGACCAAGACTAGGGATGGATATATCTGTGCAGAAATTTTCTCACTGTTCTCTGTGTCTCCCACAATGTCTAACCCAGGGATAAGGACATGACAGGCGATCAGGGCTTGCTAGGGAATCAAAAGTTTAAGTGTCTGGACTTTCAGCTTCCTTATAACTCAGATTTCCATTAACTTTCTGATCCATTTTCAAAAACTGCTATGATTCCCCTCATTCTGTTTTCTCCAGGTCAGGCCCAGGGCTTTACACATGTCAGCAGCAGAGGTCACGCTTGGCATCTTCTCCCATCTGTCTCATTCCTTCCCTCCCTCCCCCTTAAGAAACAGTGCTTGTGAGGTGTTTGAAGGAAGCAGCTGCATAATGTAATCCAAGGGTCAGTCATTTTTCAGAAGTGCTAGGCTAACATGTTGGTCACCATTCTGGAGGATGGGGATAATAAAGGGGCCCATGTGGTGTAGAAACAGCAGCTTCTAAACACCAACAGGCTGGAGCGCCTGTCCATGTGCAGTGGACAAAGTATGTCCATAAATGTTTATCTTTCTGAAAAAAGAAAGCCAAGCGGTAAAGCACTGGTGCTATTGAAGGGGCGGGGACGCTTTCTATCTAGCTCATTGTGCAGGTAGTGCCTCGCACCACTTTAGAGGCCCAGGGCTTCTCTGGCACTTGCCACCTAGTTTGGAGGGCCTCACTCTCCTCAGCTATAAAACAAAAGGACTGGAGGGTTTCTGAGGCTCCTCCCAACTCTAAGTCTAGGAAACAAAAGCCAATTCATTCAAGTCATTCATCCACTCAACAACCACTTATGGGGGGCAGCTAGATGGCGCAGTGGATAGAGCACCGGCCCTGGAGTCAGGAGTACCTGAGTTCAAATCCGGCCTCAGACACTTAACACTTACTAGCTGTGTGACCCTGGGCAAGTCACTTAACCCCAATTGCCTCACTAAAAAAACAAAAAAACAAAAAAAACAACCACTTATGAAGATGGTGCTCTATGTCAGGCCCCTGACTTCAAATGGACAATGTAGCAGGAAGGCTATGACAGACAGACATTCTATTGTTGTTGTTCAGTCGTGTCCCATTCTTGGCAAAGATACTGGAGTGGTTTGTCATTGCCTTCTCTGGCTCATTTTACAGATAAGGAACTAAGGCAACCAACATCAAATGACTTGCCCAGGGTCACATGGCCTTTCTAGCTTAGTTACTGTGTCTGAAGCCAGATTTGAAAGAAGGAACCTTTGAGATCAATGTGACAGTGTAGGGTTACAGTGAGGGGTCCAGCTCATTAAATGACTCTGTTAACAAGTAAGCAAATCTACCATTTGAAGACTAAATGATGTCTTACCACCGATCTGGTTCATGAAACACAGATTCATTTGCTACTATGTACTTCCTCAATCAGCAGATATCAGCAGTACAAGTAGCCTTTTACTTTACTGACTGTGCCTGAGGCCAGATCTGAACTCAAGTGTTCATGATTCTGGGCCCAGACCCCTATCCATTGCACCACCTAGCTGCCCCACGACATACGCAGGCCAATGTGGAATCTTATCCAATTACTATCATGAAAAGTAGAATATAATAAACACAAAAGAGGGGCAAAGGGTTACCTAAGTCCAGAGGAAGAAAAGATCATTTCTGAGGGGAAAGCTTTTTCATGAGAGCTGCATGTAGGAGATGGCATCGAAGTTGGTCTTGAAGGATGGGCAGGATTTCAAAACCTGCAGACAGGGCATTCCAGGAATAGGGAAGTGTGAGCTAAGGCAGAGGTAAAAACTACTCCATGTGTCACCAGACGTGACACATCCAGCTGGGAGTAGGCTAGGATAGAGAGATCCCTACAAAGAGGGAACACTGTGGGCTAAAGCTGGGAAGATTTATTTCTACTGTGAAGCTTAATTATTTGTTTGGTTTAAATTGCTTTGCTTTCATTAAAGGCGCGCACGCACACACACACACACACACACACACACACACACACACACACAAAAATGGGGGGGGGAGGGGGTACACAAAACAGTGGACTTCATGCTTCCCATCTCTTTTCAGAAGAGGGAGTCAAACTATGATACCACTTTCCCACCTGCTCACCTATAATCCACCATCAGATCACTGCAGTCCTGTTGCTTGGATTGCCTGTCACAGAAGCCTAAGAAGATAGCTGCTAAATAAGCCACCGCCTTGGCTGGATTTTTGCAGGGCCCTCATAAATGCGCACGTGCCAATGACAGCTCAGACCGGCACATGCACCCTGACCCCACTTTGGTTGCTGGCCTGCTGACCCTTTTGCTCATCCTTTCAGGTTCCTGACAAAGGCCCAACTGCACTTCTTCACACTTTCCCTCGCTCAGCTCAAGATCTCTACTGAGAACCCCACAAAACACGGCAATGGGCACGGACGTCAGTATTTTATTGTGCTGACACGCACGTGCCACAAAGCAAGCAAAACAAGGTTCTTTCCAGGTGGATCCTAAGAACACAAAGGGCAAGAGCATGTGCTTCCTGAGGAGTTAAGTATACTGCATTCTAAGAGCTGGGACCATCTACACACAAGGTTTGAATCTGGGGGTGGGAAGGCTGGAGGAAACTACTAGCAATAATAGCAAAGGTAATGATGGGTCACTTTCAGTGGTGCCCCCTGCCTCCTGTCACCCCATGAGGTAGGCAGTGTATTGCTAGGATTCCGTTTTATAGATAAGGACACGAGCTCAGAGCTCGGCTGCCTAAGACAGCCTGGCTGGTAAGAAGGAGGGCTAGGACATGCAGGCAGCAGCTCTGGTATTGCTGGGCTCACTGATGAATTCAGGTGTTGGTGGAGAAGGAGCGGAGGTGATTCTCAACAGTCACATGTCAGACCATAACAATAAATGGGGGAAAGGGGCATCTCTATAAAACCCAGCAGGGCCAGGGCAGCTAGGTGGCACAGTGGATAAAGCACCGGCCCTGGAGTCAGGAGGACCTGAGTTCAAATCCGGCCTCAGACACTTAACACTTACTAGCTGTGTGACCCTGGGCAAGTCACTTAACCCCAATTGCCTCATTAAAAAATAAAACAAAAAACCAGCAGGGCTAAGCTAAACCACAGCCTGGGTTCTGATTTAGCTGGCAAAAGTAAGAACTCAGAGCTTCTGGGAAAGCCTGACCTGCTGCCAGAGACAAGCACTGTATCAGGATCTTGTCTAGTGAATGGCAGAGAAAAAGAACAACTATGAGATTGTGACAAAAGACAAACATATTTCACAGATGAATACAGCTTAACTTCTAATGACTGTCATTTTATTTCATCATTTTGCTTGTCCTTAGGATCTCTGCCAAAAAAGCCCAACACAATAAAAGGTGAATGATGCAATTTGCTGTAGAAGAACCTAAACTTAAGGAGACGGAAACAATAAATTCTGTTCTCAAAATGGTTATGACATTGGCAGGAAGAGAGCTGGTTGGTGGTCAGCAAGAGTGTGCTTCATGATGGCAGCCATGAGAACGCTATGAAGAGTGGTGGTCGGAAAAAGGATCTGTTGGTTACTTCCACGGTCAATGGAAAAGTAGGTCTGTCAGTGGTAGCCATGGTTTGGTCTGGCTGATCCAGGTTGATATGAGTCAACCTCCTGACAATGGCCTTTCCAAGGCTAGGGACAATGCTAAGCATCTTTTGATTCTTCCACAAGAGTGAGCTGGAAACCAAGGTAGCTCAACTCTAATCTAAGCTTGTCCTTCTGTAAAATGAATAACCTGCAGATCTGGATTTAAAACACAAGTGTAGGATTCTCAGTGACCTCCCCAGCCATAAGGATGCTCAGTAGCATATTCAAATAGCTCCACCCACTCCTTGATTACACTGATACCCCCACCCCCGAACTTTCCACACTCCCTTAAGGTCAACAATACTGAACAGATAGCTCATACACTAAAAATCCCAAATACAAGACATCAGTATTTATTTTTGCCTTTCTACTACGATATGTTTGATGACCTGATAGTTAATGTAGATGTGTTAATAAATAGCTACTTGAGAGAAAATACCAGAAAAGGCTACTGCACTATTTTGAAATAGACCTAAAGACCTTGAGATAAAGTCATTTCGTCCCAGCTCCCTGAGCTGCTTGAACCAGTCCTCATAGTTATCTCTGAGAGGACAAGGAGGAAAAAACAAACCCAGTCTAATTTCACTGGCTCATCAAGGTGCCATTCTCACCTTCAAGCCTAGCACTTACTTTCCTGACTCTTTTCCAATTAGTCACTTCAAGGCCCAGCCCAGGTGCCACCTTCCCATGCAATGCCTCCTGACTGCTCAGGGTCACGAAGACATCTCCATGCACAGAATTCCCTTCACTGAACAGTTTTGTTTGGCCAGCTGGCTGCACCATCCATTTGTGATTTGCCTCCACAGCATTCTAAACTCCTTAGGAGCAGAAAACCCATTACAATTTATTGTTACGATCCCTCTTTGACTCCTGCCTGGCCCGCTGCCGTACAAAAGAGGTGCTCAGAAAACACTGGTTGAATGGACTTGAGATCAGACGCCATCATGTCTAAAGCCCTCATTTTATAGATGAAGAAACTGAGGCCTAGAAAATAACTGCCACGCATTTCCTGGACTCCATCACATGAGCATCATACTCCACACTCTGGACTTCTGATGGGAAGTGTGTCTGGCCCTTGTCTCTGACTCAAAGAAACCTTTGTGGTCCTCAGCTCAGTGGGGCACTGTAGAGTCGCTGTAAGGAGCCTGTCTCATTAAATGACTGTTTAAAAATAAGTGAATCTACCTTTTGAAGACCAATGTCTCACTGCTCTTGTGATTCATAAAACATAAATTCATTTGCCACCATGTACTTCCTCAATCAGCGGTTATTAATAGCACAACTATCCTCTTACTAAACCAATGATCTAATAGAACCACTCTCATTTTACAAATGGGGAAACTAATGTCCAGAGACCTGGAACCACTTGCCCAACATCTTTCAGAGTTAGTCACAAATTGGGACCAGAAGCCAGGTTTCCTGATGCTGAGACTTCCAGTCTCAAGTCAATTAATCAATCACCTCGAATTTCTCAGGCCTCTACTATATGCCGGGCACTGTGTGTCATGCTAGAGTCATTAAGTGGTAGTTCAGAAGTTGCAGATTTGAGATTCAGTGAAGGAATACTAGAAAATCCCAATGCTTTTGTTCTCCATTTCCCCACAAAGCCAATTGTACCTTTCATCAGTAAATCGTGTTTGGGGTTCCCCAAGCCAGTCAGCTATGGGCCATCTAACAGGTACCCTTCCTGTAGCCTTGCCCACCATGCCACCTACACTTTAGGCCATCAGAAAGACTTTGGCTTCAATGTGCTGCTCACCTGGATAATTTACTGACTTCTGGTTATCAGAGCTAAATCGACACCTGAGCCAAGCTAGGTGTTTGTTAGACACCCTACTCTGGATTAACCATGAACTACTCCTGTTTTTCATCTAATTAGTGCATGTCTTTATGCCTTTTATCTCCAATAGTACAATTTATTTGTTTTATTTTCCTCTTCAGTTCCATCTATCAACTCAAGAACCTCGCTACCAGAGCTGGTGTAAGGACCAAAAGAGCTATTTGTAAAGCGCTCAGCACAGTGCCTGGACCTGCGGGAAAGCACCATTTTTATGTTATGACTGCTGCTGGTACTACTAGCTCAATGATGCTTCTTGAGTCTTCATTTTCTACACTGTCAAAGAAACCCCCAAATCATTTAGTTTTGACTTTTGAGTCTTGTTTTAGACTTACAACTGAAATATGGTGTGCCTGGTGTTCTGGGAATTCAAACTTCAAACCAAAAAAAGGAAGCCACCACGTGAAATACTGACTTGTAACAAGAGGGGAAGAAAGTTGGTTAGCTTCCTAAATCTGCTGACTGCTTTTCACTCTGTCTCCTCTCTCAGACCAAAGATAAGCGCTTTGGCTACAATCTTATTAGCATCATTCTTCTCATTTGGATGGTTTGGGGGGGAGCAGTTGTGTGTTCACCCAGCCTACATGAATGAGTAAAAACTAAAAAGATCAGAAACAGTGCTGACAAATAACCTCCCCTAGTTTATCGCAACACTAAGATGAAGATGAAGGTACTGGAATATCCCCCTCCCCCCAACCACATTCTGGAGACTGGTACAGGGTGTGTGTCTTCCCAGCTAGGTAGCCTAAGTCAAGCCTCTTCACCACTTTTAGTTTCAGCTTTCTCATCTGTAAAAGACAGTAATACCCACCTCACATGGCTGTCATAAGGAACAAATGAGAGAAAATACACAGCCCTCTGAACCTAAAGGACACTCAAATACCACAACTACTTACTGGAAATTTCCAGAATTCAAAGTGAGCAAGAAATTCAGATGAGACCTGGATTTCAAACCTGCCCATTATTATTTTTTCTTTGTTTTTGCGGGGCAGTGAGAGTTAAGTGACTTGCCCAGGGTCACACAGCTAGTGTCAAGTGTCTGACGCTGCATTTGAACTCAGGTCCTCCTGAATCCAGGGCCGGGGCTTTACCATTGCGCCACTTGGCTGCCTCCCTACCAATGATTTTTTTTTTACCATTTCTTGTCTACTCCTTTATGAAACCTGCTGTCCCTATAAAAACACTACACTTTTGAAAGTGCTCAAATCAAACTCTGGCGCTAACAGAATTCCTTTCAGTCGACAGTTTCCCTTACCTCAGGATGAAAATGATAAACAGTCTGTTGGTGAAGTGTATTCTATATAATAGATCTCCACAACCCTCTTGTGGAAATGATGGGGAACAGATACCCACCCCATAGTCTCAGTTCTTTCTGGCTAGGGCTCCCAAGCATTGTAGAGCCACAGTCTCTTTTCCCTTCTATTTGCTGCCTGTGATCTCCTGCCACACTGGACCTCCGTTCTTCCAAACACTTCCTTTGTGAGGACAAGCCAAAGAAAATGTTTCCATACAGTTTTCTGGACACTGACCTATACTATCCCCAAGTTTGGCCTAAACGGTGAAGGGAAGGAAGGAAGCACCTGGACCTGAATCTTGCTGCTGCTTTTTAGACCCACAGCTTTTCAGAGCTGCTGTTCTCAGTTGTGATCACCATCATTCTGGAGAAAACAAATCTAGCCCATCAGAAGTAGTGGCAATGTCCATCATTCAGGGACAGTCTCCAACAACCATTTATTGTGCTTCTTCAGGACTCTGGTGAGGCAGGTTCTACAAGTAGAGCAGGGGAAGTGCTGGCCTGGAAGTCCAGACAACTGGGACTGGAACCCTATCACTGCCACTTATGGGCTATGCGGTCAGCCCTTTAAGTCTCAGCTTTCCGATCATCTCTAGTACCCACCTCACAGTGCTGGTGTGGCAGCTAAACAAAGCAATGTCTGCAGGCGCCTTTCAAACACTGACATGCTAGAGAAATCACCATGCTCCTTTAGAGAAGAAGAAAAGGAAAAATCCATAGAGAGGGTAAAATGACTTTCCCAGGGTCTCATGGCAAATATATGTCAAGGCAAGAGCAGAAGAAAAGCCTTCCTTGTGTCTTGTCTCATCTGCAGCCCTGGCTTAGCGCAGTCTGCAGGGTACATGGCAACTCTGAAGAAAAGCTTGGTGACCGACTCCCGCAGCATGCCAGATAGCAAGGACACGGCCCCTGAGAATAGGCTCCTCTTGCTGACAGTCTAGCAGAGAACAATGGCATGTGAACTCCAGGGCAGAACAGGATGAGGGGCCACACTATGAGGTCATGCTTGCCTGTACTTGTACCCTCAGGTGCCTGGCACATCCTGTGAGCCAACTTAATAAACATTTGGGGAGTTCAAGAACTACTGTATGCTAAAGGTGGGGAAAAAAGTGGTTTCTGAAAAAGCTGACAAAGGTGCTGGATCAAATGCTGCAGTCACGCCTAGTAGAATGAATGAAATTAAAGTTCATTGAATCAACCCAGAAAAACTGTTATTTGCAACAGGCCAATCATGAAAAGGAAAAGAGTTTGGGGGGGGGGGGCGTGCATGCGTTCCCATTTAATCGAATAAATCTTCAGGCCTTCCCACCTTCTTTCTCCACAATTTTCCTAGCTGTATATAGTTGAATAGCTAGGAACAAAAAAGGGCCTACTACTGGCAATGGTATTGTCCAGCTCCTACTTGTAGTATTTGAACAAAGTATGTTTTTAGTTCACAAGTACAAGATATTATCCGTTTGCTTCCCCCAACAAGATACACCTTGTTAGTAAAAATCAAAGCAATATTTTCTGCTGCTTGTTCAGTCTAAATCTTTACTTCCCCTGACTGATGGCACAAACAGCGAACTGCAAGGTAGACATAGTGGGTCTACCAAGGAACTTCAGAATTAGAGAAAAACTGGATCATTAAAACAAGGATTTGTTGAAGCTGTGTCCACAGAAGCCATCACCTCTACCAGAAGGAAATGCTTCAGACATAAGTTTTCTGTACAAAAAGGGGAGAAAGTGAAAGTTGATAATCCATGCCTTTCTTTTCCCTTTTTAAAAATTGTACTTAATTGGTAGAATCAAGATATAAGTCTGGTATTGTATTTATTTACAGGATGAAAATGAAAATTAATTCACCACAAAAACTCTTTTAACCAACTTAGACCATCCTAGAACAATTCGCCTGCCTGTTATTATGGGTTGTGCCAAGCATTTCTCTAAGTGACTAATCTATCTCTTTCTGGAAAGGGACAAAAGCAACCTACATCAACATGTCAATTATGCCACAGGCACTGAACGTCTACTACATGCATGGGAGGAAGAAAAATAGAGGGGAAAGCCAGGTCTCAATGGAGTAGAAGCAAACTGCCATTGGTCACCCAAGGAGAGCTGTGACACATCAAGATGTGTCACAGAACAGGTTTCTACAATGCAATAAGCATGGAGACCCGCACGCATCCCAATAAACAGAATGGCCCAGAAGCGCCATTAAGTTGAAGTGTTTGGTTATCCTTTTTTCATCACACAAATAGCAAGGGATTCACTACCAAAGCAAAGGAGAAGGGGGGTGCATACTACACACACAGTCTCAGTGAGCTCATGTATAATCTGAGGAACAAATGAATTCATTTCAAGGAAAACACTCTTAACCTCAGATGTCAGAGTGGAAAGGCGTGAGTAAAGACAAAAAAAAAGGCTCTTCCTTTCCCTTTGCCATTCATACATTCCTGATGCCAGTGCTTAGAATGGTACTTGGCATACAGCAGGCACTTTACAAATGCTTGAAACAGTTGAGTGGCACAGTGGATGGAGCACTGAGCCTGCAGTCAGGAAGACCTGAGTTCAAATCTCAAGGCAGACAACACTGGCTGTGTGACCCATCACACACTGCTTAACCTCTATTTACCTCAGTTTTCTTGTCTGTAAAAGGGGATAATGTTGTGAAGATCAAAGGAGAGAATGTTTGTAAAGTGCTCAGCACAGTGCTTGGCTTCAGAAACACTGGGTATTGTTATTAATGTTGCCTGAGGAATGGTCACACTAGTCCATGAGGCTCCCAAAGGCTTTGCTGTGGCCACATTGGCTGTCTTCCAAATGTTCCCACTGTGCTTCTAGCTTAAGGTTTACAGATTTTCAGAGAGATGGTTTAAGTCCCTCTCCTTCTATGAGATTTCTTTTGAATAAAAACAGCAGCTGACATTCGCATGTTAGTTCAAAGTTTGCTGTGGAACAAAACTATGAGGTCCCATTATCCCTATTTTATGGAGGGGGGAACCTGAGATTTCAAAGAGCAGACCTGATTTGTATGTACACTGTCACGCATCTGGTTAAGCATCTGAGATGGGTTCAGAAGTGGGTCTTCCTCTCTCCAGGACACTGACCCAGCTTTCCCAAGGGACTTTTCTCACTGACAGTCTACTCTTGTATTCTCACGTCTGTTAAACCTAGCACAGTGTCTTACACTCAGTGGGTGATTAATATAGATCTACTGAATTAGAACTAAAGGACTAGGAGCTCATATTCATCTTCCTAAAATTCTCAATTCACTAGATTATGATACTGTGTATGTGGCATTACAGAGATAAAACTTAAGCACCTCTGTACTTCTCATAAGATGCTTTCCCCTTTTGGGCACTCACATAGATATAGTTGGAAGGACCACAGTCCTAACCTCTCCCCCCCTTTTTTTTGGTGAGGCAATGAGGGTTAAGTTGACTTGCCCAGGGTCACACAGCTAGTAAGTGTCAAGTGTCTGAGGCTGGATTTGAACTCAGGTCCTTCTGAATCCAGGGCTGGTGCTTTATCCACTGTGCCACCTAGCTGCTCCCACTCTCCCTTGTTAGATGGGGAAAAGGAAACACAGAGAGTTATGTGCTTTGCCCAAGCTTCACAGCTAAGAGGGAGCAAAGACAGAATTTGAACCCAGGTTCCAAGCCTAGCATCTCCCCCCTTTCAATTATGTTTATTTAGAAGGAGGAAAGTTTAAGATAAAAAAGCAAAAGAGATTCTAACAACTGTCTAAACTTTAGTGATTCTTTCATTATTTTGAATATTTTTTTAAAATTTTGTTACCTATATTTTAAACTATGCCTAATTTCCTGGGTAGAAATTCTAAAAAATGACCTATATGGGGCAGCTAGGTAGCACAGCAGATAAAACACTGACCCTGGATTTAGGAGGACCTGAGTTCAAATCCTACCTCAGACACTTGATACTTACTAGCTATGTGACTCTGGGCAAGTCACTTAACCATCATTGCTCTGCAAAATAATAATAATAATATTTTAAAAGACAGAGGATTGAAATGAATGTGCATAAATGTATTTTTCTGTCTTTGGTTTCAATCAGAAACAGTAAAAGGTCAAAAATGCAAACATAATCAATTTTTACTATGTTAAAAAAAATCAAAACAAAGCAGGATTTTCAGCCACCAGACCTAGTCTAGTCTAAATATTCTTGGCTCTAAGGAAGGAAGAAGGGATGGGAGCAAGGGGCAAAGTTTTATAAATGCCTACAGCAGCACTCTCTCGCCTCCCTAACTTTGTATTGATTCGCTGCTTGCCATCACAAGCCCAGCATTCTTCCTACCCCTCCTTGGCACTCCAGTGCTGCCTAGGCAGGTAACCACCTCTGGCCTCACAGTTTCCCCTCAGCCTTTTGACTCTCAAATTCAGTTTATAGGTTCTTGATATAAGGGCTAAAACATTTCCTGACGCCAAAGAAAAGATGCATGGTCCTGCCCTCAGAGGTCCTCTCCTCATGTTGTAAGTCTCCAGCAGGTGGCGCCATTCCAATCGGTACATCGATGAAGGCAGGCTCATTCATGTGTCCAACCAGGTCTGTGCACGGTAGGGAGAGGGATACGAGGGAAGGAGGATTCCTGCTCTAAAGTAACCTATACCACAGCCAAGCAGCAGGAGACAGGCCCTACACAGCTGAGAAACAATCAGAAAACACAAACAGGGGCAGCTGGGTGGCGCAGTGGATAGAGCACCGGCCCTGGAGTCAGGAGGACCTGAGTTCAAATCCGGTCTCAGACACTTCACACTTACTAGCTGTGTGACCCTGGGCAAGTCACTTAACCCCAATTGCCCCCCACACACACACACACAAAGAAAAAGAAAACACAAACCAGCACATGTAGGAAACACACTTCAGTGCTAACTAAGGAAGTGCGGAGCACGAGGTAAAGTTAACTAAAGGCAGTCTTGAGTCGGGGTCCTGAAAGAAAGGATGGACACTAAAGAGCAGAGCAGAGCAAACAGAGACAGAAATGGGCCATGCATCTATTTATATCTTTAACCATTGGAGGAAATCAGAATTTCTTGCTGCCTGTGTAAACTGTGGTAGGTATCATGGTGAGGCTGCAAGCAAACATTCACTAGTAATGACTCAAACTTCCTTTTTTTTGGGGGGGGGGGGGAGGAAGAGGGGGAGGTTTGCCAGATTCTCTCTCTACCACTCAATGCCTGCTCAGACCTATGCCACACAGGATATCCCTCACCCCTGCCTACCCCACTGGAGACTGTCCCAAAGGCTAGAACAAAGATACCCTGGAGTTCTGCAGGGAGACATAAATATACCCTGGAAAAGGAAAACATAGCAAAGATATAAGTTAGAACACAGAAAAAGGAGGAAGAGATGAACAGGAAGATCTTATTCATACAGATACCAAGAGACAAAGATTTATTAGCAAGAATGAAATAAGTCTTTGGCAGCAAGTGGCCCAGGCCTTATGATAACAGACTAAGGTCAGGGTTACACTGTAACTACGGGACAGAACAGTCTATTATTTTTCACGTTTTATTGGTTATAATTTCAAAATAGATTTTAATATTTTTTTGAACAAAACCCGCTCAAACAGGTAGCATAACTTATTGGCTTTAAAAACAGAACTCAGTTCAATGTACTGTTACCTTTTAGGCTGATTCAATACTCAATGTCTAAATTCCCCCCTTTTTTTTAAGAATGAGAAACATTTAACAATTAGAAACTTTAACACTTAGTAATATTTAACATGGATAGGTAATAGAAAAACATGCTGCCTTCAGATCTATTTATAAGAAATGCAATTTACTGTGTGATGAGCAAGAGTATAACTTTTGACATGGGCATCTGAGAGGCATTCTCTTGCACTAATTAAGATAGCTTCCAATGAGGAATGTATACACAAATATTTCAACATAACACTGCTTCTGCTTACCACTTCTGTTGATGTTTCTGCGTGTTCAGAAGTAACATGTTCTTGAAGAGATGTCTCCGTATAACCCATTTTCCCACAATAGGGACATGTAAAAGACTGCGGCTGTTCTACTGAGAAAGCTTCTCCACCATAGTACAAATCTGGGGGAAGAAAAAGGGTTGAAAGTCATTGAAAAGCAGTAATTAAGTCTTAATTTTAAAACAGAAAAACAGATTAGTAGTGGAGTGACAGAAAAAGCTGGCTGCTTCCACTATTCTCGCCTTGCCTCTTTGTTCCTTCTTCAGTATTCCCACTACTGACACCACCCATGTCAGGTCATCTTGTCACCAAGAACTCTTTGCCGTCCCTACAAAGCTTTAAGCATATCCAAGAAATCAACTCCATATGCATCTCTTCCACTCGAGAAAGCAATGCTTCTATTTCTCCCTCTGACCTCAATTTTCTCATCTATAAAATGAGGAGGCTAGACTAGATGACCACTAAAAATTCCCTGTTAGCTCCGAATCTTTGATCCTGTGTGGGGAAGAAAAATCAATTTATTAATTAAATAATTATGATGCTAAATATCTGTTTTGAGCAGGAGTCCTTAACCTGTTTTGGTATCACAGAGCCCTTTGGCAATCTGGTGACGCCTATGGAACCCTTTTCAATAATAATGTTTTTTGTTTTGTTTTTGTTTTTTGTTTTTAGTGAGGCAATTGGGGTTAAGTGACTTGCCCAGGGTCACACAGCTAGTAAGTGTTAAGTGTCTGAGGCCGGATTTGAAGACTCCAGGGCCGGTGCTCTATCCAATGCGCCACCTAGCTGCCCCAATAATAATGTTTTAATATGTATAAAACACATAAAATTAGAAAGGAAACCAATTATATTGAAACACATTTATCAATCTATATTAAGACAAAAAGTCCAAAGACCCCATATTAAGAACCCCAGGCTTACGGGGGCGGGGGGAATGGAAAAAGAGACTGAAATCAAACCTATGAAAAGCTCTCCCTCACCAGCCACTGGGACTTAATTTATATATAGATAAAACTAATTCGGTTTGATTCCTCAGGAAGGAAGGGGAGGGAGGGAATAAGCATTTCTATATGGCTCCTAGTACCTTTCAGTTACAATTATTATGTCATTTGATCCTCACAACAATCCTAGGAAGTAAGTGATGTTATTATCCCCAATGTACAGTTGAGGACATTGAGGCAAACAGCTTAAGGGACTTGACTGAAGTCACATAGCTGATTAAGTGTCTGAGGCCACATCTGAAGGTAGGTTTGCTAAATTTGAACTTCCTAACTGCAGGCTGCAACCACCAATAACAATCACTTAAAAAGAATCATTTTCCTGACGCATTCAATCCCTCTCTGACCATTCCTTCTAAGGATTCTTCTTTTAATTTTATCAGAGGTGAACTCAAGATAAACTATTCAATCCCTCTTTGACAATTCCTTGTAAGGATTCTTCTTTTAATTTTGTCAAAGGTGAACTCAAGATAAACTATTCAATCCCTCTCTGACCATTCCTTGTAAGGATTCTTCTTTTAATTTTGTCAAAGGTGAACTCAAGAGAAACTTCTACAAATGGAATGAATCAAAGACTTCTCCTTCTCCAAGTCATATCATTGCTGAAACCACTTCAGGGACAAGTCTTTCAGGTAACCTGGCCTATTGTCTTTTTTTTTTTTTTTTAGTGAGGCAATTGGGGTTAAGTGACTTGCCCAGTCACACAGGGTCACACAGCTAGTAAGTGTTAAGTGTCTGAGGCCGGGTTTGAACTCAGGTCCTCCTGAATCCAGGGCAGGTGCTCTGGTGCGCTATCCACTGCGCCACCTAGCTGCCCCCCCCCCCCCCCCCCCCCCCCCCCCCGCCTATTGTCTTTAGAAACTGATTAGGTCTTTCAAAAGATTCCAATGCAGGCCACCTTTTTGGAATGGATACTTAAAGACTGATAAGAGGTTCTCATTCAGGTGGGACCAAGGACTTCACACCAAAGTATTACCCTAATATAATTTTGTTATAAGCAGCTTCCAAGTGGGAGAGGGGCTCAGTGAGTTTCCGCATATGGAAGCACAGATTATTGAAATCTCCAGATAACGATCCACACTCCCTTAAGGTCAACAATACTGAACAGATAGCTCATACACTAAAAATCCCAAATACAAGACATCAGTATTTATTTTTGCCTTTCTACTACGATATGTTTGATGACCTGATAGTTAATGTAGATGTGTTAATAAATAGCTACTTGAGAGAAAATACCAGAAAAGGCTACTGCACACTATTTTGAAATAGACCTAAAGACCTTGAGAGAAAGTCATTTTGTCCCAGCTCCCTGAGCTGCTTGGACCAGTCCTCACAGTTATCTCTGAGAGGAAAAGGAGGAAAAAAACTCATTGTAAAGTATGGAACTGGTTAAGTAATGAGAGGTGATAGAGCAAGTATAGGCATCACACAGAGAATGCTCAGAACATATAGTATAGATATCCCCAAATCATTAAACATAAGCAGCACAACCTGAGATTTTTCAAGTGAAGAACTATCCACTAATATTACCAGATACAGCTAACCAAATGTAGGAAGATACACTTGCTTTTGTGGTCAATTTAATACAAGGACAGTATACTTCACATTATTTTGCTGAAACAGTAATCTCACATTCATTTCATCAGTAACATTTACATGGTGGGGGGCAGTGATTGAAAGAAATTTTAAAATAACTATAATTTCAATGGATATTAAAGTTTTTCTAATTCAAAATTATTCAATCAATCAATAAGTATTTGTGTCCAATATTGATGTAGTATAAGATCTGAGAACTCACAGGGAGGAATACAAGACTTCATATAACCAGAAGGCAAAATGAAGCGCGCTGACTCAAAGTAGCAACAAATCAATAAGCATCTTTTTTTGGGGGGGGGGGGCGGCAGCAATGGGGGTTAAGTGACTTGCCCAGGGTCACACGGCTAGTATGTGTCAAGTGCCTGAGGCTGGATTTGAACTCAGGTACTCCTGAATCCAGGGCCAGTGCTTTATCCACTGCGCCACCTAGCTGCCCCCATAAGCATCTTTTTAAGAGCTCATCAAGTCTGGGTGGTGGTGGTGTTCAGTTGTTTCCAACTCTTTGTGACCCTGTGGATCACAGCATGCCAGAACCCTCTGTCCTACACTATCTTGCCATGGGCTTTTCTTGGCAAAGACATGAGTGGTCTGCCATTTTCTTCTCTAGGGCGTTAAGGCAAACAGAGGTTAAGTGACTTGTCCAGGGTCACAAGTCAGTAGTGTCTAAGGCCACATTTGAACTCAGGCCTTCCTGGGTACCCTCCTTAAATGAAGGTTCTGGAAAGAGTCATTCACTGCAAGTGGAAGGGATAGAAGGGGCTGAGGGTACTTCTGAGGTATGAATTCCAGAGCTGAAGTGATCTTCCAGGAAGAAGAGTTTTCATGGTTACCATCATGAAGGCATGAGCCATTGAGCCCAACTGGCCCTCCATCTGCTGCAGTCTCGCTCATCCCTTTCTTGTGCTTTACTGTAGCAGGGATGGTGTTGTCAGTCAATAAACATTAATCACCTACAACATGTCAGGCACTGTGTGCCTGATACTGGGGATACAAAGAAAGGCAAAATCTAGTGCCAGCTCTCAAGGGGCATATAAGATCTATAAAGGATAAACTGTAGATAACCATGAGAAGGCACTAATATTAAAGGGCATCAGGATGAGCTTCTTATAGACCCTAAAGGCAGCCAGGAGGTGTTCTCATTCCAGGACTTCAGTGCCAGTGCTGGCTTAGAAAATCTGATTGCTGCCTCTGGTCTGAGCTCTGCAAGTTCTTCATCCAGGTCTGGCTCTGCCTAACACTTCTGTTTCCTCCACCCTGGTTGGAAGTTCCAGTAGACTGCTGCGAGACCCAGCTGGTATCAGGCAGCTGTAGAGTTCTGCTCACTCAGAGGGACACAACTACAGGCTCTCCTTTGGTCTGGTTATTCTGCTAAAGGCCGGAGCTGAGACTCAGCTCGGCTCCTGGGATCAGAGCCACAGAGCCGCTGTTTGCTTCTGAACTTGCTCCTTGCTCAGTACACGGCCTAAGGTCCCCAACTGCTCCTCGTGCTGGAATGCCGTGGCTAGACACAGGTGCCCTCCTCGGCATGTCCTAGATCTGTGACCCAGAACTGGGAAACGAATGACAGAGCTGCCAGGGACCACCGGTTCCCGCAGCTTCCACAAGGTCAGCCTCTCCCTCTATGGGTCAGGAGCTTTCCTTGCCCTGGCACCATCTCAGGCCTCTTTCAGTTCCTGTGTGTGGGGATAAGGTATGGGCATGTACATCCCTGTCCCCAGACTTCTGTCTACCCTCCTATGCTGACCTGGGTTAGAAATGTCATTCATTGTGGTTTTTTTCCTTGGATTTCCTGCTCAGGGCTATCCAGTGCATTTTCTAGTGTGTGTTGGAGGGGAGGAGCTCAGATGTACTTCCTCCTGTTACTACATCTTGGCTCTACCTCCCTGCTTCTCTCTGAACATTTCCCGAATGAGAATGTGCATTTGGGTTACTGCACAGTGTTTTCAATGATTCCAAGTTACTTGCTACTGCAAAAGTTCATCATTCAACACCAGTATCCTCCCATTACAAAAAGCCCAACATTGCCCCCCAATCCCACGCATCCCTCATCTCATAGATACCCCATCCTCTCCACGCACAAGGCCCTCCTCACCTCTTGTCTAGACTAGTGACAGCCTCCACACTCCAATCCAACTCATCTTCCACTTAGCTGCCAAAGTGGTTTACCTAAATAATAGCTCTGGACCACTCTCCTTTACCTCCAAGCTTCCTTGGCTGCTGTGAGGTCTCAGTTCATATCAGAACCAGGAGAATGACTTATATGGCAGCAACAACACCGCAAAGGCAAACAGCTCTTAAAGATCTAAGACCTCTGGATCAATGCAACGAGGAGCCCAGATGCCCGAGGACTCAAGGTGCAGAATGAGGCACACTTTTGGATTTGGCAAATGTATGGATTTGTTTTGCTTGACTATGTTTATTGGTTATGAAGGTTTTCCCCTACTACATGGGGAAGAGAGAGGGAGAGAGATAATAAATGCTTATTAATTAAAAAACAAACAAGATACGGCTGAGATCCTGATTTCTGTAGTAGGTCTTTCCCAGTTCCTCCCACTGCTAATACCACCCTGCTTAGATTCTTTTCCATTTGCTCTTCCTCAGTCTGGTAGGCACCTTGCTATCTGGATGTTGTCTCCGGGACACTGCCATCTTCCCACTCACATAGGTTGGCACCCTGAGTGTCATTCTGAACTCCCCAGTAACACGTACCTCACATAACCACCCCAGCAATAAGCTTTATCCTCCCCACCCTCACATCCCTTCTCTCTACTAACACTGCCACCACCCTGGCACCAGGTACTATTAAAGTAGCAATTGTGTTCGGGTCAGGTTCCTGGCCTCAAGCCTCTCTTTCCTCCAGTCTATATTTCACTGAGCTGCCAAAGTTATTTTCCTAAAGTGAAGGCTTAACTATGTAACTCCTGACTATTCTATAAACTCTGGTAGATCCCTTTACCTTCAGCAGCAAATATCAAATCCTTTGTGTGGCATAAGCTTTGAGACCAGAGGCTTTTTGTTTGTTTTGCCTTACTTTGAATCCTTAGTGCTTAGCAAAGGGCCCGTTACATAGCTGCTGCTTAAAAAGCTTGCTGATCAGAAAAATCACCACTATAATGACCTAAATAATAATGAAAAGAGATGCTGAAAAAGTGGCGGAAAAGGACAGGCTGGTCATGTACCAAGAAGGAGTGATGAAAGATGGAGGGCATACTGTGGTCTTCACAGAACATTGGAGAACCAGAGGGAGTCTTCCAATGCATGAGGCAGATCTGCTATGAAAAGACATGGATAAATAACATGTAGGATTCTAAGCTTCTGTGTCGATGGAGTTAAGATGCAGACTGTTGGAAGATGGACTCACATGGAGATCACTGATCATTATGGAAATGTCAAAGTCACTTAAAGGCAAGTAAAGTATCTTAAATCAGAAAAATCTCGAAGTTCTTTTGCACAGAACCATTATGCTCAGCATATAAAACATGCACAACAAAGCCTAGCTGAGTAGTTCTTTTATATCAGCTTTCATGTCCAGTATGAGTCACCCCTTGGAGTTAAAGGTGTGTAGCACAAGCGACCTGTTAAAACAAGTTTCTTTCCTGATATTATTCTAGCCATTCCAAAGCACTGGCCACACTGACACAGATTGGTTTATCTCCTTTGGCTCCTGTGCCACATCTGGAGGGTTAGTCCAATTCCACCTTGGCCATCCATCCTACAAGTAACTCTATCCCATGAAGGCAAGGGTAATTTTTCCTTAAAGGGATAAAGGCCAGAAGCACTGACATAGCTTCCTGGTGGCTGGACCAGAAGGAGTAAGGGCACACATAGTCCAGCCAAGGCCAAGGCAGCAGAGAGTTCTTGCTGAAGAGCCCCTCCACGCTATGGCCAAGTGAACTTCCTTCTATTAACTGTTGGTCCGTGAGTGTCTCATACCTTTTCAAGCTAAACCTGAACCCCTGAAGAAGTCTGATTCAGGCTTGGCATATAAAACCATATTACAGTTGCTACAGAAATTTAACTTTGGACTTTTGCTCTAGATGCTTTGATATTTTCTGAAATTTTAAATATCTCAAGAAGATTTCAAAAATGGCAATGGGAGCTGGAAAATATGAAAAAACATGCTCACATATTCAAGTCTGTAGTCAAATCCAAGAATGTTAGAAGAGTAAATTTGAAGAGGGAAGGGCAAGAATTCTAGAAACGGAAAGTGATTGTTTTTTGCAGGGATATTAACCTATTCAAGTTACAAAAATAACACTGAGTTATTTAGTTCCATCACATGTTCTCATATTTCTACTTATCACAACAAGACATGTGAAGGCCTGGCCAAACCCTGAAGAAATGCGAAATAAAAGTGTGTCAATTTGTGGAAGGCTCTGATGTCTCTCTCTCCCCTCGCTCCTGAATGTGTGTGGGGAGATGGATTTTAGAAGGATAACTACAATGTTTTAAGAATGTTTTGTTTTGATTCTTAGGCCTGTATTTACCCCCGAACATTTCTAAAAACTCTACAATAGCAACAGACTCTAGCCATTCCCTCCATATGAAGAGTACAGTATAAATAGGTGACCCCCATTTCTGTTGCTTTGTGGATCTGCTGCTGCCTAACAAAAAATGGATTCTCCACTTCTCCACACTCTCATTCACTCACCCACCCACTTTGTGGCTCCTGCCGGCATTTCCCCAGACACGACTAACAGGCCATACTCAGTCTGGATTTCACCTTCCAGAGATCTGTTTGAAGACGTGAGCTCTACAAAGGCAGCATGGTCCTCTCATAAATGGGAGAGCAAATTAGATTTTAGATTTCTTCCCCAAGAGGGTGTTGATATTTTCACTTGAAGAGGAATTTTCTTTTGTTTCTTACAAAATGGAAACTAAAAAAATTAAAATGAGTAAATTTGATATTATTTCATAAATAAACCACTCTTAGACTTTTCAATGATCACTTTGGGAGCAAATCAAGTCATACACAGTATACTTTTGTATTCCTAAGCTAACAATGTTACTATGTGCACGATGGCTATTTTAATCCCCCCCCCAAATAATTTTTCATGACTTAAAAATTTCTAGAAAGTCCCTGTCTCTAATGCTACCATATCCACTCCAATTCTAATCTAGGAGCTCTTTGTTGAGAACTTCTTGTGCTAGACCATTGGCTAAATAAAATATAATGATATAATAAAATAAATAAAACATTCGGAAGCCCCCAAGCAATGCTGTTTCCTTCTTGTGGGCTATATAAGTGAATGCATAGGGGCAGCTAAGTGGTGCAGTGGACAAAGCATGGGCCCTGGATTCAGGAGGATCAGAATTCAAATTCAGCTTCAGATACTTGACACTTACTAGCTGTGTGACCCTAGGCAAGTCACTTAACCCTCATTGCCTGCCCCCCCCCCCAGGTGAATGGAGAGCCTGACTCAGAGTCAGAAAGGCCTAGGTTCCTGCCCCATGCCAGACACATCCTGACCACAGACCCTCATGTACACCAGGCAATCCTCTAACAGCAAGCTGCAGAATAACTGTTTATCTACATTGGGCACAAGGGTTTTTTTTTCCTGGAGCCCACACACTTAGTGGTTACTTTTGAAAAAATACTAAGTATGTCGTCAGAGGACCAGAGTTCAAATCTTCACTCTGCTACTTTAGGCAATAGACACCCTCCAGTTCTCTGCATCTCAATTCCTCATCTGCCAACAGAAAACATTGCACTAGGTGACCTCTCAGAACCTTTGTGACCCCCTCATTTTACATTTGAGAAAACTAAGGTATTAAGTAGCAGAGCCAGGCTTTGAACCCAGGTCCCTTGAAAACCTATTCTGCATTCCCACTGAGATCTCCAACACCCAATACTTTCATTCCCACACATCCATTCTGGACTTAAAATAGGTACTTTCATATACACTGTAGAACAGAAGAGGACTGTACATGAAACTGCAAGTCTATTGCGCTTATCTTTTAAAATATGCAATAAATTCAACATGTAAGTCTCAGAGCCACCTACTCATCTGGGATATGTTCTGTGGCCCGTGCTCTCTTCTATACATGACAAAAACGATTTGTTGGCCCTCTTTTCTTAGTCTTTCTCTTTTGGGGTGGGGGCAACCCTCTTCCTAGTCCCTTCTTCCTCCCACTTCTTCCCTCTGCCTGCAAATTTAAAAGACAGACAGACAGACAACAGCCACACCAAACAAACTCCCACGCCGGCCATGCCCAATAAGGTCAGTTTTCTACAATCTGCCACCACTCTGTCATGTTCATCGCTGTCCTCTGGAAGTGTGGTTGGCCGCTGTACTGATTGGAGTTTTCTAATGAGAAACGACCCACTGAGAAGGTGCTGGCTGGATCGAAGGACCCCGGCTCTTAGGGAACAGTGCCAAAGCAGGCCTTTTCTGGAATGTTATTTTCGGGAGGAAGAAAACCAGGCATTTGGATATGGAGCTATTTTATAGCCCCAGGCAAGACGGTGAGAACTGTATCTGCACCTTTAGTGACTGTGGTACAGCCTCCACAGACGTTCCATGGGCACTGGCTGCCAAGATGAAAGCTATGAAGGCTGGACTGGAAGCAGAAGCACATCCGTGTCTGTGTCTGTGTCTGTGTCTGTGTCTGTGTCTGTGTCTGTGTCTGTGTCTGTGTCTGTGTCTGTGTCCGTGTCCATGTCCGTGTCCATGTCTGTGTCTGTGTCTATCTATGGAGAGGGAGAGAGAAAGACCATGACCTGTGCACCCTGGCTAACTTTCCTCCCTTCCCAAACCCGACCAGTTCAATGTTATTCCATCCTCTATTTTCAAAGCCCTTGTTCCTGTCTTATCTCCGTTCGCCTCTTGACAACGGCACTCCAGGTTGTCAAGATGGTAGCCCTCCTGCCATCTGTCTCCGCTGCTTCTATTTGTGTGCTGCTAACCATGCCAGAAGCCTTGCAATCGTGCTGACTGATCTACAATCTAATTTCACTTGGGCCCTTACAACAGTATGGCAATCCTTTTTGATTCCTGCCTAATGATTTTCTCTCATTCACCAGAGGCCATTCCAAACCTTATCTTCTTTCCTCAAGTCTCTGATAACTTATATCTCACTCTCTTCAGCAGAAGACCTTGAACCTCAACCTTTAGTAAGAAAAGGGGCCCAGGGCAGCTAGGTGGCGCAGTGGTTAAAGCACCGGCCCTGGATTCAGGAGTACTTGAGTTCAAATCCGGTCTCAGACACTTGACACTTACTAGCTGTGTGACCCTGGGCAAGTCACTTAACCCCCATTGCCTGCAAAAAAAAAAACCACCCCAAACAAACAAACAAGAAAAGGGGCCCAGCTCTGTCATTCTCTCTTCCTTTATTCCAGTCTCTGGATGAAGAGACAGACCTCGACAAGGCTAACCCCTCTACCTGGACCCTTGGCCTCCTCTAGCAGACTGACTCCCTGATTATCCTTCACTCCTCTAAATCTTCAATCTCTCTTGTCATTTGTCATTACTTGCTACTTACAAACACAGTGAGGTGTCCCCCATCCTTAAAACATTTCTCATTTAACCCTACCATCCTCTTGCTTAGCCTCATAGCACAGGTTGTCTAAAATCCAGTCACCATTTATTTCTTCTTCACTCACTCACTCACTCGTTTGCTCACTTCTCAATCCCTACAATGGTGACTTCATCACTCAGTGCTCTCTCCAGACTTTCCAATGGTCTTTTTTTTTTTTTTTTTGCTGCTTTAAATTTTATTTTACTTAGTCCAATTTAGTAGACAATTAATGTTTTCCACCAACTCGGGGTGCAGAAACTTTCACTGGCTTCACAATTTTTTGTTTAGGTGCTGCCTTTGTAGGAGCCTTAGCAGCAGATGCAGCTGTTTTCTTAGTTGCTTGCTTAGCCTTTTTTGCTTCCTTGGCAGCCCTGATGGCTTGTTCTCTGTTTGTTGGGCCTTTCAAACTTCAGGTTTCTGGTTCCTCTTGGCCATTATATCAGCAAGAGAAGCCCCAGTGATGGCCCTCTTGAATTTAACTGCCCGGCAGGTTCTTTTCTTTTGAATCTCTTCCGACTGTCCCTTCTTGTGCTTTCTTCTATAGAGGACAGTCCAATTGATCTGCCGAGGGTTCCTCTTTGAAAGGAATGCACTCACATTTTGCATTCAAAAATTGGAAAACCTTCCTGTCCGTGCAGATCTTGTACCCACTGAAGCTGCACAACTCGACCTTCATGGCTGCAAGAGGCAGGAAGATGGTGAAGAGGAAGAGGACTCCAATGGTCGGTCTCTCTTTTTTTAAATGAGGCAATTGGGGTTAAGTGACTTGCCCAGGGTCACACAGCTAGTTAAGTGTCTGAGGTCGGATTTGAACTCAGGTCCTCCTGAATTCAGGGCCGGTGCTCTATCCACTGCGCCACCTAGCTGCCCCACAATGGTCTCTTAATAGCAAAATCTGATGGCTAAGTTTAAGTACTCATCTCTCCTTGTCTGCTCTGCAGATTTTGGCAGTCCTGACACTTGCATCTCCCAGATAAGATAACTCAGATAACTCTAAGTGGTAAATCTGGAGATGAGGATACAAATACAAAAGCAAAGCACTCCTTGCCCTGGGTTTTCATTGGGCTCTGTCTTGGTTCTCCACCTGCTCATGTGACTATTCTTTTCCAGCATCCTTCATCTTCTTCTTCATCATCACCACCAGCACCACCATCATCTCTATCCCACCGCCTCACTCTAAGCATGGCCCAAGGCTCTTCTTCCTTTAGACATTCTCTCTTGGTAACTTCATCAGTTCCCTTAGGTTGAATTATTCCTCCACACATGGCACCTCCATGTAGGGCTGGAGTTCAGGAGAGATGGCTGCCTTGCATTGCCAAATACTTACTAGACCGTCCACACTATGAGTCTCACTGTATCTATCAAACTAGATGTCTCCTAGGCAGCTCAAACCCACCATGAACAGCACTCATGAACTTTTCTCTTGAGTGCACGTCTCTCCCTAACTTTCCCCTTGTTGTGGAGGACACCATTAGTTGGCCAGTCACTAAGGCTCACAGCTGTGGTGTTATCCTTGACTCTTTACTCTCTGGCTCAGTCCTCATATCTAATGTGTTAGGCCCTACTTCCTCCACGTATTCTGCCATGCACCCCCTGGGCATTCACTGGCTGTCTCCCGTACCCCCTCCTCTGTCTCTTGCCTTTTCTGACTTCCTTCAGGTCCCTTTCTATAAGTAGCCTTTCCCAATCTACCTTAATGCTACCTGCCTTCTCTCTGTTAATGATCTCATTTATTACACATACACACTGAGTTTGTATAACTGTGAGCTTCTTGGACTTAGTGTGGACTTGTTTCAGCTTAGCACAGTGCCTGGCACATACCAGGTACTTATTAAATACTTGTTGATTTAACTCAATTATAGACATCTGAAACCCAACATGTCTGAAAACAGAAAGACTTCTCTTTTCTCCCCAATCTCCCCCTCTTCCTCCCTTCCCTATTTCTGTCAAGTGTATAATACACTTCCAGCCACACAGACTCATAGCTGTAAAGCAGCTAGGGAGTACATGGATAGAGTAGAGGACTTGGAATCAGTAAATACTACCTCAGACTTTTGCAAGCTGTATGACCTTGGTCAAGTCCCTTAACCTCTCTCTTCAGTGATAACACGGGGATAACAAGAGAACTTCCTTCACAGGTTACTGGGAAACTCCAGTGAGGTATTATATGGAAGGCACTTTGAAAACCCTTAAAATGCTATATGGATGTCATTCACCACTTAGAGTTATCTTAGACTTCCCACATTCTCTCTTATGACACACATCTTCCTGATTGCCAGATCTTACCAATCTCACCTCCATGGCACCTTTGTTGCCACCTGGGCACTCAAGCAGGCCCATCTGAGTTCGCAGCCTCACCCTGCTTGTCTGTGCCTCCAAACAGCGACTTCCTTCCTCCCACTGTCTCTCTGCTACAAATGCCTTTGTTTGGCATTTAAAGCCTTTCACAACCTGGCTCCCACCTACCCTTCCAGTCTTATTCTGTATCAACCTCCTATACACACTCGATGGTCCAGCCACACTAGCCTCCTCGCTGCTCCTCAGGCAGGACACCCACCCCAAGTCTCTCTGCCTCGGTATGAGCTGTCGTCCATTCCTCAGCATCTCTAGTCTCCTTCCAAAGCCAACGTCAATGCCACTTCCCATGGAGCCTCTCCTGCACCTGTCCCTTTGTCTTTATTTTGTGGTAATTTCACAAATGCTAATTTTTCATATTCTTATAGGTGAAAAGATTACCTCCCACAGTAGACTGTAAGCTCGAGGGCAAGGAGCGTTTTGTTTTTGTACTTGTATCCCCATCTCCAAACTCAGAGTTGGCTCAGAGCAGGCACTTCATACCTGCTGAATGAGGATATGACAATACCCTATTTCAGAAAAGGCTGGGATCTAAGCCGAGTGGTGACTCTGGGAACAGAAAGAAGGCGGGAGGGGTGAAGAGCAAGCAGGTATGTCCAACAGAATCTGGCACCTTTGCCATTCAGAGCTTTGAGCCCAGGTGACCAGCAGCATGGCGGCTACAGGAACTGCGAGGCAGAGAAGATGAGTCCACTATGGGACATGTTACGCTGGAGGTTCTGTCAGAATATTCAGTGGGACATCCGGGAGATGGGCTGAGACACAGGTCAGCCATTACCCATGCTCCACTGCAGGAAATTAAACCCTAAATAAAGCACCAAATGTTCACCATTCAGTGCCAGTCACTCCACCAACAGGGCTTCAAGAACCTACTCCATGTGAGGAGGCACTACCCGGTGATGGAGAACACAGACACCCAAAACGGCCTCTGCTCCCAAAGATCTCCCCTTCTGCTGAGGAAGACAACACAAGACACAGCTAGGGTAAGCGCAGGGGACCTAGGACAGGGCCAGCAGGGGAGAACAGGACCAGGCTTCCTGGAGCAGGTGGAATTTGAAGTGAGTCTTGAAGGAAGCCAGGGGAAGACGAGCCCTCCAGGCATGGAGTCAACCAGGGAAGTGGCAGATGGTCTAGTCACACACCTGCTCCTAAAATTCCTCCATGGCAAACCATATCCAAGGGCAGCTAGGTGGCACAGTGGACAGAGCACTGGCTCTGAAGTCGGGAGGATCTGAGTTCAAATCTCACCTCAGACACTTATTAGCTATGTAACCCTGGGGCAAGTCACTTAACCCCAGTTGCTTTAAACATCCAGGCCATCTCCTGTTGTCCTGACCCATATGTCTCTGGAGGAGAAAGTGAGGTTGGTGACCTTGCACAGTCCTCCTTCACTTTAATCCAATTCAGTGCAAGTCATGACATCACCCTGATGATGTCGGGGTCCTCTTCAATATTGAAGGACAAACAACAACAACAACTAGAAATGGTATTATTTGTGACTTACCGAAATCTACCCTCGTTAGTATGCACTGCATTGGATGGTCAGTTGTATGCCTTGTTGTTGTCGCACCACTTTCATAACAAGATGCACAAAGATCGTAATCGTAGCAAATTAAACACTTGTATCTTCGACCTCGAAAATTTCCTTTTAAACATGCATCACAGCTGACACCTGTGAAAGAGAAAACAGAAGGTATAGAGAAAGGAGCTCAAACGCTTGCTTGTCCCTTGCCTCTATATTCGCCTTTCTCAAATGTTCCCACAGTTACAATCTCCAAGAGCAGCCTATGTCCGGGAGCCTGGAGTTCTCATTCTCTCAGGCTCTATTACTACTAACATGACTTTTCTCACCTGCGAATGGGCATGCTGTAAAAATCAAAGTAGCAGCCCAGACTGTGCCACACAAACATAAGCCTGAGTAACAACCACAGCTGGATCACCATGTTCTGTCTTTATGTAAAGGCTTTCTCACTGGGTTGAATTGGAAAATAAAGCATTGATTAACAAGCACCGGCTTAACAAAGAAGCATGACGTTCTCCTTGCGACGTCAATTATTACATGTAATGAAATTATCTTAGCACATCTCCTAGCATGGAATTTTATCACACCAGAAAATGTGCATGGTCAAGCAATCAATTAATCAATAAATATTAAGTGGCTACTATGTGCTAGGCACTATGCTAAGCACTGGGGATACAAAAAGAGGGAAAAGATAGTCTCTGCCCTCAAGGAGCTTACAATCAAAGCAGAGACAACAAACAAAGCTATAATCAGGATAAACAGGAAATAATTAACAGAAGGACTAGAATTAAGAGGATCTAATTTAACATCAAGTAAAGTAAACACCTGTAAAAATTTTCTCTTAGAACACTGAATCAGATTACAATGACTACCCAACAGATGGAAGCAAAGTAAAGCTTATGGAGAAACCACGTACACTTCCGAGCAGAATGGTGAGGGCTCCTCAAAGGAAGGACACGAAGGCCCTGTCCATTCACAGACAAAGTTTCTGGGGATACTGGGTGGTGCTGTCATCACGGTGGGATCGACAGCAGGGCCTCTGAAACTTTTCCCACTGGTGACCCCGGGTATATAGGTATATAAAATAAGCGTACAACTCAAACATTTACTGCCCAATTTTTCATGACCCCCAGTTTAAGAAGCTTCGATAGGGACATCTAGGTGGCGCAGTGGATAGAGCACCGGCCCTGGATTCAGGAGGACCTGAGCTCAAATCCGGCCTCAGACACTTGACACTTACTAGCTGTGTGACCCTGGGCAAGTCACTTAACCTTCCAAGCCCCACCAAACCAAACAAGAAGCTTTGATCTATACAACCTGAAAGGGCAGGCGCTGTTTTGGCAGCCATTTTACCAGAGAAATTTTCCTCTCTCCACAAGTAAAGGTGAGGGTGCTTCTTGTGTCCTAAAGTCCTGCCCTGCTCTCCTCAAGCCTGCCGTAAAAGCGGATGTCCGACTGTCTGGGATTTCATATTCTACCCTGTGAGGAAAAGAGGAAGGGGTGGGGGCAGGTCTGGATAGCCTGTTTAGGAATTACTGTAGAATCCTGGAGCTATTTAGAAATAACTATAGAAGAGGAATCACAAGCCCCTGAAGTAGCAGTCAGTAAGTATCATCAAGAAGGAGGACTCTTACAAAGTCATGACGAAAGAAGGCCTCTGACAGACGCAGACAATGTCTGAACATGGCTAGAGACGAGGAGCTGACCATTGAACAAAGTTCACTTGAGCTCTTAAGAAGTTTTAAATTATTCTTTTTAGCTAACAGTTTTCCGCCTTGTCACCATCTCCCATTGATTCTAGGCTCAGGAACATAGAATATGTTTATGAAGATAATCACTCAAATTTCAGACAACACATATTCCAACCAAGCTTTCTCTTCTCTAACAGAATCCACCCATTTCCTACACAGCTGTCCTAGGCTGATGGCACTATTGCCTTCCTGGATGTGAACATTACTGCATTAACCTTCTTTAGCAGCTGCCTTGGCGCACTGAGAGGCTGTCTTCAATAGTAAGAGCTCAGCAGGCCAGTTCTAAGGAAGGTCTGGCTAAGAGTGACTGAAGAGTCTGCTAAGAAACAATCTGATAAAGAGATCCCAAAGCTAATTATGAAAGAATGGGAATCAAGAAAAAGATTAGGAAAGTGGGCTTTGGAGAAATGATGTTTACAGAATTCTTGGAGCAGCCAGAACTTGAGGTTTCTGGGTCAGGCTTTTGACTTATGCATCATTCTGGGAAATAATAAAAGATCATGCTTATTCCGTGCTCTGATTCATCATCCCAGTCTGAATCAGCCAATGCCTGTAGTCACACCTGAGCTGTGTGGAAGCCAGAAGATTTGTGTCTTTTCAAAGATAGGATTTATTACGTCTGAGAGTAAGAGCCTTTTACGATTTTAGATGGTTAAAATCTTACCACTTAAAAGTGACAGTCAGTTTGGCTCCTAACTGGGAATTTGGAAAGAAAATAGTCATGTTGCCCCAGTTCTGCCACTGTGTGACTGGGGGAGAAAAAAAAAAATCACACCTCTAAAGTAAGGAAACTTTAATTAGAACATTTCTAAGGTTCTATTCCAAACCTATCAGCCCCAAATAGAAACTGTTGGCACCAAAATATCATATATCTATACATACAAATGTACATATGTGCATGTAAACATACAAGACAGGAAAAACAGATACAAAGTTGGTGATTAGCCATTATTTTCATTTGAAAATGACATAGAATTAAAATAACAGCACTAATTTTTCTACCATCAAGGAATCACACAAATAAAATTTTCTTATAACTGAAATTTATCTTTTTTAAGACACACAAACACATCCTCTAAAATTAACCATTTGTTCATGTAAATTGCTGCAGAACACATGGTGTGGTTGTGTGTGAGGTAACTTTTCTTAGGGCCTCAGGGTCATCTGGCTCCCCCTCAGGCCAGGAGGTGGCAAGGGGAGCTGGGAGCTCTCTTCTTGGAGGCCTTTGCTACTACTCCCATCCTGCCTCTAGCTGTGGGTTGGGTTCCCTGTGGGGGTGTAGTGTCATCCTCCCCCTCCAGTAGCCTGGGGGCCTTTTTCAGAATTTCTTTGAAACTGATGAATAATTGGGGGAATGGTACATTTCAGTTAAAGGTCGGTGAAAACAGAAGCTCAGAAACTCCTGCTTTAGCAGCTACCCATCCTAATTGGCTGCTCTAGGCTTATCAGCAAATTCAATTTTATTTCAAGTAGTCTTCAGTGCGGGCCAATCACTTTTCTACAAAGGCCTTCAAATATTAAGACGGCTGGAAATCAGCTTCTGGACAAGTGAGGCTTTCTAGCGCTATATGAAAAGGAAGCTACCAGCCGAGGCAATTACACAAACCTAAATGGGCCAGTTCGTGCATTTTGGGGGCAGAGAAGTCCCAGTGTCCTGTGGGCCAGCTCAACTGAGGGAGTCTCAAAATGAAAGTAAGGAAAGATGAAGGAGGTTGGGTGCGTTTCCAAGTGAGTTGGCCAGAGAGGAAAGGAAGGAGTCCCCAGGCTATGTAAGTGCCGATTCCAGAGAGGTAAAGGAAGGGAAATTCAAGGTCAAGGTTGCTTTTTCCTTTCTTGTCCATGGTCTCCCTCCTTCTCACTCTCTACTGACAACTGTCAACAAGCGCAGACTCTTCTTGGACTTCCTTCCCTCTCTCCCTCAGTTTGCTCTACTGAGGCTGTCCACTGCCCCCTGGGAGAGAAAAGCCAGTTGGGAAGCTCACCACTTCTGAGCTGGCCCTTTCATAAGCCAGCCTGCTTCGGCATTAATAGCATTAATGGCTCTGGGACAAGCAGTAAAGAAGTGTAGCCCACAGAGAACTAGAACAGTCTCCCTGGGCTTGTGCCTATTTTTATCAGACCATACAACAGCATAGGGAGTAGATCTCTGGGTACACAAATGAATACTGAAAAAAGAACTGGTCTTTGCACAAATGAAAAAATACTTAAGTCCTAGAAAGAAAATGTTGAAAATGTTCTGGAACTCTTTCTGTGTAGAGTCTGGGTGAGCTCATGGAACCAGCACACAACACTGTAAATGACTACAAGACAGCACATGACACGTCTAGCTGTTACACCAAACACCTGTTCAAGGACCATAATGCACATTTAGAAAGTTAACAGCCATCTTTCCCAAGATTCAAAGCAAGTAAGGGAGGGAAGGCATATCTTTTTTACTCTTAGAAAATAGCACCGCTTCCTTCGTATAGCTTTAGAAAGATTTTTACTTTCGTTGGCCAAAAGATGCAACCGAAGTCCACACAACCATCCCTTCCTCTGGCCCCTCAAACTTGGTGTTTACCATCTTTGCCTCTCAACTTCTGATTTCATTAGTCTCATTAATGGGCACCACCATTCATTCAGGTTCCATGTTCTGAATCTTTTTCTGATATCATCAAAGGGCCTGGGCCTACATCCAAGCTCTACTACCCATGTGATAAAGCATTTAAGGTTTGCAAAGTGCTTTACAAATATTATTTCATTTGATCCTCAGAATAGCTCTGAGAGGTAGGTGCTGTTTTTCAGAAGAGAAAACTGAAGTAGACAGAGCTTAATTCATGTGGCTAATAAGTATGCTCTACCCACTGCCCACCTAGCTGGGTCAATCTCTTCAGTTCTCTGGGTCTGTTTCCTCATCAGTAAAATGAGGGGGAGAAGATTAGAGAATCTCAATCTAAGAGGGCTCTAGGAAGCACTTTAAACTGATAAGAAAACCTCTTTCTTTTCTCCTTCCTCCCCTACCCAATATGGAACATAAACAGTTCAGCAAAACCAACACATTTGCCTTGTCTCAAAGCATATTCAATGCTGTAGATAGTTGTGAAATTTCTCAATTTTGTCCCCATGCTTGGTCATTATATTTACATAGAAAAACCTATATATTTTTTAAAATTACGTGAAACATTATAATTTTTAAAGTGATACTAAATTTATTTTAAGTCATGAATGTTAAAACAACATATGACAACTTTTGTATAAGTATTAGGGCTTATGCCTGAAGCAGATAAATAATACAAGTAAGGCACTGTATTATGGGATGGACTGCAAGGTGCTTTTAAATGAGTTATTGTTATTGAAAATGGAGTAAGAAAAGCTATGCTCTAATCATTCATCTCTCCTGAACTCTGGTTCTAGCCCCAGTGACCAAAACATGCCCCTAAATAAAGAAATGGATTCTAGGAATTGTTAAACAATTCCCATGCTTTCAGAAACATGCAGGAATGAATGGCTTAACTTTAAAAATAAAGAAAACAGGGTGCGAAATGGAAATTTTCTGTTCCTTGAGCACAGTAATGCACTGTGTTGCCACCAAAAGCCATAGGGGGCAAGGGAAGAGAGTACCTTACCCAGAATACCACTCTCTGCCTGGAGAAGATCCCACAGTCCATGAATCTTGTACTCCCTCTAAGGGGAATAAAGATCTGTTCATTTGGCCCCAGGTCCAAGTGTTCATTTTACTGTGAACGATCAGAGAAGTGTTCCGGTCCCTCTCAAACCCCTAGTCCTGGGCTTTCTCTTCAGTCCACTCCCCTCTGCGGCCTTTCCCTCTTCTTTTGGCACAGACTTAGTTCTTCCTCATTGGATCTACCCCGTTTGAAAAGCAGCGTGGTACAGTAGAGTATCTTGAGGATGGGCCAGCCAGGGAGTCAGGAAAACCTGGGTTCAAGTCCTGCCCCAGACACAACCTAAACCCTGTGACTGTGGACTCTGTCCTGAGAAATCTCTGATGTTATTAGTTACCACATAGGTTGAAGAAGTTTCTACACTAGGAGCTAACCTACCACACCCATGAAATTAAGAGCTGCAGATTTCATAACGGAGGGTATGAGACACCATCTCTCACACCCCTCCGTAAGACATGCTGTCCACCAATTGTGCCAGAGAACTAACTCCCTTTGGAACTCAGCCGAGAGTATTTGCTAAAAACACAAGCTTCCAGATTATCTCCCAATATAGTACCTGTGGATGGCTCTGTTAGGAGCCAAGTTGACAGTGATCTGAAAGCAGTAAGATCTTTACTGTCTCAGATCATAAAAGGCTCTTAACTCTCAAAGATAATAAATTCTATCGTTGAAATGACACAAATCTTCTGACTTCCACTCAGCTCAGGTGTGACTACAGGCATTGACTGAATTAGTCTTTGGCCACTCAGACTAGGACGATGAATCAGAGCATGGAATAAGTATGATCTTTTATTATTTCCCAGAATGATGCATAAGGCAAAAGCCTGACCCAGAAACCTCAAGTTCTGGCTGCTCCAAGTATTCTATAAACATCATTCTCCAAAATCCACTTTCCTAATCCTTTTCTTATTTCCATTATTTCATAATTATCTTTGGCACTTAAATTTTTTTTTAATTGTTAAATATTTCCCAATTAAATGTAAAAAAATTAGCAATCATTTACAAAAATTTTGATTTCCAAATTTTCTTCCTTATATCCCTCAAGAAGCAAGAATTTTGATTTTGATTATGCATGTGAGATCATGCCAAACATATTTCCATATTAGCTACATTGCAAAAGAAAATGCAAATAAATTAAACAAGAAAAAATTTTTTAAAGTTTAAAAAAGCATGCTTCAATATGCATTCAAAGCAGATTTCATCGAGGGTCTTTTGGAATTATCTTGGATCAATGTATTGATTAGAGTAGCTAAGTCACAGCTGATTATCCTTACAACATTGCTGTTACTATATTCTTCTGGTTCTGCTCACTTCACTTCGCATGAGTTCATATAAGTCTTCCCAGGTTTTTCTGAAACCATCCTGCTCATCATTTCTTATAGCACAATAGCATCCCATTATAATTATATACCACAACTTGTTCAGCCATTCTCCATTGATAAACATCTCCTCAATTTCCAATTCTTTGCTACTACAAAAAGAGCTGCTATATTTTTGTACAAATAGGTCCTTTTCCCTTTTCTTTGATGGAATCATTTTATCAGATTATTTCTTATCAAACTCTTCAGTCACTCTTACTAGCCTGCTGGCGGGCAGCTAGGTGGCACAGTGGATAGAGCACCAGCCCTGGAGTCAGGAGGACCTGAGTTCAAACCCAGCCTCAGACACTTGACACTAGCTGTGTGACCGTGGGCAAGTCACTTAACCCTCATTACCGGGAACAAAAAACAAACAACAACAACAACAACAAACCCCACCTTTGTTAATATCCTTCCAAAAAAAGAAAAGAAAAAGAAAGGGCCTGCTGAACTTTTACTACTGATGACAGCCTCTCAGTGCCCCAAGGAAGGTGCTAAAGAAGGCTAATGCAGTAATGTTCACATCGAGGAAAGCAATAGTGCCATCAGACAATCAGCCTACACCTGGATTTCTATATACAGGTTCAACTTTGGGAACCTAGGAATACTTGTATGAACTGATGAGGATGAAGTGAGGAGAAGGAAAACCATTTATACAATAATGACAACATTGCAAAGACATAGCAAAGAATTATTACTATCTTCTTCTTTTCCCCAATATTATTTAAAAAAACACAACAAAACGATGTCGTCTTTGCATTCTTTGCCAATCTCAAATAATGCTGAGTATAGGAATTTTGGACATTATTCCCCATTAGTCTTTTTATCCAAATCCTGTTTTCCTCATCAGAACAGTTGACACTTTCCTATATTCAAATGTCATTCTGAAGAGCTTCCCATCCCTGGTGAACTGACTTCACTACAGAATTTTAGTTCATTGAATCCTACTTGTAAGTCCTTTAAAATCTGCTTTTCCAAAATCTAGAGTTCATTTCAGACATTTTCCCCTAATCTACCCATCATTTCCACCCCAGAACTCAGGTCTTTTTTGCCAGTGTGACTCTGATCCAGAATAAAAGCTCCTTTGTTGGTTTCACTCCCTTTTAAAGGATGAAAACATCACAAAGACAAACCAAGAAATGATCAACAACTCTACTTTAAGGAGAGAGCAAACGTAAGTTCCAAACCACATGTGCCTAGCTGTGCCTAGCCAGCAATCTACTTACTCCCTGAACGAGACTATTTCCTCTTCCTGTCTAGGTGACCTATGGTATATATGGATGACAATAGCACATCTGCTTCTGTCTGTACCAATCTTCATTCAGATGCTTCTCCCCATCTAATTTCTGAATTTCTTCACCTGAGCTCATCTTCTTAGTGTACAATGCTATGCAGTCCCCTTTAAGCTATCCTGTTTCTTCTGAATAAGGGATATCCTTCCAGCATCATATTCCAGGCATGGATCTCAACTGTCAGTTAAAGTCTCAGTGATACCTATGAAGTCAAATTCAATTCTTCGCACAGTTCATCTTGCACGGATGCAAGTACGAACCTTAGGCCTAGAAATCTGAAGCCAAGGTCATGGTTTCTATCGTTGATTCTTTTCTTCCTCTGGGGGAAAAGACAGACGTAAAACTCTTCCTTCTGATTGGCTTTAAGCTTGAGGTATGAGGGGAGGGAGCGGGGGCAGGTAAGGGGGCTGCCAAGGACATCTGGAGGGGTGTCTCCTCCTCTATAAAATGGGAGCAAAGCACTTGCACTACATCTCACTAGCTCAGAGAGTCACTGAAGACCATTGGATCAAGAGAAAAGCTCCTTTGGACGATTTTTAAAGTTTGTGAAGCTTTAACTGCAACAATGCTGGGATAGGAAGGGTTCTGAAATGACATGCTTGCTGAAGGTGTTTATTCTTGGTTATAATCTTCCTTAAACCAAAATTCTTTAAAAGGGAAAACCATCCCTTGACAAAACTCCACCTTGAAGGGGTACCCCAAAACATAACTAAGTATATCTTTGCTAATGTCCCATATAATGATGAGTCACCATCTGAGCAGGCAGAGCACACACTGATGAAATCACAGATCAGACTGCCACAGAACTGCACAATTCCATCGACAATTTTAGAAGTATTTTGTTGAAGTACTAAAAAGACTATGAGCTAATTCATTTTACTCAATATTATTCATTTAAAATAATACATTCGAAGAAAAACTTCAAGCCTGTAGATTTTTTTAAATGGTTAACATTGCCAGTATCATATAGTTTCTTCTCTCTACTTGTAGCAATGAAAATAAACAAGCCTAAAAAAGAAAATAAAGAAGTCTTCTTAAAATCCTCTCTTTTCCTAATTTCTTTTCAGCAGACACTAATTAAGCACTTACTGTGTCCATAGCACTGTACTATGATATGCTTAGAAAGGCAAGAGGCTGAGATTACCCACTTTGGACCACTACCCTTAGTGAAGAATGTGTGTGTGTGTGCGCGCGCGCGCAGCATAGAACTATAATAAAAAATGTTAGGTGTCCTCAAAGAGGTGCAATATAAAGTGCTACAACTGGTCTGAGAGAGAGTACAAATCTGTTTCCAACTAAGCAGAGATGGGAAGGGTTCCTGGAAGTGGCATTTGAGTTGTATTTTATAGAATGGGAAGAAATTCAATAGTTGACAAGGGACAGAAGGCAAAAAAAATCTTTGCATCAACTATCCCTGGTGACAAAGGTCTGATGTTGGAGATCTGGAGCTCAAGTTTACAGAGTGTTTTCTGTTAGCAGATCTCTCTTACACAGGATGAGCCTGGTGCATGGAAATAGGTGCTTAATAAATGCTGGTTTCCTTCCTCCCTTCCAACCCAGTGGTGCTAATAAGTGTGCAGGGTGTGCCTTGTCCTTAAATCATGTACATTTTTCAGGGAACTACTGAAATCTACTGCCTAGGCCTTCTGCTTTCTTATGGGATCTACGTACCATAAGAAAGGTACCCAGTACTTACACAGCTAGAAGTGGATTGTAGGCAGTTAAGTGTGGCCTAGTTCCAACTCTTGCAAAAGCCACTTCTACTTCCTCCTGCAGGGGGGAACTATCATAATTTTTCTTCTGACCCATGACCTTCCTACCCTCAACATTCTCTCACTCATGAGTGAAACAAAATACTTAAGTCCAAATACTTCAGGAAGGATGCCAATTCTTGTTCTAATATCATAAACATTCAATGAAGCTCTGCTTGAAGATTAAACTTAGAAATGAATACTCACATTATTAGTAAAGTAATAACAAGTAAAAACTATTTAATGAAATCCCACATCTGCTAGATGCTATTAATATAGTAATAAGTAAAAACTAGGAATCCCACATCTACTAGATCAATATTATTCCCAAATTGTACCTAATTAAGAGTTTATTTATCCATGCTCTAAATCTCTAATGATTAGAGAGATGCAAATAAAAACAACTTTGAGGTACCACCTGACACCTATCAGATTGGTTAAAATGACAAAAAAGGAAAATAATAAATGTTGGAGAAGCTGTGGGAAAATTGGAACACTAATCCATTGTTGGTGGAGCTGTGAACTGATCCAACCATTCTGGAGAGCAATCTGGAATTATGCCCAATGGGCGATAAAGCTGTGCATACCCTTTGACCCAGCAATACCACTTTTGGGTCTTTTCCCCAAAGAGATCATGGAAGGGGGAAAGGGACCCACATGTACAAAAATATTTATAGCTGCTCTTTACGTGGTGGCAAGGAATTGGAAGTTGAGGGGGTGCCCATCAATTGGGGAATGGCTGGACAAATTGTGGTATATGAATACAATGGAATACTATTGTGCTGTAAGAAATGATGAGCAGGAGGAGTTCAGAGAAACCTGGAGGGTCTTGCGTGGGCTGATGATGAGTGAGATGAGCAGAACTAGAAGAACATTGTACACAGTAACATCAACATTGAGTGTTGATCTACTGTGATGGACTATATTCTTCTCACCAATGCAATGGCACAGAAGATTTCCAGGGAACTCTTGATGAAAGAGGATCTCCAAATCCAGGAAAAAAAAAAAAAAGAACTGCGGAGTATAGATGCTGAATGAACCATACTATTTCTTTTGTTTTTGATGCTGTTGGGTTTTTTTTTTATTTTGAGGTTTTTCATCATTGCTCTGATTTTTTTCTCTTATAACATGACTAATGCAGAAATAGGATTAATGTTATTATGTGTGTGTGTATATATATATATAACCTATATCAGATTACCTGCTGTCTAGGGGAGGGGGTAGGGAGGGGAGAAAAATCTGAAATTGTAAAGCTTGTATAAACAAAAGTTGAGAACTATCTTTACATGTAACGGAAAAAAATAAAATACTTTATTAATTAAAAAAAAAGAGTTTATTTATCCAGCAGATGGAAGGGCCCTGTGGCTTCCCTGTGTTTGCAGTTTGCACAGGCCTGGATAATGGGTCCATGGCACTTGAAGCTTTGGGGACTGGAGAAGTTGATAGCACAGAAAGGGAACAGAATTAAGATGCAAACAAGCCATAGTCATAATCAAGAAAAGAAGCCATGAAGCTCAAAAGCCCAAGCCACACTGAGGCCAAATCTGAAGGGGAAGTTCAAGAGAGATGGCAACAAAGTCCCAAAACACACTGCCACAGCTGAGTAATGAAGCGGCATCGTGTGGAGTTTGGCAAAGAACTGTCTCCATTTTCCCTACACCATCACCTCACACTTGTATGTTTTGTTTTGTTTTATAACCAGTTTCAGCTTCCATTGACTTCCCTGGACAATGAGAGACTATTGTTACCGTCACCTTCACTGTTACTTATCCTCAGCAATGCCTGACAAACCCAAACCACCCTCACCTTGTTAAGTGGCTTGGAAGAAGCAGGTGGCCTCTTGCCTGACACCAGGCTGTCTCAAGGAGGGCCGGAAAACAAGGGAGTCTTTTTCAAAGACAGCATAAAACTCATCATGGTTATTCTACTTTGGAAACCACTTGAAAGGACGTTTGGGCCCCCACATTTTGCACAATCTGAATTCTTTAGGAAATGTTGGAATGTTAGAGTACTGGATTGAGAGTCAGGAACTCAGGGCCTCTAGCCCTGACTTTGCCACTTTAGTTGTGTGAAGTAGGGCAAGTCAAATAACCTCTCTGGGCCTCCACAGACTCATTTAATAAGGGGCTGGATGAGATGACTTTTAAGGTCTCTTCCAAAGCCAACGTGCCAGGATCCTAATTCCCTTTTAGAGCAGAGTGACGAGCTTGATAAGATGAAGGAATGCTCAAGATAACATGTATCTGGCAGTAGAGAACCAGCCAATCAAACCATTTAGTCCAATGCCTTGCATGGAAGAGATACTAAATTCATTCTGCTGTTGAAAGGCACTATGCTAGGAACCCCTAAATAGTCAAAAGACATATCCTTAACTTCAAGGAGTTTACCATCTAAGAGGGAGACAAGTAAAGAAATCGATATAAACGTGCTATGGACAGGTAAATAGGAAATATCAGAAAAGGCACTAGCATTCAGAGAGGCGGAGAAGACTTCCTGTAAAACATGGGATTTTAGTTGTAGCTTTAGTTAGAAGCTAGGGAAGCCATGAGCTTGAGTTGAGGAGGGTGGGTATACCAAGCCTAGGGGATGGCCAGTGAAGATGTCCTGAGATGAAAGGAGGAGGGTCTTGCTTGAGGAACAGCCATGAGGTCAGTCACTGGATTGAAGAGTATGTGTCAGAGAGGAAGGTATAAGAAGACTGGAAGGGTGGTGGTGGTGAGGGCAGAGGGGCAGGAGAGAAAGAGTGCTGGGTTATGAAGGGCTCTGAATGTCAAAGCATTTTGTATTTGACTGACGAGGCGATAGGGAGCCACTGGAGTTTATTGAGGGGGTGACGTGGCCAGACTTGAGGTTCATGCACTTCAGTGGCTGAATGGGGGATGGACGGCAATGGAAGGAGCTTTGAAGCAGGCAGACCCATGAGCAGCCTATGGAAACAGTCCACAAAGGAGGTGAGGAGGGGGCCTGTTCAAGAGATGTTGGAGGGGTGAAATCCACAAGCCTTGGCAACAGATTGGATTTGGGGTGGGGAAGAGATGATGAGGAATTCAAGGTGACTCCTAGCTTGTGAGTCTGAGTGGAAGGATAGTGTTACGATTAAGCTTAAGCTTGTAGTTTAAGGATCTGCTGGTTAGTTTTATATAACTGTATAAAGAAAAACTGGCAAGTCCTTAAGGTACCACAAATTTTCTTCAGAACGGTATAAGATGATCATGCTACTCTATATGTCTGTGTACTTCTCAAAAGGAAAGATGCTTTTGACTCAGCATTATAGGATGTTTTGCCAGCAGCACAAATGAAACTGCACTGATCACCTCAGGCTTTCTCACTCAAAATGCAATTGTGGCAGGGCTAAGATAATCAATCCAATGGCCACTAAATGGACCACTTGTGGATTTTGCCTCTTTTATAAGGTTCCCTAAGCAATGAACTAATAATAGCTTCAGAACATAATCCTAAACTCAACTAGGCCTCTTAACTGTGTTGGCTTTGATCACAATGGCCATTGATTGAGGGAATTTGGGTGAGTCAACAAAAAAGCATCTTCCCACTACTAATGAAACATCATTCTTATATCCAAGTAAAAGCACAGCTGGACCATGGACTGTGCTTCTTTTGACCCCAAAGCTCTAGGGCTAATGAGAGAAGCAAGAGCCTTATATGGGAAAGGCTTGAGTCAAACTGAATTTGCACTACAAATCTGACACTTACTAGCTGCGACAAATCACAGGAAATTCTGAAGCTTAGTTTCTTCATCTGTAAAATAAGTAACTATTTACTTCACAAGGTGGTTGTAAAAAAAATGCTCTCTAAACCTCAAAGTGCTATGTGAACCATTATTAATGATCATCTTAATGGATAAAATAGTCAACTATTCCCTCCCCACAAAGGCCCAAACTCCACAAACAGCAAATTTGCTTTGCATATGAATTTAAACGTGCTAAAAATCCAACCTTTGTGTATTCAGGAAGGACATTCATAAACCAAGAAGAACTCAGAGAAAGAATATGAGGATGGAAGAAACATTCAAGACGATGCTATAAAAAGATCAGCTGGGAAAAATCAGAGAAGAAAAGACCTAAATAACCCACAGTAGTTTCTTCCAAGTATCTGAAGAGCTGTTCCATGAAAAAGGTATTGGATTTCTTTTGCTTGGCTCCCAGAACTATAAGAGGTAAAATCTGCAAGCGGTAAACTTAGGGTTGATGGAAGGAAAAACTAGGGTAGTTAGATGGTACAGTGGATAGAGTGCCAGTCCTGGAGTCAGGATGACCCAAGTTCAAACCCAGCCTCAGACACTTACTCGCTGTGTGACCTTGGACAAGTCACTTAACTTTGTTTGCTCATCTGGAAAATGAGCCGAAGGAAATGGCAAACCATGCCAGTATCTTTGCCAAGAAAACTCCCAACAGGGTCATGAAGAATCAGGCAAGGCTAATCAACAAAACATCAAAGGAAAAACTTTCTAAAAAATTAAAGCTACCCCAAAGTAGCTTTACTTTATGGGCCACCTCTGGAAGAGGTGGGTCCCTGTCACTGGCCATCTTTTACAATGGCAACTCAAGTATCTTCTTTTGTGTGGAATCTTTCCTATTTCTCCCTAAATGTGAATGCCCTCCTTCTAAACTACTGTCTCTACTTGCTGGTATAAATTTGGATTTTTTTGTCTATTTCTGCTGTCTATATTTTTTATATGTTCGTGTGGTCTTCCCCTGTAAGAATGTAAGCTCACTTCAAGTAGAGTTGTTTCATTCTTTGCACTTATGACCCCAGTTCTTAGCACAGTGCCTGGCACATAGTAGGTGGTTAATAGATACTTGCTGACTGTGAGTTTTGTTGCAGCGAGGATTCATTTGGGGGCAAGGGTAGGAATGAATACAATGGACACTGGTTCTGGGAATCTGTGCATGTTCAGCGGCTTTGTCAGGACCATGAGTCAGGAATTTCAAGGCAGAACTCCACAAGAAATTCTGGTGTCTAATCAGCACAGCACTCTGGAAGCCTGCTCCCCAAGAACGATAAGCTGAACCTGTTTTTAGTTATTTTTCAATAATAGATAACTGTTATTTCCTTTTACATGCAAAGAAAATCTCAAATGAAAACTAAGTCTCTTCTCAGACATGCCCTCCTGCTCAGCTCTGATTAATTCCAAGGCTCCCTTCCTTTTGTTCTCACTGTTTTCTATCACTTTCTGCACTCTTCTCATGCCCAAGATACCTTCAGCTAAGACAGTGGTGGGTACCAACACAAGGAAACACAGGAAGCCAAGATGAGAAAAATGCCACTCAAAACAACGCACACTTGGTGCTCAACAGAAGAGGATTCTTTGAATCCTCTGGTTATAATCACTATACAGTTGTTTATAAAGCTGAACACAGACAAGACAAACCCCAACAACAAGCTACTGTCAGCCTGCCAACAACAGTAACTGCAAGGCTTGGGGCACTTGGACAAATCACCTTTCCAACTGTCCAATTCTGACCTAGGCTTTAAGGTTCAACTCCAAAACCACGTCTCCCAACCCAATTTCCTGCTAGGTGCCCGCTGCACCTTGTTTTGTACTGCTGAGGTATACGCCACACCCAGTCAGTAACAGTAGGAACTCTGCTCTATGTACAACAATAAAGAGAAAACAATGTTTCTTGAATTTAATTGAATGCTTTTCTGAAGCTTAAACATTCAATCAAGTTCTTATTAAGTACCTCCTCCAGTGAGAGGTAAGCACTATGCTACTTGACCCACAAAGAAAGATAATTGCTCACAGTAGTAGCTATCATTTATGTAGCTCTAAGTGCTTTACAATGACTTTCTTCTTTGATCCTCCTTACAACCCTGGGAGGCAGGTGATATTATTACACCCATTTGACAGATGAGAAACTGAGGCAAACAGAAGTTAAGTGACTTGCTCAGGATCCCACAGTCAATCAGGTCATTCTGACTCCAGGCCTAGCACTCCATCCACTGTACCATGCTTACCTTCTTGGGAAATACAACCCATACAAGGCTAAGAAAGTCAGAGGAGGTAGAATCTGAATTGAGTCATGAAGTATTCTGAGACACTAAGTTGAAGGAGTGGAGATAGGAGGGATGGAGACCTGCTTGGGCAAATGTACCAAGGCTGGAGATAGGATAACAAGTTTGGGGAAGAGCTAATAGACTGTCTAGTTTGAGCACACAGCACAAAGCCTGAAAGGGAGCAATGTGAAATGATGCTGCCAACAAGGTACATTAGAGCCAGATTGTGGGAGGTCTTAAATGCCAGTCTGGAGTTTGTATTTTATCCTGGAGGTGATAAGACACCCAAAGTTCGTGTAAGTGGCCTAGTCAGACCTGTTCCTTGGGAAAATTAGCTTGGCAGCTGTGTGTGGGGCAGATTGGACGAGAGGAGACCCTGATCAACAAAGCATTGCAACAGAAGTCATGGAGGTGGCTTTGGGAGTAGAGAAAAAATTAGAGACTCAGAGTTGAAGGGACCTTTAAGATCCTCTGGACAAATCCTTTTGTTTTACAAACGAGACAACTTGAGACTCAAAGAAGAGATTTAATTAAATGGCTCTTTGACTCTGCACCCCTCCTCTGCACAAGTGTTGGCCCAGATAGAGAAAAGGAGGATGATGCCAGATAGGCCGGAAGGGCAGAATCAACAGGACTTTAACAACTAGTTGGAGCTGGGCGGTGAGGGAAATAATGACACAAGGATGACTGGAGAGGTTATAAACCCAGTGTCTCCATTAGTTTGGATAAATGAGAAATTCACTCGATCTGGGTCATACTTATACTTCTGTCAAATTTAATCAGTTTCCCTTGTTCGAATGGAAACCTACTTATTATGCTACCATTCTCAGTGTTTTCCATAATATGGGTTCAATTTTCCCAAATGGTTAGAATTTTACAATTCTGACTGCCTAAGTCTTTCAAAATCAGTCAATATTTTTTCATACTTAGTCATAATGAAGACAAGATCTTGCTCAAGCTAAGGCTTGCTTTAGGTTTCTATGAGATCATGTCATTGAGTCTATCCCACATTTGAGCAGGAATCCCTATCCAGTCACCATCTCCTGAGCAGTCCTTCTTGGCATGTTGCCCAGTTCTGTTAGGAAGTTTTTTCATATATTCAGCTGAACTCTACCCATTTTTTTCTAATGCCTGCTCCCACACGACAACCCTCCAAACACCTGAAGTCGGATGTGATGTGTCATCTTCTCTCCCTTCCCTTCCACAAGCTCCACAAGCCCAGCTCTTTCAATGATGTGGTTTTCTGGTCTTGCTTCAGCCTGTTAGTGTCCTAACCTGAACAATATGCTGCAGGTGTGGTGCAACTGGGCAGGGCCCAGCAGATTTTCATCAGCCTCATTTTGGGGACTATAGACTTCTGTCACTGCAGCCTATGACTTACGTTGTTTTTCAGCCTGCCTATTCTATTGAACTTTCAGGTCCCTAAAAACCCTCTGGACCTTTTTCACATGAGTTTCGGCATTCTTATTCTCTCCTGTACTTGGAAGTAAAACTATCAGGAGGATTCCTGAACCTGGGATCCCTTGGCCAACATGCAGACCTGCCTAGGCTTCAGTTTATTCATACAGTATATAAAATAAGGGGGTTTCTCTAAATGAGAGAATCACACCTCATCCAAACTGGAAGTGACTTAGTGCAAACTGTAACTGAAGACCACCCTAAACAGCATGATTAACAAATAGTTATTCAGCCATCATTTGAATTCAATTCAATTAATTACTATGTGCCAGGAATTGGGCTATGTGGGTATAAAGAGAAAAAACCAAAACCTCAAAGCAGCTCTTTTTCTTAAGAAGATAACCCTGTACTGGAAAGAAAGCCCATTAATATAAGAGAAGGAAATAACCAAAGGAATTTCCATGGGGGAAGGTGCTACCCTACAGAGGAATACGCTAGCTTCCTATAAGAGACGGTACTGGAGGCGGGCCTTCAGGGAGCAGGCCAGCTCCTACCAGGCCAGCATGCCCTGGAGGCAGGATCACAAGCAGGCCGGCCAGGCCAGGCTGGGCCAGGCCAGGCTGGGACGAGGGCGTGAAGGGGAGTTAAGGGTGGTGAGCCTGGAAAGACAGCAAAGGGCTTTAAATATCAACGAGAGGAATGTGTATGTTATTCTAGAGGCACTCAGGAGCTACATGCTCAGCGTTGTGCTTTAGAAATATCATTCTGCGGGGCAGCTAGGTGGCACGGGTGAGCACTGGCCCTGGATTCAGGAGGACCTGGGCTTCAAATCTGGCCTCAGACACATGACACTTACTAGCTGTGTGACCTTGGGCAAGTCACTTAAGGATGGGGATGGATGCCATTTTAGCAGCTGTGGGGAGGACATACTGGAGAGGGAAGAAGGGAAGCTGAAAGCAGAGAAATCAGTTAGCAGTTATAAGCAGGTCTGCTGCACTCAGTGAAGGTGAAAGGGGAGAAGAGCCTGGAGTTGGGTGACGGACTGGGGAGGTGTGGTGCTGGTATAATGTAGAAAGACCGGTAAACTAACTGGATATGAAGGGTGACTGACAGAAAAGTAGGTGTGACTCCAAGGTGGTGGGTAACTGGCAGACTTAACAGAAATAGATGACAAGGGAAGGTTTCCTTTTGTTTGGGGGAGGGAATGGAGAAGCACCTATCATGTGCCAGGCACTGTGCTAAGTGCTGGGGATACAAATACGAAAAGAGAAACAGTTCTTGCTCTCCAGGAGCTTAAAATCTAATGGGGGAAGACAAAACACAAAAGGAAGCGGAAAGCTGAAGGGGAGGTAGGGTGCCAACAAGTTAGTCAGAGAGGGCCCAAAGAAGCACCCCAGGTGAGAAGCGAGGATGTGTCTGAACAGAGCTCTCTTCAATCCAAGTTTGGGGTTCATGGCCTTCCCATCTAATCAGAGGCAGAGGGTACCAAGGCTGATGCAATCTTAAGGGATGAGATCACCCCAATAACGAGCTTCCTGGGTGTGAATAAGAAGTTGTCTTTTGGACAAGTTGAATTTGAGATGCCTACACATCTTTTGATATTCCGTAGGCAGTTAATGATGTGAAACAGTAGCTCAGAAGCCCAGGGCTGGATATGTAAATATGGGAGTCATCTACATAAAGATGAGACCCAAGAGTGTATATGAGCTCATAAATAGACAAGACTCCGGGCAGTGGCCTGCAATATGGGTAGGAGGAAAACCAAAGGAGCAATATGGTGAGGACCAAGAGGAGACATTATCAAGGAGAGGGTAGTCAACAGTGTCAAAAGTTAGAAAGAGAGGGGAGAGCTAGGTGGCGAAGTGGATAGAGCACCGGCCCTGGATTCGGCAGGACCTGAATTCAAATACAGCCTAGGACACTTAACAATTACTAGCTGTGTGACCCTGGGCTGACTCACTTAACCCCAATTGCCTCACACACACACACACACACACACACACACACACAAGTTAGAAAGAAGTCAAGATGGAAGAGGACTGACACGTGCCCTTGACTTGGCCCCTAATAGATCATTGATCATCTTGGGGAAAGCAGTTTCAGTTTAACGAGGGTGGAAGCCAAGTTAAAAGTGCTGGAAATTGCGTGTAGGAAGTGGAAACAATAGAGAGTACACAGCATTTTCTAGGACTTTGGCTACAAAAGAGAAGTCATTCAAAGGATCTTACTTACCTAGATGCAGGTCTCATCATGTCACTCTCCTAGTCAATAAACTCCAGTGGTTGCCTATTACTTCCAGAATCAAACAGAGATTTCTGTTTGGCTTTTAAAGTCCTTTATAATCTGGTCCCTTCCCTCCTTCCTTTCCAGTCTTCTTATACCTCACTCTTCTCCTCTTGATCAAGTGACATTGACCTCCTTGCTGTTTCCCAAAGTACTCAATTTCTCATTGACTGTCTGTCATGCCTGGAACTTTCTCCCTCCTGGCTTCTTTCAAGTCCCACCCAAGGCCCCACCACCTGCCAGAAGCCTTTGTGGGTTCTCCTTGACCTTCTCTCTCAGTTTTTTATCATCCACTTTACATTGTTGACTCATATTTAGATTGAAGTGAACTCACATGCCACCACCCCGCCCTGATAATCTCTTTCAGAATACTGCTGTTTAGCCACGCCTCCCTTATCCTGTACACGACTTGTGAAGGTGATTTTTTGGAACTTGAGTGTAAAGCTTTATATTGATTCCTACTGAATTTCAGTGTAACATTCCAACCTAAGATCTTCCTGGGTCTTTGTCTTCTAGTAGATTCACCATACACTGCAGTTTTGTGGTATCTTCAAATTTGCTGAGCATACCATTTATCTAATGTTACTGGGGGGGAAATGGTTAAATCACACAGGGCCTAACAGTCTTCTCTAAACATACTCAGTTCCTCCAAATGATGCTCACATAGAAGGATCTAGAAATGCTTCATCATCTCTGCTGTCCTCTTCTCAAGTTTATCAATACCCCCTCACATGCCATAATAGTTCAAAGATCACTGACAGTGGCTCAGCAGTCCTACCCACCAATTCTTCCAGCATTCTGTGAGACAGATGATACATAGATAGGAAGGCTACTCGTCATCTGGACCTGGTGACTAAACTCATCAAGTTTACCTGGAAAACTTCTTTCAACCTTCATACTTTTCTTGGGTATCAACTCTCTATTGGCCATTTTGGTTCTGACTTTTCCAGTTCAAAGATCATTCTTCACAGAGAAAACAGAAACAAACTAGTAATTGGGAATATTCTGCCTTTTCTCTGCTATCAGTTATCACTGTCCAAGCAACCCTGACCAACTATTCTATCCCTTTCGGATTCTCCTCTTTTCCCCAAAACAATTTTTAAAACCCAGATTATTTTTTTATTCTCTTTTGCTTTCCTAGACAGAATCAGCTCATTCTGAGCTTTATCACACTCCCAACACTATTCTTTTGGGGGCAGCTAGGTAATTCAAGGAATAGAGCATGAGATCTGGAGCCAGGAAGATTTATCTGGCCTCACACACTAGCTGTGTGACCCTGGGCAAGTCACTTAACACTCATTGCCCCCCCCCCCCCAAATTAAAATTAAAATCATACTCCATTACCTATCCTTGGTTTCATCTTCTGCGTATTTCTTTTTAAAAATAGGTATAATCTCTGCATTCTTTACTAGTATTATTAAAGAACCCCCTCTTTCCTTTTATGCTGGAATTCTTTCTCTTTGGGTCTTCTGGATTTCATTCCTGAGTTTCCTCTTCCTTTTAGACTGATTGATCCTAATCCTTTAGACCAGGGGATAGGATAATACAGATCCTTTCTCAGAACTGTCTGAAATCTTCCCTTCCAAAACGTAGGATGGATATCAGACTATCCCAAACTTTCCTTACCTGTATCACAAATTCTAAGGAATTTTTTTTCCCCCTCTTCTCTCTGCCTACCAAGGTTCCTATCATTTATTTACACCCCATTTATTTAGCTCCCTTCTTGTTGATGAGAATCAAGACTGGAAAGGAAATTCCTTGCCTTGATTTCCCTTCTTCAAAGTGATGAAGTTTTCATTAAGGCAAATCAAGAAATCATCAGCTACTCTGGTTTGGACAGGGAGAAGTCCAGCACAGGGTGGCTATCTGCAGTTGCTCATTCTTATCATATCATGCCTCTGTGCATAGTCATCTGTTTCTAGAACTCCTCGCTTTCCTCTTTCTTTCCAGGTGATCCATGACATTGTTGACAGCACTAGTTCTGCCTCCACTGAAGCCCAACTGCTCTGCACCATGCTACCCTTTTTGCTTCCTGGCTACTTTCTCCTCAGTATAATGAAGTCATTTTCGAATTCGGAGTCAGGAAGACTTGGTTTCAAATCCTGCCCCTTCAACTTTGTACTGGAGTGACCATGGAAGAGTCACTTATCCCTTCTGAGCTCAGGTTTTCTTATCTGTAAATAGGAATAATGATGCCTATAGAACCTATCTCATATGGTGGTTGTGAGGCTCAAATGAGTGTATGTAAATTGCTCTGCAAGCTTTAAAGTACCATAAAATGTCTATTAGTATTAATAATAAATGATATTCCATGCTACTCTACCCCTTTAACTATTTTCTCCTTCTAAAAAAGGGCAGCCCTTCTAGAACCATGCTAGCCACCGATCTGATTCCAACCATGTCTCAGCAGTGCCTCTAATGTCAAATGCATCTCCTTGTCTTGAGAAAAACTTCTCACATTCCCTTGTGTCTGTAAGTCAAGTCAGGTGAGGGCAATACTTTTACTGCCAGCTCTCTTGTGAATTAGTGGGCCATTCTCCTTCCTCCATTATCACTCCTCTCTATGGCGTCTAGCTTGGTAGGGTTAGGATTAGGGTTCGCAGCTAGTGTTCTCCCTCTCCCTTCTTAAAGTCAAATACTGGGAGCAAATACATGCTTAGGGCTCTTGCGAGGTAAACAGAATACTGGGAGCAAGGAAAGTAATTATGGATATTTAATGAAGGTAGAAGTGGGGAGAAAGTGGAATAGAAGATAATATTCGTCTTTCTTGGAGATGATGTGTTTCTGTTACAATATAAATGTGCAATCTTCTTTACTTAAATGGATCTGTGATTTCATGAATAAGCAGAGTTAGTTCTTCCATCAGGGCAGATCATAAGACCTTCCTCATTCTTTGTGATTCTTGCTAATATTCTCCAATAGTTTCTTCACAAAGGATTAGCTCAAGGAATCTTCCCCTAGGTCTGGTCTCACTTTTGGTTTTGTATCATCAGTGCCTAGCTAAGTGCCTAGCATCTAATTAGAACTTAATAAATGCTCCCTGATTGAATGACTTCTTAGACACTGGAGGATCACTCAGATTGTATCCATCTATTACCTCTCATTTCAATTATATGACTATCCCACCTACTCTTCCATTACACCTTGTTGCTGAGATAGCTTCTATGTCACTTATGGTATATAGGGGCCACACAGGAAATATGTGGCAACCTACTTTTCCCCATTATTTATCTTTTCATTGTCTTTTGGATCATTTACAATTTTGGTTCCTTGGAGCCTGGTGTTCTCAGACTTGTAACCATGCAGTACCATCAGAGGGACATTGTATTGAAAAGATGGGTCTTTTTTTTCATTGTGAATCACTGAGACAGTTAATAATACTAAAAATAGGCACTATGAAAATATATGTGCTATTGTGTGGTAGGAAGGGGATTTGATTGCCAAATGCTTTCCAGAGTCAACACCTTTTAAAAAAAGGTTTATTAAGTATAAAGCAGAGAAATGGGGACAATGACAAGAGATCTTTTTAAAGCACATACTATGTGCCAGGCATTGTGCTAAGCACTAGGGGCAAAAAAGCAAAACACAATCCAAACCATGGAAAGGACTTCATCTTGGGGGGTGGGACAAGGAGAGATAGAGAACAGGTAGGAGAGGGAACAGAGAGGCAAGGCCCTGAGGTAGCAGAAAAGGGGAAAAAGCAAAGTGGCTCCAGAGCACACCAGCACAGCTCTGACAAAAACAATACAGGAGGAGCTGCCATCTGAGATGAGATGATGGAGAGGATACTCACAATGGTGAAATCATATAGCTTTATCACACCAGATTAGGCAAAGCAAAGTTCTTCCGGTTGTGTTGAGGGAAGCAGCAGTATGTTAGGGCAATTTCAAACCGAGAGCCAAACGATAGAGCTAAAGTCCAATGAAGAGGGCAGCTAGGTGGCACAGTGGATAAAGCACAGGCCCTGGATTCAGGAGGACCTGAGTTCAAATCTGGCCTCAGACACTTGCTAGCTGTGTGACCCTTGGAAAGCCACTTAACCCCAATTGCTTCACCAAAAAAAAAGTCAAATGAAGAAGAAAAAAAATCTCCCTATCAGAAATCAAACGAGAAGCTATAAGGGAAAGCAAGTCAACTTGAAATTAAAGGCATTCTCAGTTTAGCCTATGTAAAAACCTGAGTAAGAAAAATTTATAAAGACTTGTATGAACCAACACAGGAGCAAAAATAAGCAGAGCCAAGAGAATAATTTATACCATGACCATGAAACAATAATGACCTCACACTTCATGGCAGATTAACAGGTTCAGAGTAAAGCAAACATTTTGAGATATGACCAATGTGTAGATTCATTTTGCTTGACTGTACTTAGTTTTAAAAGGGAGGGTTCCATTGGGAAGGAAGAATTATGGGAAAGTGCTAAGAATGTGTATTTTTTAAAGGAAAGAGTATCAATAAAACATTTAAAAAGAAAAAAAAAACAAATAAACTAATATTCCTTAGCTGAAACTATTCTATACCTTAAAATCCTTCATCATTGTAGTACAGCAGTTTTTTATGAACTAGAGACAACTGACCTTAAATCAGAAACCATCAAGCAACAATTACTTATTAATTAAGCACCTACTGTGTGTGGCCATGATATTCATTAATATTTTTTTGGGGGGGGGTGAGGCAATTGGGGTTAAGTGACTTGCCCAGGGTCACACAGCTAGTAAGTGTAAAGTGTCTGAGGCCGGATTTGAACTCGGGTCCTCCTGAATCCAGGGCTGGTGCTCTATCCACTTCGCCACCTAGCTGCCCCATATTCATTAATATTTTAAATGGAATCTGCTCATTTTTGTAATGCCTTATAACTGGAAAGGTGTACAAAAGATTAGCCCTCAGGGGGCAGCATCCCACTTGCAGTATTGGCAGAATTAGAGCCAGTGGGGAAGGCAGGAGGGCGCTGCCCCTTCTATTTCCTCATAGAAATACATGTCCTCTGGCTTTCTAAGATCCCCTACAGAAGTCCAAAACGTCCTTGTTTCAGGCCTCTCATCACTACTAATTCTACTCTCCTGGGTGCCTGGGACTTTTTTTAGGAAGGCAATCACTGATCTGCCCCTGACGTCAAGTCTCTATGGCTTAAGGTTTCCAAACAGTCCTACTGTGAAGGCTGTAGCTACATTGTCCATGCTATTCTCCCCTTGGTATAGTGAGGCATGGGCAGATGGGCACAGGGCTCCATCATCTGGCGGCAGCTCTTCCTCCTCCACCTCCCCAGCCCTGGCCTATGTCTCTTATTCTGTTTTTTGTTTGTTTGTTTTATTTTGTGTTTCTGGGAGGGGCAATGAGGGTTAAGTGACTTGGCCAGGGTCATACAGCTAGTAAGTGTCGAGTGTCTGAGGTTGGATTTGAACCCAGGTCCTCCTGACTCCAGGGCTGGTGCTCTATCCACTGTGCCACCTAGCTGCCCCCTCTCAGACTATTCTAATAGCTTCCTAACTAGCCTCCCGGTTTTGGCTCTCTAGCCTCTGCAATCTACCTTCCACAAAGCTGCTGAAATAGTCTTCCGAGGGTAAGGACTATCCACGTCATTTCCCTGTTCAAAAGAACTTCGGCTGGGGACTTTCAAGGCCTCCACAATCTGGGTCTAACTCACTCTCAGTCATTTCTCATTACTCTTTCACAAACATTAAGCTCCAGCCAAACTACACTCCTACTAGCTATTCAAGAAATCAATCTTCCATCTCCTTCTTCCACACATTTGCTATACCTTTACATCCAGACCCCAACCTATCTTTCCAGCCTCATTGTCCATTATGTGTGACTTAGCCAAACTTAGCGCCTTGTATTTATCTGCTTTACATCTACTGTCATCCTTCTTCTCTATACATACGTGTCTCCTCATCACAATGTACAGTCCTTGAGAGCAGGAACCATTTGGACTTTTCCCACCCCTACACAGTACCTGGAAAGAGTGAATGATCCCCATCTTTGCTTTCCAAACCTTGATCTTCCCTGCTGCCCCCAGATGCTAGTCCTCTTCTCCAATCTCTCTTTAATTTACTTACTGTTACGTGTGTTGAATCACCCTCAGCAGAACAGAAGGTCCTTGGGAATAAGAACTGTTTCAGTTTTACCTCTGTATTTCTGGAGTCTGGCACACTGTCATGGTTGGCAACTCATCTATAGCTTTTAAGTGAAAGCAGCTAAAATAGTGGTGGCACAGAAATGGCGTGAAAAACATAGAGAGACAGGCAGGCAGACAGATAAGACAGAGGGCAGTAGCCCAAGTTTAAGGGGAAAGATAAGCAAGGTTTGGGGCATGTTGAGTTTGGGGTGATAGTCCTGAATGCAACTGGAGATGCTCATTTTAACTTTAGAAGGAATTCTGGGGCTGAAAGGAGAGGTTTGGCAGTCATCTACAAAGGAGTGGCAACATGCAACTGAGGAGATACTCTCTCTTTCCCCAATATGGATACAAGACGACTTCAGGATGGAGCTATAATAGCCATGTAGTCAATGAAATCTACCAATACCTTCTTCTGACTGACAAATTACCAATAGTATTTCTAACCCAATGGAAAGGCAATGCGGTACAGCAGAGAGCTAGGCAGGTTAGGAGTCAGAGAACTCGAGCTGTCATTTTAATTTTGCCACTTAGTATTATGACCATGGGGAATTCACAACTTCTTGGATTTCATTAATAAGATGAGAATTGAACCTCAAAAGGCCCCTTTAGCTCAAAAACCACAATCTTATGATATGAGACAAGTAAGTACACCTCAGAGGTGGGATATGAACCCGTATCTTCCTGATTCCAAGCCCAGCCCAGCCCAGGCTCACATTGCCCTGTATTACTTCTAGTATAGTCCAAAAAGCTATACCAAGTTGGATTTTAAATAATAAATACTTACAAATACTAGAGTTGACTCAAAAATCAGATTTTACTCTGTGGGAATTCCTAGGCTTAAGCATTCTTATCTGTAAAATGAAGGTGTTGGGCCACATAACCTCTGAAGACCCTTCCTACTCCAATCATAATCCTATGAACTTTTTTCTTCAGTTATAGTTTGTGCCATCCAGTGACAACCAGAGCCTAGCTATTATATATTGCTGATGGCACCAAGGACTAAAAAGGTCCCTAATGCTTATATAAAACTAGTAAATGTTCCAGAAAACTCAAAGCTGAGTTGTTAGTTCAGTATTATAAAAGGGTGGTAGGCTGGAAGGCAGTAGTATGTGATCAGATTCCCAACATTCATCTTGGCAAGAGGAGACCTCCAACAGATGAGGTTCCACCTCTGCTGACACCATCCATTCCTTCATAAATGCCACCACCTACGCCAACTGTCTACAGTAGAACACTGCAAGACCGCTGGGCATTTGGAGACTATAAAGCACAGAGTTCCTAAAACAGGAACCTAGCACTACATGAAGGTTAGTGTATAGTGATCTCAGAGAATGGATAAACTTTGTCATCATTTCACATACAGAGCAATCCAAAGAGAGGTCCAATCCACTTCAAGGAATATAGCCAGCCAACAATTTCTGGAGATATCCAGGATTAAAAAAAAATTAAAGTAATACTAAAATGCTTTAACAGGAAAGAAAAATCAAATCCCCAATACTGTTTTAGCAACATTCCAATCAATTACACCCAAATTTGAAGCCATGGGGGTTCATAACAGTTCTCATATCTACAGCTGTCACATGGGAAACAAACTATCTGCAGTTCACCACTCTCCTTGGCTTTTGTTTACCTTAATTGATGTAGAAAAGTTGTACTGGACACACATTTTCTTTTAGACTTTTTGCATATTACTATCTGACCTAAATATTGTATCATGTTATTGCCCAACTCTACATATAGAGTAATAAGAGCCAGAATGAAGAGTATTGGGGGGCACCCTATACTACTTCTGACATAACTCCATTTAGTTTTTCTTATGTCTAATTTTCTTTTGTATACAAAAATCCTTTGAGTAGGGTTAATCAATAAGCAAATATTTACTGAGCACCTAATTGTGCATAATGCTAGTAAGGAGAAAGTAAGGGAAGAAGACAGAAAGCAGCATATAACTAATTTCTTAAGACACTATCTGTTTAAACAAGACATGTATACACAATCAAGATAACTAAGGATACAAAGCAATCTTTAAGTATCAAGTAGCAGTATAAGCAAATACGTGCCCCACTGGTGTTCTCTGGAGGGAGGAAAGAATAACAATTAAGAGAACAGAAGACTTTACAGAACAAAGAGGTAGAAGGCAAACGGTCTCTGAGGAAGGAGGGGCTAGGTAGGGAGCATGAGACTATCAGCTTGACTAGAGCAGGAAATTCATGTTAGGGAGCAGAGTCATAAGACCAGTTGTAAAGGTAAACTGGGGCCAGTTTTTATACAATCTTGAATGCCAGGTTAAGGATTTTCTTCTGCAGCAATAAGTATTCATTGAAGTTTTCTAGCAAGGAATTACCTCTTGTCTTTGATCCTACACTGAAATAGCCACTAGATCAAGGCCTTCAGCAACCCCTCACTACTAGGACTATTTCAATAGTCTCCCAATGGTCTCCCAGCCTTACGTCTCTCCAGACTCCAATCCATTCTTCACAGAACTCCCAAAGCACAATTTGGACAATGCTACTACCCTACTCCAGAAATCCCAAGTGTTCCTATCACCTCTAGAACCAAATAGAAATCCTCTGGAATGTAAATCTTTTCACCACATGGTCTCAATTTACCTTTCCAGACTTATTACAGCTTATTCCCCTTCCTGCATCCTAAGGTCCAGTCCAGTTGTACAGGTCTCTGAACACAGCATTCACCACTGGCCTCTGCAACGGCCTTTACAAAGTCTGTCATGATGAAGCCTCTTCCCTCCCTCCCTCCCTCCTTCTCCCTATTTAGAGCAGCACTGTATTTTCTAAAATTATTGCTCTAAACTGGGCTTTAACAAACATGCCCCCATTTTGGCAGTAATCATTTATTCATTAATATCATATATACCAGTAAAGAATTGACCACATGGAAAGTCCCTTTCTCAGAGACACAGCACATGGTCTCAAGGAGAGTTCAGAAGGCCTACGTTACCTACACTGTGGAGAGAACGCTCCAAGGGGCCGCATTCAGAGCCAAGGGAGCCAACGGCATTCAGAGGAAAAGGAGAGGGTACAGGAAGCCAAGATGGAGATCTTCGAACGGTCCAGGGGTATTTATCCTCTTTTGATACACACAGAACAAAGCTAATTGGCTAGCAATTCAATTCCATTGGTTGACATGACCTGAGGGTGGTCCAAATTAAAATGAGCTCTACCCACGGAACTAATAACCTAATGAGAGAGACCCCCAGGCAAAAGGTGAAATCCAGGTTTAGGTGCAGTTTAATCCCATCAACTCAATTTAGCTAGACAAAAGAGTCTATCTCCATTTCTTTTGTTCACCTGGGTTGGTCCCAGAGATTAGCTAAATTCCTCCAGAACTGGATTTTCCAGTGGGGAGGGGGGAGAAAGGACTAAAATTAGGTCTCTGGGTCCTGAAGAAATTAATTATTAATAATTATTTTCTAACACTGGCATGATAGGGTTTAGAGCTGGGGTGGACTTTTGAGATCATTTTAGCGAAACTCCCTGATTTGCATGTGAGCAAATGAAAGATTATGAGACTAGGCCAAGATGACCCAGCAGAACCAGGGTGAGAAGCCAGGTCAGAGTTCTCTGACCTCGAAAATCAGCTCTTTCCATTGCACCACATTCTATAACACAAAACCCAGTAATTTTACATTAGTATAATTTTTGAGAAGTAGCTCAGCAATGTGACTGGACAGTTCATTTCTTATCACCAAGACTACTACTATAGGTCTAGTGAACATGGTGATAATCTAGAGCTCACAGTAAGAAGGCTCTTCTCCACGTCCCTAGTCACTAATCTACTCCAAAAACCATTCTGCTAATAAGGACACAGAGAAGTTTAAGGAGAATTTTATAGAAAAGGTATTTGGATGAGTCTTTGCCCATTTACAGCTAAAATCTCCAAAAAAAAAAATGCCGTTCTAAATAGAGATATAAAACATCACTACGTAGCAATTATATTTGGACGTGTTTACAATAGGAAATGTTGGTACCATTTCACAGGCTTCTCTGGCTCAGGTCCAGCCCCATCACTCTTCAGTGCTTGTTCCCTAGTGACTCTGGCTTTGATGGCCCCTCCACAGTCCGGTTCCCTTCCAACCTTATTCCACAGCACTTCCATGTGTACACTCCATCTTCTATTCAAGTCACCTAGCTGCTTGCTACCCCAAATCAACTTGGCACATCCACCCTTCAGTGCAGAGGAGCACCGCACCTTTCCAGTTTGGAACACACTCCTTCCTCATCAGCCCCTCTCAAATCCTGACCCTCCTTAGAGGCCCCCCCTTAGCATTTTTTCCCTCCTGGAGAAAAGGGGCTGCCTCCCTTGTGCCTCAGTATCCCCACGGTCACAGTGCTTTGTAGTAGGCACTACCAGCCTACTTGTTGAATTCTGGAAACAAAAGTTTCAATTAGGATGGCTATACATACACATTAAGAGCACTGGGGGGGGGGGGGGGGCAGCTAGATGGTGCAGTGGTAAAGCACCGGCCCTGGATTCAGGAGTACCTGAGTTCAAATCCGGCCTCAGACACTTGACACTTACTAGCTGTGTGACCCTGGGCAAGTCACTTAACCCTCATTGCCCTGAAAAAAAAAAAAAAAAAGAGTACTGGGGGCAGCTGGGTGGCGCAGTGGATAGAGCACCAACCTTGGATTCAGGAGGGCCTGAGTACAAATCCAGCACCCCCAAAGGGCAGGAGATCTTGGCTATGTGTAAGAGGCCAGCCAGCCTCAATTTTCTACTCTGAGAACCTTATTACATTAATGGGGAGGGGAGAGGGGAAATGAGGCAAACTGTTATGGGTCCCTTCATTTCCTCTATGCCGGGTCTTAACCCACCTCAACATCACCTTTTCTCTTGCTAATCCCAATCCCAATGCCAATGCTTTTCACATCTTTCAGCTTTACTTTTTTGCTGGTTCCTTCCCTAACACCCATGAAGGTGCCCAGGTCTTTCTCCCCTTTAAAAAGCTCTTTACTTGGCCCTGCCATCCTCTCATACTATTACACTTTACATCTGTTTCCTTTCACTGCCAAGCTCCTACAAAAGCTGTTTACTCTCCTTGTCTCTTCTTCATCCTCCATTCACTTCTCAGAGCTTACTTTTCAACTCCTTACAATCAGGCTTCTCAACTCACCACACTACTAAAACTGTTCTCTCAAGGATGCCAACAATCTCTTAACTGCTAGATCTAAAGGTCTTTTTTCAATCCTCAACCTGTCCTCGATTTCTCTAAAACTTTCCAAACTACTATTAGGGTCACCAAACCACAGAATTTAGAACAAGAATGAACCTTAGAAAACATCTAGTCTAACCCCCTAGTTTTTGCAAATGAGGAAATTGAAGCACTAAGAAGTTAAGTGATTGGCTCAAGATCAAAATGCTAGCAAATAGCAGAGGCAAAATTCAAATCCAGGACTTCTGACTATTCCAGTGCTTTTCTATTAAATAACACTGTGAACCCTTCTTAGATATTTTCTCATTTGCCAACTTCCCTAACATTGCTCTAAACCCACCTTTTCCAAAGAATTTTAGAACCAGAAATTACCTCAATGGCCACCTAGGATCAGAGATAAGAGACTTAGAGGTGGAAGAGACCCTAGATAACTTCATTTCAAACTCCCTCATTTTAGAGAGAAATCAAATGACCTGGAGCCAGCGTCACAGAGCTAATGATGAACTTAGGTCAGGTCTTTCTGACTCCAAGTCCAACACTTTATCCACACTATTCCATGCTCCCTCATCTAAGTCGAACTCTAACCCTAACAAACAAACAAGCAAACAACAACAACAAAAAAACCAAAACCACCAACCCTCCCTCTACAACACACTTGACAAGCCCCCAGCTTGGTCACCTCTAATAAGGGAGGAATCCTACTACTCCAAATGCAGTTTGTTCTACCTTTTGGATAGCTGTCATTGTTAGAAAGTCTTCACCTGACATCAAGTCTAAATGTGCTTCTATGGCAACTTCTACTCATTGATAGTAGTTCAGTCCCCTGGGACCAAACAGAGTAAATCTAGTACCTCTTACTTATGACAGCCTGTCAAATATTTGAAGAGAACATCATCCCTCCCACCCCCCCACCCCCACCCCCACCCAGGTCTTCTCTTTTTCAGGCTGAATGTGGCCACTTTTTTCAAGCAATCCTCAAATGCGGAATTGGAGGCCCTTCATCATACTGGTTGCCTTTCTCTGTCCCTGTCAAAAGATGGTCAGTATCCATGTTCTGAATGCCTTTCTTAAACTGGTGCCCAGAATGGACCATAATGCTCCAGATCTGATCTGACTAGGACAAACTACAGACTGACACACTCATGGGAGACTTTCAACCTCTTTTACTCCTGGATGCTTAATGTGTAGTCCAAGACTGTACTGGCTTTTTGGACTGCAATACACTGAAAACCTGAGCTCTTTTTCAAACTGCCCTCTAATCTACCCTGTACTGAAGATTATTTTGTTGTTTTTTTTTTTTTGGGGGGGGGGTTGGACCCAAGTGTAATACTTTACATTTATCCTAATTAAATTTCATCATATTAATCAGTCCAACCTTAAGATCCTTTCAAGATCCAGACTGTCATATAGTATCCCTCCTAGTAGTGTGCTACCTTCAAATCTGATCAGCATAGCATCTATGCCTGAGTCATAGAAAAGCTACAGAAAAGAAAGGAGGAGGGGTAAATTAGATATATGAGGAAGAGAGGAGGATCAAAGAGAGGCTTTTCTCACTAGACTCGGCTCATTGGTAGCTATTGCACCTGACATAATTCTTAGGGCAATGTGGAATTTTTTATAGCTTCTGTCTTCTGCAGATATATTTAAAAAATCTAATCTGTCTCTTCAGATAGCTCATTTTTCCTTGTCATTGGGACTATTCCCCTTTGGGTGTTCGAAACTTTATTAAGTTTCCCATTCCACTTGGCCTGACTTCCTCTATAGTATTTTACTCTATGGGATCCTACCCACCTTTCCTCTGAATCCTCTGAAATCTTTTCTAGCCCCCAAACCTACCCCCCTCCTTTACTGTTGCAATACAATAAACTTTTATTAATTGCCTGTGTTATTCCTGTTAATAGGCCCACTATCCTTTGCACCCAGGTACAAAATCTAAGTGTCGTCTGTGATTCTTCTCTATCACTCACCTCACACATCTAATCAGTTACCAAATCTTGTTGTTTCTATCTCCACAACATCTTTCATCTGTATCCTCCTCTCCACTTACACAGCCAAATCCTAGTTCAGACCCACATAACCGCTAAGTTTGATTCTTCCAGTAGCCTTCTAATTGGTCTTCATGCCTCAAATCTCTCCCCACTTTTATCCTCTACTCAACAGCCAAAATGATGTTCCTAAAGTGCAAATTTGTGCAAATTAAAACATCTCAAAAGTTCCAATTCACACCTGCTTGCCTGGCAAAGATGCACAAGAGAAAAATGACAAATGTTGGAGGGGCTGCAGGAAAACAGGCCCACTAGTGCATGGCTCATGGAGCTGTGAATTAGTTTAGCCATTCTGGAAAGCAATTTGAAGTGTCATATATTTCTGCTCCCTTTCACTATGTCCACAAAGTTACTAAACTATGCAAACCCTTGGACCCAACTATCCCTCAGAGATCTAAGAAAAGAAAAGGTTTATGGTGACAATAGCCCCAAACTGGAAACTGGATGGAAGGATAGGAAGTCTTCCTTTCGAGGAATGGCTAAACAAATTATAGCACATGAATACAGTGGAATATTATTGTTCCATAAGGAATGAAGAAATGGATTGTTTCAGAGGAAGCTGGGAAAATATCTATGAAGGGCAGCTAGGTGGTGCAGTGGATAAAGCACTAGCCCTGGATTCAGGAGGGCCTGAGTTCAAATCTAGCCTCAGACACTTGACACTTACTAGCTATGTGACCCTGGGCAAGTCACTTAACCCTCATTGCCCCACCAAAAAAAAAAAAAAAATAAAGTTCATGCTGTTGGAAAATATCTATGAACTGAGGCAAAGAAAAGTATACTAAACTAGAACAATTTTTATAACATTACAGAAAAAACTTTAGAATTCTAATACAACACTGAGCCCCTAGTCTAGCTAGATGATACCACTGGCCCCCTCACCAGAGAGGTGATGAATCTAAAACTCAAACATACATTTTTTTTTTTTGGTGAGGTAATTGGGGTTAAGTGACTTGCCCAGGGTCACACAGCTAATAAGTGTCAAGTGTCTGAGGACTTATTTGAACTCAGGTCCTCCTGAATCCAGGGCCAGAGCTTTATCCACTTCGCCACCTAGCTGCCCCCCCCCCGCTTTTTTTTTGGGGGGGGAACCTGGCAATGACGGTTAAGTGACTTGCCCAAGGTCACACAGATAGTGTGAAGTGTCTGAGGCTGGATTTGAATTCAGGACCTTCTGAATCCAGGGCCAGTGCTTTATCCACTGTGCCACCTAGCTAGCCCCTCAGCCATACATTTTTGAGCATGATGAATGTGGGAATTGTTTGCTGTATGTAGTGTATGTGTATATGTTTATCAGGAGGGTTTTGTTTCTCAAGTTTTTGTTATTGTTATTATTGTTTGTTGGTGTTCAAGGGAGGAGAAGAGATTGTGGGAGGGACAGATTATAAAGTTCTGGAAAAGCAAATACACTAACAGAGTACAGGTTTGACCATGTCACTGTATGCCACTCCAACTCCAGTCTTTTCCTCTTATCTCTAAGACCAAACATAAACTCATCTCTTTGGAATTCTTTGACCGGCTCTTCAAGTGACTGTGCCAATGGCACAGCAGACTAAAATCCCCAACAGAACCCCTCTCTCCTACACTCACCTCTTCTTTAAATTCCCCCACTTCTATTGCTCACATAATCATAGATCTAGAGCTGGGAGAGACCTCAGAGTCTTTCATATCTAAGGAGCCAAAGCCCAGAGACATCAAATGCCTTGCCCAAGGACACGAGATAAATGCCAGGGGCAGAATACAAGCCTAAGGCCTCTACCTCCACTATACACCACATTACCACCTGCACTGCCACCTTCTCCCACTAAAACGATGGGGAAATGATGTCACCTCTCTGGGCCTCAGTTTCTTTATGTAAAAAACAAGGTTATACATAACCCTCTTCAGTTCAGAACCTATGGTTCCAGCATGTGCCCAATCACCCTGGTTTGTAACCCTGTCTCTGCTCTCACCCTCCACTTTATATACAATTAGGTAGCAAGTCTGGTCAATCCTACCACATTGCTTCCACCTGTTTCTTTCTCTGTGTTCATGCACTCTGGGCCATGCCTCATCACCTCTCCTCTGGGCTAACATAATCACCTGCTAATAACTGACCTCCTAGCATTTAATATCTCTCCTCTCTAGCCCAGCCTCCCTACGACTGCCCAAATCACTTGTATTCCTCCATTACTTCATCACTTGAAATCCTTCACATAGCTTCCCATGCTTCCTCAGTTAAAATAAGAGCTCCTAATCCTGTCTTTTAACACTCCCATCTATCTGGTCCAGGCTCATTTCACACATCGATCTCCTTGCCCTATTCTGCCTTCCAAATGGGAACAGCTCTTCCCTGCTCTGTGCACAAGTCATCTCGGATGCCAGGAATGCACTCTCTCCTGACTTCTCGTCAGCGACACGGGCCTCCTTGCCTTTCCTCACATAAAACAGTCCATCTAACTGATCTATTCCCCACACCTGGAATTCTGTTTCTCCTGATCTCCTGGGTTCCTCTGAGTCCCGGCTAAAATCTCACCTTCTGTAGAAGAAGCCTTTCTCAGTCATCCATAACCATAGCCACCCCAATTAGTCACTACTAATTCATCCTGTACATAGTTGTTTGCACACGGCCTCCCCCATTAAACTGTGAGGTCTTTTGGAGCATGGGTTTTGGTTTGGTTTTTGTTTTGGGGGTTTTTTTTGGCCTTCTTTGTATCTCCAATGCTTATCTCTAGTGTGAGGCACATAGTAGGTGCTTAGTGACTGACCTCCAATGCTAAGAATTCTTGATTTCCTTCAGGCCTCAGAGTCAGTGCTACCTTCTCTAGGATGTCTTCTTTTCTTCCCCTAGTTTTTAATGGTCTCTCACATTAAGTTGTGATTACTCATTTATGTACATGCTACACTTTCCAGTAGAAGGGATGCTCCTTGGGGCACCTAGGTAGTACAGTGGCTAAAGCACTGGCCCTGGAGTCAGGAGGACCTGAGTTCAAATCCAACTCCAGATACTTGACATTTACTGGCTGTGTGACCCTGGTCAAGTCACTTAACCCTCACTGCTCCGCCAAGTAAAATAAATAAATAAAAAAGAAGGGATGGTCCTCGAAGGAGAAGATAATCTTTGTAGTTGCTATCATAGTATGTGCGATCTAAACAAATATTTGTCACATTAAACACTTACGAAAGCAGAGATTTAATTCACATACCATACACGAAAACCTAAACAATTCCTGTCTTATACGGTAGAAAGAGCACTAGATTTGGAGTCTGAGGGTCTGGGTTCAAATCCTAACTCTGCCATTCAGCTTCTTCATCTGTAAAACAAAAGGGTCCAGCTCCGCATCTAGGCTCCTATGACCAATTATGGAGCAGTTAGGTGGGTCAATGGACAGAACACTGGACCCGGAGTCAGAGTGACCTGAATTCAAACCCAGCCTCAGGAACTTAACCAGCTGTGTGACCCTGAGCAAGTCACTTCCCTCAGCCCCAATTTCCTCATCTGTAAAATGGGGATAATGATGGAACCGACTTCACAAGGTTCTTGTGAGGACAAAATGAGGTGATTGACGTGTGGAAAGTCCAAACCTTAAGGTGCTCTACAAATGTCTGTTATCCATGAGACTGGATAAAACCAGGAGTTGAACTATATCACTTCTTTTTTTTTTTTTTTTTTTGGTGAGGCAATTGGGGTTAAGTGACTTGCTCAGGGTCACACAGCTAGTGTCAATCGTCTGAGGCTGGATTTGAACTCAGGTCCTCCTGACTCCAGGGCTGGTGCTCTATCCACTGCACCACCCAGCTGCCCCTTATATCACTTCTAATGTCTCTTTCATCTCTAAATCCATAATCCTATGAGCAATCATCTGTTTCCTTCCCCTCTCTTTCCCAAGGGAGAAGACCTGGACAACAGCTGAACAAGGACATCACCCCGTCTGAAACAAGAACGTAATTTGGTTTTTGTTTTCTAGGGTCTATGATGTTTCCAGGTATAGTAAGCAGGCAGTGATAGAACTGATGACAGGAATGCGCATTTACTAGGGAGACCCAGGAGAAAGGTGACCTGCCCATTTCCCCTTAAGTCTACTCCTCCCACCCAATCAAGACATGTCTGCCTTTCCTGCAACTGTTTTTCTCTGTCCTATCTCCCAAAAGTCACAGGGAAGGGTTATTCTCTTCCCATTCCTCCAAAAGGAAAGATAACTTGGCTTAGTGGATTCTGTCCTCAACATCAGACTAGGTTTAAGTGCAGTCTCTAGCGCGCGCGCGCGCGCGCACACACACACACACACACACACACACACACACACACACACACACACACACACACACACACACACACACACACACACCCCTTCTCTCTCCCTCCCCAAGTGAGCCAGGCTAAGTTAACTTCTAGGCCTCCACCTAAGGTCTAAGAGAAAGTGCTGATTTGCATTGTTAGGGGGAGTTTCCTCAAGGAATTCCAGATACCAAAGAACTTCCACAATATCTCTACCCCTAGGTCCAGGCCCTGAAAATGGGGATTCCACAGCAGCAAGTCCTGCATTCCCTACTTACATCACACCAGAACACTGAAAGCAAACTAGCCACAAAGTACTTCTCAGCCCTCAGCTGAGAGAACTGGGCAAAACCAGCCAATCTCATTTGTCTTTTTCTCAAATCAAAACAAAAGCTAGAGTCTCACTGTAAACCAATGAAGTAACCTGCAGACACAACAGTATAACCTGGAGGCCAAAAATCGTTATAAAACTATTCACTTTCAAGCAGATACTTGAATATTTCTGCGAAAAATCCACACAAACATAAGGCAATTCTCCTCCTAATGGAAAAAAAAGTATAACAACATATACACAAACAACCTACTTTTGCCATTTGATCAGGAAAGGAAACTTAGGCCCAATATCCCAAAGAACTGAGAATACTTCTGTAAGAACAGCTTTGTGATCACAGAAATTTACTTCTTCTTTTTTTTTTTAAAGTGAGGCAATTGGGGTTAAGTGACTTGCCCAGGGTCACACAGCTAGTAAGTGTCAAGTGTCTGAGGCTGGATTTGAACTCAGGTCCTCCTGAATCCAGGGCCGGTGTTCTATCCACTGCACCACCTAGCTGCCCCATCACAGAAATTTAAAGGTTGAAGGGTGCTCAGCTTCACTCCATCAACATTTATTAAATGCCTATTATATACCAGGATTGGTGGAAACAAAAGAGATCAGATATAAACTTGATCTCAAGGAGCCTACAATCAGGAATGACAAGGATGCAAATAACTATGGCATAAGGAAGAAAAAACTATGTAGAGGGGAGAAATCCCTGTAAGGGGGGGGGGGGGAGAAGAGAGGTCAGTGACAGGCATGGGAAAACCACCAGAGCAAATATTCCAACAAGGGAGGCTATCACTGGAGCAGGAGGAAAAGAGTAGTCCAGTTTTCCCAGAAAGTTGAATATATGAAGAAATAGCAGTAAGGAACTGAAAAGGTAGGTGAGGCCAACGTGGCAGAATAAATCATTTAAACTTTATTCAGGAAGTGATGAGAAACCACTTGCTTGGGGCATTCTGAGAGGAGCCACATCATCCAAAATGGAATCTTCTCATTGCCCCAAAGCACACGACGGATTAACTATAAGAGCAGTATTAGAACTCCGTTCCACTAATGGTTGGGCGCTGTTTCCATCATCTGACTACTCATCTCAGAAGAAGAATAAAAACCATGATGAGAAATGATGCCTCAAGGGATTTCAGAAATTAAAAACCTGTGTGTGGGCAAAGTCATTCTTGGTGAAAAAAAAAAAAAGGAAAAGATCTCATCTAGAAACTGCCAGTGCCGGTCATAGAAGGGCATGACCTAAGTGAGCTTCATGGAAATCCTAGTCTCTGGAAGCACATGGGATCAGAGGGCAACTGCCCCATGAAATGCAGGTGAGATTACTGATTCCATCTGATAAGTGTCCTCTCTCACAAAGAATTCCTCCCTGGTTACTGCACAATTAAGTAGCAAAATGTTTTTTTCAAAAAACCTGTCACGGGCCTCTCCCTGTGATTAGAACATTTCCCCTCAGTTTTCTTTCAAGTTATATAGCCAAGGCTGGTGATGGGACTCAGGGATGTTTAGCTTGGAGATGAGAAGACTTCGGGCCACATAGTAATTTCTCACATGGAACAGGAATTAGACTTGTTCTATGTGCAATACACAGAATGAGAAGAAAAACAGAGTTCTGCTTGATGTAAGGAAAGTAAACCTTCATTAGTAATTAGAGGCACTCAAAATTGGAGCAGGCTGCCTTGAGAGAGAATAGGCTCCTTCTCACTAGCCCCTAAGGAAAGAGTGAGCAATGGCAGTTAGCTGCATTCCTGTCCAGGTGTGAGCTGAATTAGGTGGCTGTTGAGTTCCCCTCCAATTCCTGTTGTTCTGGGATACATTTCTGTCTGCCTGTCTGTCGGTGGCTCTCTTGGCACGAGCAGGCTAAAGAAGACCACCAATGAGCAATTCTGAGGATCAGGCATTGCAGTATGCCATCCAATACTTATATGACAGAAAGTGGGTGAAAGGGGTGCTCCTTGTCATCCCCACGGGGTCAGGAGGGCCCTCACCTCCAGCACAATGGAGGATCCTTTGTGACAAATGTTGGGGAGCACATGGAGCATAGTCACAGAGTGCTGGCAAGCATGGATGATTTGCAATCAATCTATTTTGTTACAGGAACTCCCAAATGGATAAGATCACAGAGACATCTGAGTATGAGATCTACACATCAAGGCTTCTCAGGCTTTGGCCCGTGGCACTGCATTGTTCTCTGACTCACAAAGACAGGTTACAGGTGCAAGTTCCATACATTTTAGGGCACACTGAGCAGGAACTTAAAACACTTTTACCGAACAACTCCAAATGAAGACAGAGAAGCGATTCTTATCAAGGTAGATTATGGCAGAAAACTAGTAAGTTTTGATAGCTAATGGCTAAAAGGCAACTAGGTGGCTCAGTGGACAGAGCACTGGGCCTGGAGTCAGGAAGACCTGAGTTTAAATCTAGCCTCTAACACTTATTGTGTGACCCTGGGCAAGTCACTTAACCCCCTTTGCCTTAATCCACTAGAGAAGGAAATGGCAAACCATTCCAGTACCTTTGCCAAAGAATCATATTGGCCAGCACTGCAGAGATAGCACTTGTATGCTATGGTTCACAACGTGGAACATAACTGAATGACAAAAACTAATAGATGAGAGAGTCAGGCTTAAACTCAAGCTGAGTTATTTCTGTTCCATTTCACCTCGTTAGCTGTTGTCCAGCAATCCAGCCTGTCCAGATCTTTATTCATCTAAATTCTGCTGTCCAACATATTAGTTCAGTTTTGTGTCATCATCAAATCTGATGTGTTGTCAGCACACACACGTGTGTATCATAAGTACAATGGAAATACAGGTTCAAAAACCTAAATATGAATCAGAGAGATGTGACCACAACTTCATGGGAAAGATTTGGGAATTTTATTTTACTACAAGATCAATGAAACCACATTTTGACTTTGCTGCTAAGAAGTATCTTCAAAAACTAATCATGCATTGCACATAGATAACCTATATCAGATTGCTTGCTGTCTTGAGGAGGTGGAAAAATTTGAAACTAGAAATCTTATAATGCTTTTATAAAAAAAAAAAAAACCCTAATCATGTATAATTTCCAAATCAAAATAACAGTCCTGACATAAACTGTATTGGTCAAACTATGTTAAAGACACTACATACGGTTTGGGGTGGGACATTAAAGGAGATTTATAAACTTAATGGGAAACAACCAGGATGGTGAAGAGTCTGAAAATCAGTTTTCATGAGAAAAAGTTGAAAGAACCAAAAATATTTTGCCTAGAGAAGGGAAGCACAGTCTGGGGAAGGTCAAATATGATAGTTGTCTTTAAAGTACTTTCACAATGATTTGAGATTATGTTCATCTGTCCTCTCCCCACCACCAAGGACACTGGGGCAGATTTCCACTAAATATAATTAGAGATGCCCAACAATAGAACAGGTTGTTTCTCAAAGTAGTATTCTACAAGTGGAAGTGTTCAAGCAGATGTTGAAATGACACAACCAATAGTCACACATTGTATTTGTTCATTTTTACAATGAAAATTCAGTACCTTTAAAGATTGCATGCATTCAAAAAAAAAAATAGGGCATAGTGAATAGAATGCTGGATGAATTCCTGTGCCAAGATGGCCAAGTGAGGAAGCAACCCTCTGGAGCTCTCTGAAATTTCCCCTCCAAACCAACAGAAAACTGCCTCTGAATAGTTCCAGGATCAGGAAGGCAGCCTTCCAGTCTGGCAGGAAAGGTCTCTGTCTTACCTGGCTGGGAGGGAAATGAGGTTCAGGAGCAGCAGTTTCTGGGCTCACAGCAGGGGGCCTGAAGCAGGGCTCTGAGCCTGGGGCAAATCACCATGGAGCTCCCCCCATCTGCAAACCAGTAGCTCCCTGGGCCCAGGCACCCCATAGCTAGCAGAGACCACCAGGGAGGCTTTGACACCACTGCTGACCAGCAGTGAAGCTGTGCCTAAGACTGATCAACTTCAAGTTCCCACCCCTGTGACCTCCCAGCAGAGACTCTTTCCAGGGCAAACCAGCCATGAGAGGGCTCCAACCCTCAGCAGATTGCAACAAAATTACCCTTCCAGGGCCTGCTGGCAGAGGGACTTGGTCACCTTAGCAACCCAGAAGCAGGGCCCCTATACCTGGGCATACTGGAAACAAAATTACTCCTGCAGAACTTGCTAACAGAAAGGCCCTGCTAACAAAGCAGCCCAACAGCAGGCACCCCCCCCCCCCCCCCCCCCCCCCCCGCCCCGGAGCAGACAAACAATAAAATCACTCCTCCAGGGCCAGGTACCAGAAAGACTTTGTTAACTTTAGCAACCTAGAAGTAGGTCACCACCCCTGGAGAAGACCAGCCCACACCCAGGGGAGGTTAAAAGGGAGAACTAACTAACCCCACAACATCAGTCAGAGAAAGCAAGAGCTTTCACTGAAGCCCAGTGGAAGTCACCTGTAAGACCCAGAGCATCAGCACAAAAACTTGGGACAGTTTAGGGATAGTTGTTCAACTTGAATAAAAACATCAAGTCACAAAAATGAGCAAAACAACAACAAGTTTGACTATTGACAGTTACTACAGTGATAGGGAAAACCAAGGCATAAACATAGAGGAGAGCAATAGTAACAAAATGGTTACAGGTTAAGCTTCAAAGAAAAATGTAAATTGGTCTCAGCCCCAAAAAGAATTCCTGGAAGAGTTTAAAAAGCAAATTAGAGGGGGCAGCTAGGTGGTGCAATGGATAAAGCACTGGCCCTGGATTCAGGAGGACCTGAGCTCAAATCCGGCCTCAGACACTTGACACTTACTAGCTGTGTGACCCTGGGCAAGTCACTTAACCCCCATAGCCTTGCAAAAAAAAAAAAGAAGTATATGGGATGTACACAAAAGTTGACCATGTATTAGGGCATAAAAACCTTACAACGAGATGCAGACAAACAGAAATAGTAAACACATCCTTTTCAGATCATAATGCAGGGGGCAGCTAGGTGGCACAGTGGATAAAGCACAGGCCCTGGATTCAGGAGAACCTGACATTTAACACTTATTAGCTGTATGACCCTGGGCAAGTTACTTAACCCTCATTGCCCTGCAAAACCCAAAACAAACAGATCATAATGCAATAAAAATTACATTCAATAATGGACAATTGAAAGAGAGATTAAAAATTAATTGGAATAGAATGCTAGACTTGGGAGTCAGCAAGGATCTGAATACAAATCCTGCCTACAAACACTTTCTCAGGGCATATGTCCATGGGCAAATCCAGTCTGTTTCCTAATCTAAAAAAATGGAGATAGCAGTGTCTGCAGTAACTACAACACCCAGAACTCAAATCCAAGTCCAGTGTCTTGGTCCAGTGCACTAGATTACTGCCCACTCAACATAAATTTAAGAAAACATACTTATTTCCAAAACCATGCTACCCTGAAATCTTTTAGCACATCTTGTTATTTTAATACAGAAATAAACAGATTAAAGCAAAGTGGAGTGCTAGATTTATTGTGTGGCTTACAATTGAAAAATTCTCTCCTTGGGAGAGAATTCCAATGCTAGGACTTTGTATATAGTTGGCACCTCATACATGTTTGCTGAAATGAACTGACTTATCCAGAACAGTAAAGAAAGCACTGATTTGGGAGCGGAGGAGCAGCCTCAAATTCTCAAAGGACCAGGTACATCAAGTGACTTTGAAATAAAAAACAATTTTACTTTGAAATACAAATTTTCCTCCTACTGTTTTTCTTTGCCTTGTGAATTACAAAACAAAAACAAACAGAAAACCCAACCCCGAATACTCTGAAATTATAATAAGCAAACTTGGCCCCAAAGAAGAGAGAAAAGAAGACATCTTGCTCTGCTTCTTTCCAGAATTGAAGATCACGGGTGTGGAAAAACGCATAGAACCTCAGACTTTTTGTCATCTGTTGCTTAGTTTTGATGAATTTTGTTTTCATCTCTTTTTTGTTCTTCATTATGAGAAATGACACTTTGGGGAGGAGGTTGGGAAACACACAGTGGGCTGGCTATGTAGGTGAAGTAAAAACAAAAACAAAAACCCCTGAGCAGTGCAAATGCATACTTTTTTTCCCTTTAAAATAAAAGGCTAGATCAAATGTGATCATTATTGGCCCTCCTCATTTTAAAATTCTGTGACTAAGAAAAACCCTTGAATCATACCTAAAATCAACTTGGGTATAAAGAACAATACGGTTAGTTCTCACTATACACACTTCCTCAATTAAGAATGGACTCAAACCAGCTTTAGCTCTCGTGCATAGTTCTGACAAGTACATTAGTGAGAAATGAATCTCTCCGTTATAAATGACTGCAATGCTCACGGTGTCACGCACACACCATCTAGAAAACTGGAAGCAGCTGGCTTTAGGAGAGACTAGAGCAAAACACAGCCAGCGCCTTCTGTAGCAAGCGCTCTGCCCAGACTACCAAAGGAGCCTGCGGAGGGTGAGCCTTGGTTCTGTTCTACTGCATCATTTTTAACTTGCTTTAATTCCCCAGATTCTGCTTATTGCACTTAGCTTGTCTTTTCTAAAAAGCTGTAAGAAACTCAATCCAGAGACCACCATACCTTCCATCCCCTTCATATTCCCTGTAGCACCAGTACAAAGCTTAGCTTAAGAAACAGTGGTTGAACAATCAACAAGATAGAGATAGTGCATATTCAAAACCATAATGAAAGATATGTACAGAAATAGCTAACAAAAGGTATGCATTTACCAAGGTATTATGAAACCAAACATATTGTGCCTATTTCCAAGTTCCACAGAAACATTGCCTATGAATTTAAACCTTGACTTCAGGGTGCAAAGTCATTTCTGTAAGGAGGTTATATTATCCCCAAGTGGGAGAAATCAATAAAGGCCATAGGATGTAAATAAAAATACTTTTTGTTTCCCTACAAATTCTCTATTGACAATCTACCACTGTGCAGTCTCTAGAGCCACTGAACCCCCGCCCCCCCCAGACCAAGGCCCTGACTGCATGCAATTTCCTTTGGGAAGGAACCAAAGTAGAGCCTTTTTTCCCCCGTTTGTTTGTTTATTTGGTTTTTTCCACAAAGTATAGCTTTTGTACCAAGTTGCCTCTCTGACTGTGAGAATGGTTCCCTCCTTGGACAGATTTAAATCACCAGAGAGCCTGCTCCTCCTGGGCCCAAGTCCTTTCTAAGATGCTCCTGTGATTCTTTTAGTCCATTTACTAGCTCCTCCCTGCCTACCAGGCCCGGAGGAGTCCCCTAATCTCTCTTGGGCTCCCTTGCAGTTCTTTAAAAGAGCCCTTGTCTTAATCAATACAACAAAAAGCACTTAGTAGGCATTTGGGCCATCCCAGGTATTGTGCTGAACTGGGAGGGCACAGAGAAAGGCAAAACAGCAGCAGGAGAATTCAAGGAGCTCCAGTTCTGATGAGGATCCATACAGAGGAGATGAAGGGTAACCTCAAGGGTGCTTAGCCCCTTTGGTAACATCTACAGAGCCCTTCTCAGAAAGTTTTTAAATACACAAAATAAACAAATAAATAAAAGAAGAAATAAATAAATAGGACTATAAGGGAAACCAATTATGTTGAAATAGTTATCTGTATTGTTGCATTGCGGGGAGTAAAGTATAAAAAGGCTGGAAAGGCAGGAAGGGCCTGGATTATGAAGAGCTTTAAATGTCAAACAAAAGACTTATATCTAACCCTGGAAGTAAGGCTCCTGGGCAAGGCAGAGAAACTGGTTAGAAATTTACTGAACTGGTAGTGCAGGCAAGAGGTGATAAGAGCTAAATTAGGGTGGCTTTGTGAGTGGGAAAAGGGCATCCTTTTTTATTTTGGGGGGGGGGTGAGGCAATTGGGGTTAAGTGACTTGCCCAGGGTCACACAGCTAGTAAGTGTGTCTGAGGCCACATTTGAACTCAGGTCCTCCTAACTCCAGGGCCAGTGCTCTACCCACTGCGCCACCTAGCTGCCCCTAAGGGCAGCTTTTTTCTCTTTTAAGAGAAGAAGTTGTGAAGGCAGAAATGATAAGATTCAGAAGTTAAGCTAAAAATGGTATTTAAAAATACTTTGTACCTATTTATCCTGCGCCTTCAATATTATATTTTAAAACAAAGGTTTTCAACCTGTGGTCCATAAACTTAAAAAAACAAACAACTGTTTCAATATAATTGGTTTCCTTTTTTTATCCTTTTAATTTTCTGCATTAAAAAAAAAAAAAACATTCTGGGAAAGGGTCCAGAGGCTTCACCAGACTGTCAAATAGGCCCACAACACAAAAAAGGTACAAACCCTCTGTTTCCCACTGGTTTCCAAGTGTCCTATGGGTCACCAGCTTTAACGGGACCTCTCCACTTATCCCCCAACAATTACGTTTTGCCTTTTCCAATCACAAATGCTGAATGGAGCTCTCTGATTTCTGTCTTCCAGCAAGATGTTGGATTTAATAGTGCTGTGGTCACTGTCATGCAGCAGCTTAACAAGGAGGGGGAAAGAACTCCCTTTCATTAAGTAACACTTGCTTCTTGTTTGATTTGCTGGTCTCACTAAAACAGATGCAAACGAATTTTAACAGCGAAAAAGGGAACAACAATAACAATACCTTTAGAAAATTGGGCACAGCTCAAGTAAAATGAAGATAAATGCCAAAATGGATTTCACTGAGCATGGGACCAGTGCACTGAAGCTTTGAGAAAAATAACTTCACAAAAGTGAGGGCAAAGTCAAGCACTGCCCAAGTACAAAACTGTGGCTAGGAAAAAATCTGAGGAGCTCAGTGAGTCCCTGGCTAAGGAGCAATTGAAACTGTGACAGCACAGCTGAATAGGCTTTCAGACTGGTGTCAGGGCTGGTGTTCTGGCTGTGTTAGCTGGGCATCATCTAGACTGCTAGGTAGGTACAGGTCTCAGAGCTCCCAGACCTTGAGACTATCTAAGGGTCACTGGAAGGAGATGAGAATGCTTAGCCCAGAGAAGTGAAAACTCAAGGGGAAAGAAGAGGCAGAACCACAAGCAATGAACTCTCTGCAAACGAACAGCTTCAGCTTGTTTACCAAACAACAAAACAAAACTCTTGAGAATCAGAGGTACAAGGGGCAGCTAGGTGGCGAAGTGGATAGAGCACCCGCTCTGGAGTCAGGAGGATCTGAGTTCAAATCCAACCTCAGACACTTGACACTTACTAGCTGTGTGACCCTGGGGCAAGTCACTTAACCCCAACTGCCTCACCAAAAGAGAGAGAATCAGAGGTACATAAATATGGACTCCCATTAGAGAGAATGTACTCTGCACACCTTAAGTGTTTACTTGTCAAGAATGCTAAATTGTTTCAGGTATAGTTTAGACTAGGGGATTTCTGACATCCCTTCCCCTGCAGAGATACTGTTGATATGCATAGGACCAGGCACTTTGTTAAGCACTTTACAATCAATATCTCATTTGATCTTCACAACCACCTTGGGAGGTGTTATTATCATTATTCTCATTTTACAGATGAAGAAATTGAGGCACTCAGAGGTTAAGTGACTTGCCCAAGGTCACAGAGCTAGTAAGAGTAGGAGGCCAAATTTGACCTCAGGTCTTCCTAACTCCAGGGGGTAGCACTCAAAGTCATCCAAGTTCACCACCTGGGAGTCTCTTTTGCGCCTCACTCTCTCATACACACACACCCAAGTCCTTCCCTCCCCCCCCCCCCCGACTTTTTTTGCAGGGCAATGAGGGTTAAGTGGCTTGCCCAGGGTCACACAGCTAGTGTCAAGTATCTGAGGCTGGATTTGAACTCAGGTCCTCCTGAATCCAAGGCCAGTTCTTTATCCACTGCGCCACCTAGCTGCCCTCCCAAGTCCTTTTGATTTTACCTCTGTGACATCTCTTGCATATGCCCCCATCTCTACCCCAACACTGCCACCTTAGGCCGGGCCTAGCTACCGTCTGTCGGCTGCTGTGCCTGCCTCAGTTCTCTCCCTACTGCAGCCCATCCAGGACATGTTTTGGGGAGCAGGGAGAGTGCTGTCATATAAGGAAAGGCTGACGAGGGAATGAGGGTGAGAAGGGAGACCTCTCTAGAGCTTTCCAGTGCTGCCCTCCCCTGTCAGGGAAGGGAATAAGTACTGATATAGTGCCTACTTCGTCTTGTCCCAGACACTCTATTAAGAGCTTTGCAGAGATTATCTCAAGGGATGGCTATTATTATTATCTCCATTTCACAGCTGAGGTAACTGAGGCAAACAGAGGTTAAATCACTAGCCCAGGGAGGGCAGATTAGAAAGTGTCCTGCCTCAGGTGGAATGTGAGCTGCCCTCAAGCAGCTCACATTCTGGGTGGAGGTTAGCAAAAATGTGGATTTGCACCAAGGATCAGAGAGATGCAAATTAAAACAACTCTGAGGTCCCACCTCACACCTATCAGATAGTCTAATAAGCCAAAAAAGGAAGATGGTAAGTGTTGGGGAAGACATGGGCAAACTGGGACACAGAGGCACTGGAGCTGTGCGTTAACACTACTAGATCTGAACCCCGAAGGGATCAGAAAAAAGGGAAAAGGACCCATTTGGCTTAGGGGGATTTGGTGGGGGGGAATATTTTTTTACATTTGTTTTTTATCAGATTTTGAGTTCCAAAATTTTCTTCCTCCCTCCCTTCCTAAGACTGAAAGCTCAGCATCACTCCACCTAAGTGGAAAAGGACCTATCTGTACAAAAATATTTATAGCAGCTCTTTTGTGGCGGCAAAAAATGGGAAATTGAGAGGATGTCCATCAACTGGGGAATGGCTAGACAAGCTGTGGTGTATGATTATAATGGAATATTATTGTGACATGAGGAATGACAAGCAGGATGACTTCAGAAGAAAACTGGGAATACTTACATGAACTAATGCAAAGTGAGGTGAGCAAAACCAGAACACTGTAGAGAGTAACAGCAATATTGTACAATGAAGAACTGTGAATGACTTAGCTATTCTCAGCAACATGATGATCCAAGACAATCCCAAAGGACTCATGATAAAGCATGCTATCTACCTCCAGATTTTAAAACAAACAAAAAACCCCAAACCTGAGAGTGTCTGAATTCAGACTGAAGCATGCTACTTTTCACTTGCTTTCACTTTTTTAAAAATTTAAGTCTGAGTCTTCTTGTACAAAATGACTAATGTGAAAATGTTTTATATGATTGTGCATGTATAACCTTATCTAAGGGAGAGGGGACAGGAGGGATAGACTTTGGAACTCCAAAACAATTTTTTAAATGTTTAAAAAATTATTTTAATATGTAATTGGGGAGAAAAATAAAAGATTGTATTAACAAAAAATAAATGTTGATTTGCCTTGATTCCTCGTCCCGGCTCAGTATATAAAGGTCATTAGAAATAACACACTTAGTAATAGAGAGGGTGGCCAGAGATAGGGTGTCTCCAGAGAGAGCCAGCTTTCTTTGAATTCAAGAAGATGGAAGGAGTACAGATTCAATACAGAGTGAAATGAGCTGAGGAAGGGCCCAATGAAAGAGGAGACAAGAACAGCAGAGGAGTTTGAGGGGTACAACTGAGGTAAATGGGGACAGGGAAGTGGGCGGTGGTGCTGACAGTAGGTGACTCCAACACAAATATGAAGAGAGGTAGGAGTTTTGTTATTTTCTCAGATGGTTCAGTGAAGGGGGAGGGAAGCAGCATTTATTGAGTACCTACTATGTGCCAGGCACTACACTCAGCACAGTGCCAATCCTGTATCATTCAGTCCTCACAATAACCCCGTAAATAAGGTGTTTTTATTATCCTCATTTTTCAGTTGGGGAAATTGTGGCAGATAGAAATCAAGTCACTTGTTCAGGGTCACATAGCCAGATTTAAACATGTCTCTTTCTAACTCCAAGCCCAGAGTGCTAACTACTGCACCACTTAGCTACCTCTTATAGCTATCATGTATACCGCACTTTTTAGTTTACAAATATTCTTTCATTTGATCCTCACAACAATTCTATGGGGAAGGAACTATTATTACAGATGGCAAAACTGAGGCACAAAGAGGTTAAGTGACTTGCCCAGGATCACACAGCTAGCATCTGAGGCCAGACTCGAACAAGGACTTTCTTGACTAAAACCAAAGCTCCATCCATGAAAAACTGTGGCTAGAAATTTGAGAATACAAGGACTTCTCAATCCAGCTTCTACGTACATCCACCATGGTTATAGTGGCACAGGGCAGAGAAGACGAAACTTGGACAGAGTTGTAGAGCAAAAAAGTATCCAGACAGTGTCCTTGGAAGGCCAGGGTTAGGGTACTGCTCTCCTAAGGTCAGTAACTGGAGAAAGAGAGAACTGTGGCATTAGTGGAGGTCTCCATTTCCCTGGACACTCAGTGGTATAGAGGGGAATGCATAAAATCTGACCATCAATGATCCCAGATAAGTCACCTGAGTTCTCTGTTTCCTCATCAGTAAAATGGGCATTAAGTTAGATGAGGTCAATGGTTAGTTTTAGTTTTAAAGTTCTAAAAATCCATGAATATGATACTTGGGCTTAGAACATGCAAGAGACAAGGAAGTAAGAAACCCTGAGTGTCCCCTTTGAATCCTGGGGGTTCAGTCTGACAACCTGCATATGCTTCTCAAGAAATGAAGGGCTTGGGGGCAGCTAGGTGGCACAGTAGATAGAGCACCGGCCCTGGATTCAGGAGGACCTGAATTCAAATCCGGCCTCAGACCCTTGACACTTACTAGCTGTGTGGGGGGCAGCTAGGTGGCACAGTGGATAAAGCACTGGCCTTGGATTCAGGAGGACCTGAGTTCAAACGCAGCCTCAGACACTTGACACTTACTAGCTGTGTGACCCTGGGCAAGTCACTTAACTTCCATTGCCCTGCAAAAAAAACAACAAAAAAAAAACAAAGAGGCTCAGAGAAATTATGTATTTGCCCAAAGTCACACAGCTAGTTAGTGGGATAGCTGAAACAAGAGCTCAAGAATCCTGGTTCATAATCCATTCAATTATGTCCAGGACTTGGGGGCAGCTAGGTGGTGCAGTGGATAAAGCACTGGCCCTGGATCCAGAAAGACCTGAGTTCAAATCCGGCCTCAGACACTTGACACTTACTAGCTGTGTGACAGATGTCCCCAGGACTCTGGAGAGTTCCTCATACGACTGCCCCAGGGCCTTCCTACTCTCTAGTTTGTCAATATTTTGACCCTTAGATGATCTATGACTGCATCCATGTGAGACTCTCAGCAACCAACATGGATCACAACCTCTCTGTGACATAACAAGTCTTTAAGAACTCCTGTGGTAAAAAAATCATCACCAACCTCGTGACAGATCTCATGACGAGTCTGGAGCCCCCAGCACTGCGTACAATGCTCCAGAGGAGGGCTCATGAAAGAATACAGGATGAGCCACTTCCCACCACACACTAATCTCTACCATAAAAAACCTCTCTCAAAGCACATTGGTTTCACCAGTTTCAAAAGACTGCTCATTCATATCAAACTCAAATCCCTAAGTCTTCTACATTAAATGCTAAGCCAGGGTCCCCCTCATAGACTTCTGTAATTGATGTTTCAAAGTTAAATACTGTGGGGCAGTTTATACAGGCTAGGCTAATTTTCTTTCTGATTCTTCCATCTGACCTATTAGTGAGAATACACAACTTGGTGTTATCTGAAAATGCAATCACAGGCCCTTTTGTCACTTCAATTTATTTCAATTCAGGAAATAATTATCCAAGATCAACCATTTGCAAAGCATTTTACAAGGGGGCAGGAAAGTAAAGATGAAAAATTAGGCCCCTGTTTTCAAAAAGCCTGCAAACTGAGAAGAAAGTGAAGTGATGTTCCACCAAATATTACCCAGGTAGGAACATGCATAAGAAAAGTCAGACAGAAAAGGAAGAGATTCAAGGAGGGATTCACTTTTAGCTCAGAGGTTTCATGGACAGGTGTCACCCAAATGAGGTCTTTTAGGAAGACAAGATGCCTCCTAAAGCTAAGTTTGTGTTAGAGCTAAAATTCTAGCTATACTGTCTAAAATATCTAATGAGTGGTCGCCAATAAATTATAAGCTTTAGCAAGAGTAAGACTTTTAAGCATTATTAAGGAGAATAAGAATTTGGTAAAGAGAGAGAAAGGGAGAGAACATTCCTGGCTCTGCTCTCCGCCAGAATCCTCAAGAAAAAGCATGAGCCAGTGTGCCAGCCTCACCCTTCTTCCTCCCACAAGCAAACGTCACTTCCTGATGCCAAAGAAAAGACACGTGGTCCTGCCCTCAGAGGCCCTCTCCTCATGTTGGAGCTTTCCTACAGCAAGTCTCCAGCAGGTGGCATCATTCCAATCTTTACAGTTGCTAGTCTGCAAAATGTTGGACCAGGGCTGAGAACAGAATCATAAGAGTCATACAAATGAACCATTAACGGCCACTCTCCAGGTTAATCTAATTCCTTCATTAATGAATGTTCTGGTGATAGTTGTTCAACTAGGAATCTCCCAATACTGGTCAGTGATCTCTCCTAGAATTCTGCCTGCCATTCTAGACCTCCTAAAACTGACTTTTCCCTCACTACTCCCTTACCCTTAGAATCCAAGAAATTCTTCTCTCTAGTAAAACTTGCTTGACTCAGCATTCAAATGTTCATGCCTTTCCTCCAGTCTGGAATGCTCATCCTTTGTCTCTAAATATACAAATCAAACTCTGCTTTCAAAGATCACCTTAACTCTCATTTCTTCCCTAATACCTTCCCGCCTCACCGTCCTCTCTCTGAACACCTTAAGCTTGTCCTGACTGTGTCACTTATTTAGTCCTGCCCTAATGGATAATATTTAACGCAAGTCCATCTTACTGCCTCAATTATACTGTAAGCACCTGGAAGGTAAGGGCCTATGACATAGATCCTTCTCCTTCATAATGCCCGGCAGCAAAATGACTTGTATATTGTAGATGCTCAATAAGGCAGATATTGACTGATTAAGCATCTCAGAATAATAACGGACATTTAGGGGAAGGAAACAAGCATTTATTTATTAAGTTCCTACTATGTGCTAAGCACTGTACTAAGTGTTTTATAAATATTATCTCATATGTCCTCACAATAACCCTGTGAGGTAGATGCTATTATTATCCTCAATTAACAGTAAACTGAGGCAGACAGTGGTGAGATATCACACAACTAATAAGCGGTTAAGGCACAATTTGAACCGTCTTCCTGATTCTAGGCCTAATGTTTCTCTCTCCACTGTGCCACCTGGCTGACTCTTATTAACTGATTGGTTACATTGCATTACATGTTTTATCTCGTTCTGACCTCAAACCACCCTGGAAGAAAGGTACTAAAGTTATTATTCCCATCTTACAAAGAAACTAAGATTCATAGCCATAAAGTAGCCTGCCCAAGGTTACCCAGCTATTCAGTATCGGCAATGGGATTTTAATCTGGGTTCTGACTCCACACCAAGTATTCCATCCATTATCCACTCAATTTATCAAAGTCTCTAATTTATCTTTCAGGACTTACAGTCTAGTCAGGGGACACAAGACTAAGTAACATAAAATAAAGACACTGTAGATATGCTGAGAAAAGCCAGGCAAAGGAGTGGGTACCACAGAATAGCATTAGTAAGGAATTTTTTCACAGCACATAAATCTTGGAGCCAAGTATTTTGGAATCTATCATTTCATAGTTGCCTTCCGAGGAAGGCCCCAGATTTTTCCATTGGAAAATGTATTTTTCATTTCCCCAAAGTGAAAAGATCCTATACACCCTTCCCCGAAATGAGGAGAATGCAGACACTGGCAGACATTCAGCAAGCCACCACTGACTTGATTGTCATAAGCAAATAAGCATGTTGGCATCTCCCAGCTTCTCTCCAAAAGAAATACACAAGCACTATGGAAAAGGTGCTATGATAGTGCCAACACTACAATAAATGATGTTGACCTTGGCTTTGAAGATCGGTATTAATCACAACTGATCCTCTGGCGATCCTTGCTTCAGCTTTGGTTCCCAGACACATAGCAAGTCTACAATTGAGGGACAGAGCCCAAGAATTTGCAACATGATACCGAGAACATACCTTTACCAAAAAGTTTATACAACCAACTCTCCCCGTGACCGTCATGGAAACCAGGGAAAAATGACATCCACTTCAAATTCCGAAGCTTTTTAAAAATCACGTGCTAAGGAGGGCAAAAATCACAGAGTAAAAAGGATACAAAAGACCTAGATAAAGAGCAAATTGTATAATCCGCCATAAACAATATGCTGAGGTGAAACTATTGTGCCTGAGCAACAGAGAAATGATCCAAGGATAGCAACCAACAGTTCTCAAAAGAAGAATTACAAACTATTAGCAACCATATGAAAAAATGCTCAAATCACAAATAAGAAAAATGCAGATCTAAATAGCCCCTTGCTTGCCCGCACATTGGCAACAATGAAAAAAGACTCAATTAGTCAAGGTGGGAGGGGTTGTGGAAGCCAGGCACTTGAATGCACCATTAGTGGGGCTGTGAATAAGCACAACCATTTCAGAAAGCAATTTGGAATTATGCTAACAAGTGACTAAAATGTCCATACCCTTTGACCCAGAGATTCCGTTACTAGGCTTCTAAACTAAGGAAGGTCTCGTAGTCACGAAAATATTCAGAGCAGCACTTTTCTGTGTTGGCAAAAAATCAGAAACAAATAGCTGCCCTTCCATTGGGGAATGAATGGCTAAACAAACTTTGGCACATGAATACAATGGAATATTATTGTGCTGTAAGAAATGAAGCATGGAAAGAGCTACATGAACTGATGCAGAGGTCAGTAAGCAGAGCCAAGAAAACAACACACAGGACCACAACAATGTAAACAGAAAGAACTACCAAAAAAAAAAATGTTATGGAATTACAAAGAACAAGCATAACTCCAAAAAGATATTAGAAGGTATCAACCCCTCCCCATCCTTCTGCACATATTTCAGAATTTTTGGATGTACCAATCAGCTATGTTATTTTTTCCTTTCCTTTCCTTTTGTCTTAAAAAAACAAATGTTATATGGGATGCCTCTCTTGGAGCAGGAAGGGTGGAAGGGGGAGGTACTAGGCCCAGATTTTGGTGACGTTTAAAAAAAAAAACACATCAATAAAAACTTATTATCCATCTCTGTCTCTGTCTATCTCTGTCTCTCTCTGCCTGAGCTTAGATCATTCAGCTAGTGAAGCCAAGGTTCCAGGATCAATTCTTCTATGAGTTAAAATTAGTGCCACATCAATAATCATTGTCCCTCAACCAAGAAATGCATCTCTGATCCCAACCATCTCAAAAATACATGACATTTCTAATAGGGAGTAATAAGAAAGGAGTGTGTGAATCGGTCAGTCTATACCCAGCAGCATCCACTGGGAAGAAAGCAGAAAAAAAAAAAAAAAAAGATTCTTTTAAAAACATGTCATGGGGCAGCTAGGTGGCGCAGTGGATAGAGCACCAACCCTGGAGTCAGGAGTACCTGAGTTCAAATCCAGCCTCAGACACTTACTAGCTGTGTGACCCTGGGCAAGTCACTTAACCCCAACTGCCTCACTAAAAAACAAAACAAAACAAAACATGGCATGCTGGCAGGGAACCATCCTTACATGCAAAAGATAACACATTTATTATGCATGGTCTCCAAAGGGTCACACTAGGTGTATACAAAAGTAAGTACTCATACATTTATATACCTTTAGTATTCATTGAATATAATTTCCCTAGTCTTTGGTAATTTTCAAATATTATCATCTTCATTGACTTCTTCTCTTTTGTATTTTTCATCTGCCATCACTGAGACTTATCTTTTATAACAAATATGTAATAAGGAAACTGGGGAAGGCCCACTTTACCAGAGGACATGGACAAGATGAGAGCTGCTAGGAAGCTTTCCTAGGCCTTAAATGCTGAGAAGTCAAACTTACAGTCTGAAAAGCCAAAGAGGATAATTTTTTAAAAAAAGGGTTATATTTCTAAATCTCATTAACCTTTTTCCATGACAGAAAAAGAAACCCTACAAAATATTTAGGCATAGGTATAGAAGAGCTCATCGATCTGGAAGGGATCTTTAAGAGATGCTATTTGAATTGCTGTTGAATTCAGACCACCTACTAATTTTATAGATGAGGAAATGGACCCAGGAAAGTCAAGTAATTTGCTCCAAGTCATACAATTAAATGGAAGAAGCAGAACCATGTCTGAAGCTCCAGTTAGAACTGTGTTTGTTTTGGAGGAAAGGAAGGAGAACTGAAGAGAAGTACAAATTGATCATTCAATGCAACATGTGCAGCAAAATACTAAACTTTGTATTTCTAAAGCACCCCCCCTTCCCTGAAAGGTTCAAATGTCTCAAAGATTTAATAGTTCAATCTAATTCAAACTGGTTACAGAACATAACAAGGAGAATGGGTAAAAGGAGAGTAGTCCCCAGTAGGGAGCTCACGTTATTGACAGTTTGGCTTAAGCTGATCTACAATGTTTCCTTAGGCCTCCTAAAACCACTTTCAGTCCCAGACTTTGCCACATCATCACCCAATCTGACTTCCTATGGTGAAAAGCCATGTTTATCTTTGTAGGATAAATACTAGAGGCACTGTCATCTTAAAATTGAACTATATTAAAACCTCTTCATCTTCAATTTATTTATTTCAAGTAACCAAAATTCTAATATGACCAGAGACAATCCCTTGGGGGTTCACAATTTAATTAAGCATCTACTGTGTACAGAGTGGCAGCTTGGTGGCTTGGAGTGCCGGTCCTGGAAAAAGGAAGGCCTGAGTTCAAATTCTGCCTCTGATATAGCTCCATGACCCCAGCAATTCATTTAACAATTCTAAGCCTCAGTTTCCTCATATACCGCACCTACCTCATGGGATTATTAATGGGGATCAAATGATTTAATATAGGTAAAGCACTCTGTAAAATCTAACATGCTATATAAATGCTAGCTCTTATTTCTGTACTAAAAATAGAAATTTAGGAAAAAAAAACATTCCTTGTCTTCATGGTATATAGATAAGATACAAACACATAGGAAGTGTATTGGGGGGGGGGGGGAGGAGGCATCTAGGTGGCCCAATATATACAGTCTTCAAAACCCAACTTTTACCATTGCCTCCTTAACTCTTCTTTCTACAAGCTCCGATCAGTTCTGAAAATCCTACCACTTCAGTACCCCTGGGGGGATACTGAGAGGACCTACCTCCCAGGGTAGCTCTGAAGAGAAAATGAGATATTTGTAAAGTGTGCTTGACACAAATGTGAGGCTATTAGCTTTCTTGCCCTATGACTTCTTCTGCTATGGAGACTCTCTTCACTAACACTTGGATCAAGTGCCCTGAAACTTCAACTTACAGTTTTGGCGGGGGGCTCAGTGGGCTAGCCACTTGTCTGCTCTCATAATTGATTTAATCAGAGGCAGGACCAAGGGCGACAGCCCGCCCTGCCTCTATGGGGGGGGGGGGGGTCTGTCAAGAAAATCATGTCGGTAGCTCAAGATTGGAAAGTACCTCAGAGACCGTTAGTCCGATCTGGAGCTGAACAAGAACCTCAAAGGAGAAGCCACCAACTCCGGATATAGTGCATCATGGGGATGATTCCTTATAGAAAGCTTAAATTTGCATCCTTGAAACTCACACCCACTGCTCCTCGCTCCACCCTCGGAGGCCAACCAGAACAAGCCTAATCCTTACTCCAGGCTTTAAGAAAGACCTCGAGGCTCCCCTGAGTCTTGCCTTCTCCAAGATAAGCATTTCCAGTTAGTCATCTTGATCCTCAGATGGTCTTTCCCCATCCTGCCTTCTCTAGAAATTCTACAGCTTAGCAATGTCATTCCTAAACACTCGGACCCCATACTGAACGTGACACTTTCTCTGTGGTCAAGCAAGGCACAGTACAGAGGGACCTGCACCTCTCAAGTCCTGGGCACCGTGCCACTCAATGCAGCCTAACATGGTATTGGCTTTCTTGACAGTCAGACAGTAGGATGAGGCTGGCTCACTGCCTGCCTTTCTCTAAAAACCCCAGCTTGTTCTCAGAGGAATGACCAGCCATGTCTCAGGCGAGGCTAAGTTTGAAGTGCTAGGGAAACCATTAAAATGGAAATGTCTCCGAGAGATCTGAAAATGTGGGTCTGGAAGCAGAGGAGGCCAACAGTGGAGACACAGATTCGGGAATCATTTGCCTAGGGATGCCAGTTAAAGAGACAGGAAGGAGAGGCCAAGAGAACGACATGAAGGTCCCATAGCATCTTGGTCCAAACCCTGTCTGTGACACTGATTAGCTGTATGACCCCAGCTGAGTCACTCTTTCTGTTCTTTTCTTTCCTCATCTATAAAATGGGGATGATAATAATGACATCTTTAGTACCTCACAAGGCTCCAGTGAGACCCAAATAGATGCATGTAAAATATTTTTCAGACCTCAAAGTACTTTCTAAATACCAGCTATTATTAAGGCAGGGAGTATAAAGAGAGAAGGGATCAGATGAAAGAGAAGTAGGAATGATGATCTTGAAGAAGAGAAGACTTAAACTTCAAGCGCTTGACATTGGAAAGGGGACAAGGAGAAAAGTAAGTAATTGAACATGTGGAGCTAGAGAACAAAAAAGAGCTGAGTTTCTGAAGCCAAGGAAGGTCAGAGCAGTAGCGGGGATCAGCAACAGCAATGAGGTCAAGGAGGAAGACAGAAAAAACCAGGCAAGATTTGACAAGGAAGAGGTCAGCAGTGACTTTGGAAAGAACAGCTTCAGTAATGGACAGAGGAGGCTTTAAGAGACTCCAGGCATTAGGCATAACATTGTTGTTTAGGGGTGTCCAGCTCTTCAAGAAAGCTTTTTCAAAAAGCTTTACAGTTGAGGAGAGAGAGATGGGCTGAAAGGATCACAGGAAGGCTTTTTGAGTATTACAGACACCTGAGCAGGTTTGGAAGAAGATGAGAAGGACCCAGGAGAGAGAAGCAGGAGAAAGGTCTTGCAAGGTCTCAGAAGAAGCAGGCAGGAATGAGAACAATAAGGATGTTTTCCTGTGTGATCAGAAGAGAGAATGGCTGATTATACTGATGTGAAATTAGACAGAGATGTTCTCTACAAGTCCTACTTCCCCTAGGACGGGAGATTTAGGGAAAACAAACCCAAATTCACCTCAAAAATCTTTCAGTTACATAGTCTGCTAGTTCCTACATTTCTTTTCTTTCTTTCTTTCTTTCTTTTTTTTGTGGGACAATGAGGGTTAAGTGACTTGTTCCGGGTCACAAAGCTAGTAAGTGTCAAGTGTCTGAGACTGGATTTGAACTCAGGTACTCCTGAATCCAGGGCCGGTGTCTTATCCACTGTGCCACCTAGTTACCCCTAGTCCCTACATTTCTAACAAGGAAGTAGGAATTCTCAATGATTGAGGGCTATTTGCATGGTTAGCAAGTAAGGGTGCCGAAATACCTTTGGGGAAAATAGTGTAAAAGTTCAGTCCTAGGTCCTCAGGAGGAGAAACTCAAGAAGGCGTAAGACAGGTAGTAGTGACCAGCAAGTTAAATACATTTACAAGGCACAACAACATTAATCAAACATACAGCATACAAAGAGGGACAAAAGTAAGCAGCCAGATCTCTATACAACCCTGGAAGCACAAATCAATCTCTATGCTCAGATTAGGATGCATAAATAGCTAAAAAAGGACACAAAGAAATCAAAGATCACAGGAACTTAGATATAGAGCTGCAAAGAGAGTCCAATCCCTTCCTTTTACAGATAACTCCGGGTTCCAAGAGGTGATGAGATCTTCCCAAGCACCCCCAGAAGGAGTAAAGAAGCTAGATGACAACCCAGCACCCTTTTTTACCATTCCGCCTTCCTTTGCCATCAAAGAAGAGTGCACTTAATGGAGTAAGACAGGGCTTGCCAGAAAGGACCAAGGAGATCTATTCATCAGAATAAATGTGTTAAAATAAAATTTAGGTGACCTAACATTGACCTGTATCCAATGATTTTGTTTTGTATACCTTCATTCCCAAAGACAACAACCAACTGTCTAAAAAAGGTGACTCAGATTTCCCCATCTATTTTAAATGGAGATTTCTGATGCTTCCTTGTCTCTGGTAGCTTAGAACCAGCTTGTAGAAAATGCCTTAGTTGGGGGCAGCTAGGTGGTGCAGTGGATAAAGCACTGGCCCTGGATTCAGGAAGACCTGAGTTCAAATCCGCCCCAGACACTAGACACTTACTAGCTGTGTGACCCTAGGCAAATCACTTAACCCTCAATTCCCCACAAAAGGAAAAAAAAAAAAAAAAACAAGCATTAAAAAAAAAAAAGAGGGGCAGCTAGGTGGTGCAGTGGATAGAGCACCAGCCCTGGAGTCAGGAGTACCTGAGTTCAAATCCAGCCTCAGACACTTAACACTTACTAGCTGTGTGACCCTGGGCAAGTCACTTAACCCCAATTGCCTCAGTAAAAAATTTTAAAAAAAAGAAAAAAAAAGAAAATTCCTTAGGAAAATGGAAGCACATTTCATTTGTTTCTCTACTTCTGGTTAAATACAAAAATTCTAACATCTGCTTTCATGACACTTTATTTTTTCCTTTTAAAAGGCATACACAGGATTACTGGTTTAGGTGAATAACAAATCAACAAGTTAAGACTAAAATGAAGGCTGGAGCTATGCAAATATGATGAACAGACATCAGAGAAAAACAATGTGACAAATATTCCCACACAAGGATAGAAAGGTTCATAGAGCTAGGAGACTCTTAAGAGATGCGATTCAATTCAATGTTTATGAAACTGAGGAGGTTTTTTATTAAAAGCGCCCACTCACCTTCCAACAGGAGCAGAAACAGAAACCTAGAAAGGCCTGGCAGCTTGAAACAGAGAAACAAAGCCAGTGACTGGAGCCTACACTGACCTCTAATTTAATTTCAGCATACTCCACTAAAAAGTCAGACCAGGAGTTGGGTCTTCACTACCAGTGAAATGGTTCCAATGACCATTTTCTCCCATAAAAAAATGAAAATTATCCCCATCTCTACACATATATAAAATTTATTTCCGATGTCACAAATACCTCAAAATAAAATTAGCTATATCGCTGTTAATAAGACTTAATAAATGTTAAAGTGATGGGGGGGGTATTAAAAATTCACTGCCTTACTAGAATAGCCAATAAAGTTATGAGTTCCTTCTACAGTCATCCTTAGGTTTCCAAGGCTATATCATATCAATCTTCCAGAGAAAGTATGGTTGCAACCATCCAACCTATTTCCGCTGTTTACCTTGCCTCTCTCATTCTCACACCTAGTGTCAAACCAGCAAGAATGAGGGGAGGTGGGGGGCAGCTAGGTGGCACAGTGGATAGAACACCGGCCCTGGATTCAGGAGGACCTGAGTTCAAATCCGGCCTCAGACACTTAACACTTACTAGCTGTGTGACCCTGGGCAAGTCACTTAACCCCAAGTGCCCCCCCCCCCCACGGAAAAAAAAGAATGAGGGGAGGTAAATGAATTTGTATACAAATGCATGCACTACAACAGTGTTAGTGGAACATGGCAGAAGTTTTCTATAAACGTCTCCACATTAACAGTACATATAGCTAGCTAAGCACAGAAGAGGGTCTGAAGTTAAGCAGCCTCCTCTTCCCCAGTTCTCATGCAGCCTCTGACACTTCCTAGCTGTGTGACCCTGGGCAAGTCACTTAATCCTGTTTGTCTCAGTTTCCTCCTCTATAAAACGAGCAGGAGAAGGCAATGGCAAACCCCTCCAATGTCTTTGCCAAGAAAACCGCAAATGAAGTCAAGAAGTGAGACATGACTGAAAAACTGCTCAACAACAACAAAAATCAACACTAAAATGGCTCTTTTTTCTCCCTACACACCAATAAAAAAAAGGCCACATAAATAAGACCAAAGATATTATATTCTGCCAAAGGGAACAGAAAAAGAGTCAATATCTGGCTTCCAGTTTTGCTTTGTTATTAAGTAGGTAGGTGACCTAGGGCAAGTTATTTCTCCTCTCAAGGCCTCAGTTTCCTCTTCTGTAACAATAGATGAGATAGATCATCTCTAAGGTCCAATCCATTTCTAAAAAAATCCCATCATTCTGTAGGCATAAGTACTTTGAGATGTCAGCAGAAACAAGAGTCTAAGATATTAAAGCAAGAATGTGTAATGAAGCAGAATTCTACATAGAATAAATTGGAATCACTGAAGATAATAAGGGCTCTTTGCCATATATGTGTAACTGTTAGGGTAATTGATTAGTTTAAATCTGGGGCTAAAAATCTTGCTTTAAAAAATATACAAATAGATTTCATAAGTATATTTCAATATACTTGGTTTCCTTTACAAGCCTATGTATTTTATGCATTTAAAAACATTTTCAGGAATTCATAGTTTTCACCAAACTGACAAAGGGGTCCATGACCCTCAAAAAACCAGGAAAACCCTTGATTTAACTATTTTCCTATCAAAAATACAAACTTCCTAATTAACTCCTAAATTTAAGGTAAAGGAGCAGCTTAAAAGGTTAAGGAAAAGGTTGCAAACATACTTTTTGAAGCAGCAAATGCATGCGTGTGGTTCCAAAAAGACTATGCGGTATCACAGTCTTAGAGCATGAGATGAAAATGTTTGACAGGTACCAGAAATGATTTTCAGTGACCCTTGAGTATTTGGTGAATGAATGAATGAACTCTAATCCAATTTATCAGGTGAGGGAAGCATGGAACAGTAAACGAACAACAGTTCAAGAGTGAAAGGCCCCGAGTTCAAACCCACTCACTATCTGGCCTGATCTGAATGACTTGGGCCAAGTTATTCCCAGTTTCTTCCTGTCAAACTCGGGGGTTGCAATACATGGTCTCTGAGGCCCTTTCCAGCTCTTTACCTAGGATCTTGGGGTAGCAAAAGAACAGAAGAAAGAAAGGTACATGCTAGCCAATGGGAAAGCAGAGCCCAAAGAGAGAGGCCCCATTCTGTTCAGTTCTCACATAAATGCTCCTCATGAACCGAGTCTTTCTACAAGCTCTCCTCACAGCCCCTCCCTCTCACTTCCTAGACCTGCCAGCCCCCCTGGGTCACAAGAGGCAAGATTTCACCAGTGGCTTTGGCAAACATCAAACAGGAGCATATCTAAACGGCACTTCAACTCACCTGTCTTTCCAGGCAGCCAGATGTGGCATTTCTTAATTCAAAAAGGATTTTTCAAAGATACCACTAGCACACAAAACTTTCAAACAGAGGAGTGAGGCTTTGAACACATCACTTATGAAAGGTTGCTGATCCCTAGCTTAGAATTATAGTAAGATAAAAATAGATCCAAACAAGAAATTTTAGTAGAAAACACCTGTCAAAGACTGCCCTAAGAGCTCTCTCATTAGCTCAGCATTTGCTTGCCTTCTAATTCAAGATCTCTTACTATATCATGTTCTACTATTGTATTCTGAGCAGATGCAAATGGGAAAAAGCTCACAACTCAGGCCACCGGGAATGTGAAAGCCGTGGCCTCCTCTCGCCCTGGAAGCCGGTCAGCAAAGCTCTGCTTAGCACGGCTGGGAGGCTCTCCTGTGCATGCTTTCCCTCTTCTCCATTTTCACTTCCCCCACCGCAGCCCACACCCTTCCTACCTCGGCCTAGGAGGAATCTTCACGTTCCAGCCCCCAGAAACCTCTGAGAGAGTCCCCACTGTCCACAAAAAGCCCGAGCTCTTCCAGCTACCACTCAAGCTTCTCTTGCTCGAGGTCCAATCTACCTTCCCAGCCTTCTCTTCTGGCACTCTCCTCTGCATGTAAACTGCTCTGTTTGCTCTGAAACAGTCTTCAAGATGTTCCTGGAGCCCGGAGGGCCCTATCTCCCCTTCCAGGTTACATCTGTCCCATTGCTGGGCTTCAAGGCCCCAGCAAAGAGCCTTCCATAGACTCTGGCTGAGCCTCTCTTCAGCTCCTTTCTCCCTCCTGCCCCGCCCCCCCCATGCCAACCCTACAAGCCCCCACCCTAAAAGCTTTGACTGTATCCTATACCTACTTGTATTCTTTCTAGCACTAGGTAGATGCTCAACAAATATTTTGTTGAATGACGTCACTTGAGCATCTGTCCTGTCAGAAAATGACACCACTGGCCCAATATCACCAGGAGATGTCACTATTTCCAGTAAAAGTGAAAAATCTGTGCCCGTCCACTGGCATCTTCTCTCCTAATCCCCCTTAAGACAAATGGCAGGCAAGCATTTGACGGGATGGCTGGCTGGGGTAAGGTTTAACTTTGTAGCCATGAAACAGTGAAATCAGCTGATCTCAAATAAAAGACTGTACCCACAACGTTGGCTTGCTTATTACTGCTCGCTGAGACACTACCTAAGGCAAATACCGATGTCCTTATTTTGTCTGCCCGTGGGCCCGGATCCTCCTAACACAATTCCAAGTGCCACAAGGTTGAGACCCAAAGGATCTAAGATCAGAGAGGTCCATAGACTGAAACCTGAAAGGGATTTTAGAGGTCATCTAAGTACAATACAGATGCGGAAACTGAGGCCCACAGAAGGGAAGTGATGGGTATAGTTCTGAACTCAAATTCTGATTCCAAATATGCCACCTCTTTATATTCCCCGAAGATCCTATGGTAGAGTTTTTCAAACTTTATGTGTTTACTTGCTAAAACAAAATCAAAATTGTCAGTAACTGACTACAGCAGACCAGTAAGACAGGGCAGCCCTGAAGTCAGGAAAACCTGGGTTCAAGAACTTTCTTGGACATACACCAGCTCTGGGACAACCTTAAGAACGTCAGTCCCCAAACTACTTAAATCATAGCTCAGGATCACTCCCTCAATGACCCCCCCAAAAACCAAAAAGCCTGAGCACCTCACACATGCAGAATATCAGCAGGCCTTGGGTATTCAAAAACATGTTAAAACACTGAAACATTGTTTCCAACTCGAGGTACTTTAGTGCTAGAAGGGACTTCAGCTATCTCATTCAGCCTCGTTCCAAGAGATGTGGACAATAACCTGCCTATGGCCACGATACAAAAGCCAGACAAGAAAACGGCCTGCAATTGGCCGGTCTCCTCAATGCCAAGCATCCTTTTGGGAATACCCCAACAGCTTCTAAAGTGGGGTTCTTAACTTGGGTTCCCTGAAGGTTTGTTTGCTTCAATATTTTGATAACTGTATTTCAATACAATTGGTTTTCTTTGTAATTCTATGCATTTTTTCTTATGTATTTAAAAGCAAAAGGGATCCCCAAGATTCCCTAGCCTGCCAAAGGGGTCAAGGACACAGAAAACGTCAAGGACCCCTGCCTTGAGGGGTGTTGGAAGTGCTTTATCTCAAATTCCCCCCCAAAAAAACTTGAGCCACATTTTCACTCAAGAACGCTCTAGGAGGGCTGCTCATGAGAAACCCCTCCCCATAACCAACCTATGGACCTATTTTTAATGGCCAGCATCTACAATTAATTCACCTCTCAGGGATCCACCTATCCTCCCTACTTCTCCACTGCCCCCACTTCATCTCTAAGGCCAGAATCTCAACACCTCCTTCGGAATACCTTTAGGCATGTTCACTCCCTGGGAAACTGCTTTTGGTTAATCCCTCATTCTCCGGAAGAATTCCAGGTGATGACCAGCTGCTAAACCGGATAATCACTACATTATCTCTAAGTGTCTCTGAAATTATAAAAACAATTGTGACAACTGTTCATGATCTCGACTCTTCTTAAAGACTACCTCTGCATCTTATAAGTAAAACCAAAGACATATTAGGAAATGAAAATCATGTTCTCTAGCAAAGCACTGAAACACACAATTCACTTCTTCAAGAACAGAGGGATTTTATTTAAGGTCTAACATTCCAAAACCTGACTTAGGTAAACAGTATAAGAACTGGTGTCTAAAAGAGCTGCCTCTTCTGTAACACTGTTATTTCAAGTGTAAACAGGGCATTTATTGCTCCATGAATCAGAATAAATTCAATGTCCAGGTTACTTGAACATCCATTTGAAACATTGGGGGGGGGGGCAGCTAGGTGGTGCAGTGGATAGAGCACTGGCCCTGGAGTTAGGAGGACCTGAGTTCAAATCCGACCTCAGACACTTAACACTTACTAGCTGTGTGACCCTGGGCAAGTCACTTAACCCCCATTGCCCCACAAAACAAAAACAAAAACAAAACCACACCCACACACCCACACACACACCCACCCACACACACACACACAAACCAACCAGTTGTGGGAACTTAGCCCCTCAAATCTGGCTGATGTGTACTACCAATCTAATAAGGCTGTATAGCTGAGAGAGAAAAACTAGGAGATGAAGGACTCATTTGCCTAGCTTCTAAATGGTCCCTCCAAAGCAAAAGCTGCACGACTGAGCGTCTGCATTGTCAGACTGGCAGCTACACCCAAATAAAGTTCTTAGCATGTCTCAACTTTCCCTCCAAAGTCCTAGAACTATTGTTTCCCCCTCAAAGTTGAGCCCTGACTTGTCTGAAAGCCGGAGCTTCCTCTCCTTGAGCTCAGTTGCAAAGTAAGACTAGAGAAGTCAGGAGTCAAAGCTCTGCCAAGCACAGGTATAGGGTGGCATGTATAGGATGGCACACAGAGGGTGGCACACAGAGGGCCATCCCTTCAACAGGAAGGAGCCTTCTATTACTTAGACTAAGCCTGAAACTGAATGAAATCAGGACCTAGGATGTTCCCCCCTGCAATCATATTTAAGAGAATCCAATTGTCAGCTTCAATCTGAGCCATAATTTAATAAACGTCAGCATCCCAAGTACAGATACATTAACCATAACTGAGCTTACATAGATTTTGGTGCCGCTTTTTTTTTTTTAAGTTGGGGACTCACTTGAGGGGGAAACAACACTTGAATACAAAGTTAATATTTTTTTAAATGTTAAGCATACATTAAAAACTTGTGAAGTATATATGGAAAAACTTTTGGGAGTGCCAATTTGCAATGCTAAAAGAAGGTAGGCATCTTCAGAAGAGACTGATTTCTAAGCTTGGTCTTGCAATACCTAAGTTGTCAAAACAAAATTTATTTTAATTAAGTTTAACATATATTTGAGGTAGTGTGACTTAGTGGACAGCCTTGAAGCCAACGAATACTGGGCTCAAGCCCACCTCACCTCATACACACATAGGCTTTGTGACCCTGGGCCAAGCCACTTAAACTCTCTTAAGACCATAGTCCACTTGGTCAATAAGCTTTCTAACCTCAAAGTTCTCATAACAAGGAAACAATAGGTCTAGTCCCCATCCCTAATTTGTGTAACTGTGTGTGGAGGGGTGGGGCATACACATGAGGGAAAGAAAAAAGGAGATGGAGGGAGGGGGGAGCATATATTGTCTCCCCCACAGAAGGGGGAGGGAAGATATGGCATTGGGTTTGGAATCAATTAGGGCTGAGTTCAAATCCTACCCCACACACTTAAAGGCTGTGTGACTCTGGGCAAGTCATTTAACCTCTCTATGCCTAATGAGTGGAAGGCCTCAGAGTTCCTTACCAGCTCTAATCTATGAAATAAAACCAGTAACCACAGAGAGCATCACAATTTCAAAAACACTGGGAGTCCATGGGATAATGGCCTGTTTATTTTTTTTATCCTAAAAGTGCTTCATACCAGATACTTCTGAATGGTCCATTACCACTAAGTGTCCAGTTAGGATACAATCGAGATAGATAAATATAGTCTTCACTCCAGATGATGCTGGCTAATGTAAGTAGGATACAAGATCATTTCATTTTGCCTAGTAAAAAATATTATATATATAGTTTAAAAAATTCTTTCATTTACCAAACTACAGTGAAATGAGATTCATGTGAAATGTGAAAAATGTCCTTCCTTTCATCTATTTCAGATGTATTCAACAGAAGGTTTAATAGTGACAAATACAAAAAGAATAGAGAAAGTGACTTGCTGGAGAGGCAGGGGACCTGGGTGAGAATCCTGACTTCCTAATACTTGGGACCTCGGCAACTCTACAAGTTGCTTCACCTTCCTGGGCCTACTCCTCATCAGGGAGCCCCACTTCCAACTCCAGATCAATAGTGTTAGGATCAATGGTAGTAAGTATACAAATCACAGGGAAAGTCTCAGGTCAGTGTCAAAGAAAGTGTTTTCTGCCATTGTTGGGGCCTAAATTGTGAAAAGGGACAACAGCATCACTAGAAAACGGTCTCTTCACCCTTCTCTCAAGCTCTGCATGGCTTGGGAGTCACATGTCTCTGTAATGACAACTCTGCTCAGGTAGGGGCCTTCACAAGATCACAGATTCAGATTTGGAAGGGACTCCAGAGGTCATCCAGTTCAACCATCTCATTTTACAGACCAGGAGAATGAAGATGAACCCTCCATGAAGGAAAAGGAAGGGGCTGGGAAATACTGGGGACAGAGCTGCCTATCTGCCTCCTGTCCCACTGGCACATAGCATCGGTACCCCAGAGAATCAGAGGAAATGGTTCACCCTGCAGCAGCCTCTCACTGTGCTGGGACAGAAGAGCTTCCACTTTCTGTGCTCCCTGGCCAATGACACACAGCAGGGCACTAGGCTCCACCAAGCTCACCTTCACATTCCCATGGACTTCTATTCTCCTAAGCTGTTCAAAGGTCATTTCTGTTACAGTCAACGCTCTCTCCTCCTCTGTTGTTTTGCCCAAGAGAACAGACTACTTGAAGAGGGGTGGGTAGTATGCAGGCGGACTAGACAGGTGGAGGTCTGTCTTACTACTCCAAACTTCCTTGTTTGCCAAAGTAAATGGTTTCACTGTAAGGTCTCACATTCAGCAAAATGGTTATAAAATGGGCTTTAAGACAAACGGTCAATATGATGTCAGTAAATGTATACAGTCACAAGAGCCAAAGAGGAAGCAGATAGTCCTAAATGGAAATGAAGCTTAACAAACTCATTACAATCAACAACTTTTCAGATCTTTATGTCCAGTTCTGGGCCTCACAACTTTACAGGAACAGGAGAGCCAGAAAGGACTCAGATACCAACAATAGAGATGATTAATAGGCTGAAAAATCACAGCAGTGAGCAACACTGAAAGAAAATGGATTTGGTCTAAAGAAGTGTGAGAGGAGGCAACTTTAAGCATCTCTGCATTAGAGAGAAAACATCACACTCAAATTTATTAATGGACTAAAATGCTTAGGAGAATACCAGCACAGGCTGAACATTTCTCAAAACAAATCCATAAACTGAAAGATGATTTGTAATGAGTGTCATGTTTAAAACTGTTTTGTAGCTATATGCTTAACACTCGCACATGAATAGGGTCCCAAGAAGCAGGAAGTTACTTTTTTCTATTATAATGTACGAATGGTCAAATAATTAATAGGGATATTATCTTTCTAAGGAGTATATGATATTAACTAATTTTGAAACATAAGCTTACCGAATAATCAGTTTCAGTCTTTTAAGGTGCCAGGTTATTAAGGTAAATCTAAAGTTACTACAGACTTTCATAACTAGTTCTTCAGGAAAGACCAAAATTTGGAAAATGAATTAAGTTGTAGATCCAAAGTATTTAGTTTAGACGTAAGGAAAAATGACTCTAGCACAAAGAAAAGGTTGCTGGGAGATCTGAAATCAATCTTCTCTTCAAATATCTTTAAAATAGTCAGCAGGAAACAAGGGGAATGGACTATTTGACCTCTCAAGGTCCATTCCAAGGCTATCATGACGTGATTTTAACTTACAAGGCTGCCGTGTGAGAAGGACGTCATCATACTGTCCCCATCTCTTTGACAAAGCTAAGATACACCTAAAACTTGCAGTCCGAAACGACACTTAACGTGACCACTAAAATGTGATTACAAATCCCATGCCTTATTATAACCCATCTTTAAATGACTAAAACCAGGGAGGCAAAATTTCATGAAGTTGATGAAATAAGTGTAACTTCTAAATGTTACTATGTTGCAATGGCACTAGCCTCCTAAATATTTCAGTGATATTACTATTGTTACCAGCCCCTTGAGAGACAGTGTTGGTGCAGTGGACAGAGTGCCGGCCTCCAAACCAGCATGACACGGACTGGAGTTCTGCCTCTGACTGTGCCCTGGGTCGCGGACCTACTGGCTGGGTGACTCTGGACAAATCCCTTTACCTCTCTAGACACCCTCTAAAACAAGTTGTAGAGAAGGTGCCAACCTGCTTAAGTCGAGGGAGTTCCCTCCACCAGTGAAATCACAACCTGGGCCCAGGCCCTCTCTCTCCCTCTCCTCCCTAGCACAATGCATGGCAGGTACTTAATAAGTATTTGCTCAAAGTATAAAAAAGGAGGGTGTTCGTCCTCATCCTTCCTGCCTTTTTTCAATGTAAACTTTCAGAGACCATGACCCCCGGGTCCAAAGTGCTGCCTGGCCCACCCAACAACTGGCACGCAGCCCTTGTTATTTTTTGAACTTACTAGGAATAAAATTCAAAACTGACCCAGCAATAATCGGACTGAGTTGAAAAGAGACAGAAACCCCCACTCGGTGCGACCCTCCAGTCCGCTCTCTCCTATTCCGGGGAGCCCCCGGCGGGCCGAGGCACCGGCTCCCCCGCCTGCCGGCCTCGCACCGGGGTTCAAGGCGGGGGCAGAGCCGAGCGCGGGCCCCCCCCCCTTCCCCGGACGCCGGGGCCCAGGTCGCTGGGGCTGCAAGGACTACAAAGTGGCCGAACAAAGGCAGCCCGGCGGCCCCCGCTCACTCGTCCCGACCATATGGCCCCGAATTCGGGTAGGCTGTGCCTGGGGGCCGACCGGCTTCACCCCGGCAGCTCGAGCGGCCCGGGGCCGGGCCGGGTCCCGAGTCCCCCGGGGGAGCTAGTTACCCGAGCCCCGGGACGCGACGCGGCCTAAGCCAGGCGGGCCGCACTGGGGTTTCCCGGGCCCTCCCGGAGCCGAGCCGAGCCCAGCGGCGTCTCCCCAGCGACCAGCGCGGAACCGGGGCCTGCCCCCCGGAGGCGGAGGCGGCCGCGGAGGCGGCGGCGGCCCGGCTTCCCGGTCCGTCCGGTCCGGTCCCTTCCCGCCGTGTCCCGCGGGCCCCGCACAGCGCTAGGCCGCGCCCGCCAGGCCCAGGCCGCCGCGTCTGTCCGGTATTGGCCGCCGGGCCCGGGCCCCGCCGCTAACGGGCCCCGCCGCGGCCTCCCCCCGCCACCCCATGACAGTGCAAAGCCTCGGGCCGGGCCCGGCCCGCCCGGCCTCCCCCCTGCTCTGCGCCGGCGGGCGGCCGGCGGGCGGCGGGCAGGCGCGGGCCTGGCCTCTCACCTTCATGTCGGGACATCCTAGTTCAGACTGTGGCGGCGCGGCCCCTCCCGGGCTCCGGCTGCACGCAGAGTCCCCGCGGGGCCCCCGGCCGCTGCCCGCACCGACCGAGCGGCCCCGGCCACAGAGCGGCCGGCGGCGGCGGCGGCGGCGGGCAGGCGGGCGCCCTGCCTCCGGCGGCTCGGGCGGCTCCGGCTCCGGCGGCTCCGGGCTCCGGGCTCCGGGCCGGCCGCGGGGGCGGGGTGGGCTCGGCGGCGGCGGCGGCGGCAGGGGCAGTGCTGGCTCCGCCGCGGCGGCGAGGAGGAGGAGGAGGAAGAGGAGGAGGAGGAGGAGGAGGAGGAGGAAGGAGAGAGGGAGGAGGAGGAGGAGAGGAGGAGGAGGAGGAGGAGGAGGAGGGATCGGGGCCGGGCCGGGCCGGGCCGCGCTCGGCTGCGCGGCTCCTCCAGGAGGCGGGGCCGACGCCGCAGCTCCGCGCCGCTCGCTCGCTCAGCCGGCGCCCGTCACCGTGACACGGTCCCTGTGCGCTGGGCGGCGGGCCCGGCGGCGCTCGCGGCAGTGGCGGCTCCGGCTCCGGCTCGGCTCCCGCTCCTCCCCCTCCCTCCTCCCCCCTCCCTTCCCCTCCCCCTCCCCCTTCCGCCGCCGCCGCCCGCCCCGCTCCCGCTCCCGCCTCGGGCCCCGCAGCTGCTGCCGGAGGAGGAGGAGGCGGCGGCGGCGGCGACGACGACAGCGCCGACGACGGCGGCCGACGAGGAGGCGGCGGCGGCGGCTGCGGCTCCGGGCGCCTGGCTCTGGGGCCCGCGCTCGCCCGCACGGCCGGAGGCGGGGCGCTGTGTCCTCCGCCTGGGCCGGCCGCCCGCCGCCGCCCCGGCGCGCCGGGGAGGAAGAGGAAATGCCCGGGTTCTGCGGAGCACCCTCGGACGGACCCCTCCGAGCCGCCGTCGCCGCCGCCAGAGCGAGGGCTGCGGCGGGGCCGAGACCGAGGCCGGGGGCCGGGGTGGAGAGCGGGGCGAGGGTGAAACCGAGGCCGGGGGTGAGACCGAGGACCCGGGCCGGGGCCGGGGCCGAGGGTTGGAGACCGGGGGTAAGGGCCGGGGCGTGGGGCCGGAGGGACGCTGGGCAGGAAGAACATCCTGGCCCGGCCCGGGAAGCTGGGAGGCCGAGAGGGAGACTCCGGAGCGGGGAGCTGGGCCCCGGCCGGTGTGGCCCTCCGGCCCCGCTTGGCCTCCGTGCTGACCCGCCCGGAAAGGGAACCTTGGCCCGAGAAGCTCCGGGCACTGGCCGCTTCCCGAAGGACCTCGACCCCCGCTGGGTCCCGGCTCCCGGAGCTCAGCTCCCGCCGCGGGGCGGGCGGAGGGCGGCCCTCCTCACCCCCACCCCCACCCCTTACTGGCATGTGCGCGGCCTGGCCTGCTGGCGGGAGTGGGGCCCGAACCCGGGCCCGGCCTGCGCTCTCCGGCCCGGGAGGGGCCTTCCCTGGCCGGCCGTGCTCGGCCATGGGGCCTCATTTGCACCCCCGAGGGGGTCGGACCAGGTAGGCTCCGAGGTCCTTGCAGCTCCCCGGGAACCATCCCATGGAGCAGGGTAGGGCGTGGGGGTTGGCCTGTGCTCTCATTGGTGTGAAGCAGCAATTCCCAAACTTCAGATCTAGGGGACCCCTTTACATCTTAAAAATTATTGCGAATTCAAAGATCTTTTGTTTATGGGAGCTATACATCGGTATTTACGGTATTAGAAATTCAGACTGATCTATTGAAAAAACATTAATTCATTTAAAAATAACATTAAGAAATCCATTCCAGGTTAACATAAATAGTATATTTTTATACAAATGACTGCATTTGCTAAACAAAAAAATTAGTAAAAACGGTCATTGTTTTTACATATTTCTAGAAATCTCTAACATCTGGCTTAATAGGAGAATAAGCTTAAGTCTCATGTCTGCTTCGGCATTCAGTCTGTTTCTGTAAATATTTTGGTTTGAAAGCTCACACAGGATACACACCTTTATGCAACTTATAACCTTAGAGAATTGCTTAGAGCACTCGAGAGACGTTTAAGTAATAGGTAGAGGCTCACATAGGTGTTATGTCAGAGGCAGGCCTTTGACCCATGTTCTTCCTGATAGGGAGTCCTAGCTTTCTGTCAGGTACTCCACGGCGGGCACTAGGTGGTCACACCTCCCAAGTTATTCTCTTCACACATCTTTCTCCCATAGGCAATTGGAGCAGCTCTCCCTAATGTTGTTTTCATTTGATCTTCACATGACCCTAGGAGGAGGTAAGGGCATTTTACCCTGAATTAACAGATAAAGAAACATGAGAGAGATCAGGTGACCTTCTTGGTAGGATTGGGCACACAGTTGAGGCGGGATTCAAGCCCAAGTCTTTTTATTCAAACTAGAGCCCTGTCCTAAAACTACTTCTCAGAACCAGCTGAGATAACTACAGCAGAAAGCACAATAAATAAGGCATGGAAACTAGGATTCAGGGGAGGAGTACAGGACTACCAGGATAAATGGCATGGGAGAAAAGAGGGTCGATTATTATTTTTTTTTTTTTTTAGTGAGGCAATCGGGGTTAAGTGACTTGCACAGGGTCACACACGCTAGTAAGTGTTAAGTGTCTGAGGCCGGATTTGAACTCAGGTACTCCTGACTCCAGCACCGGCTGCCTCTACTCCACTGCGCCATATAGCTGCCCCTGTGATTATTTTTCAATGGTTGGTTTTGCCTCTTTTCAGCATCGTTCAATCAACAATGATTCAATACAACGTACTGCTTTTCTCACTGGTATTGTAAAGGAATCGTTTTTGCATTCAGATAGTTTAGGTAAATCAGACCATATGGTAGAACTACCAGAGTAACCACCTCCCCTTCCTGGATTACTCCATGGGCCCTCAGATGGGTTATCTCCATTCAGAGCCTGTATTTGCCAGTAAAGGTAGCAGCAGGAGCACTTTGGAGACAAGGTACGTTTCTGCTCCAGCTTCAGACCACTTGAGTCCAGGCCCACCCTCACTTCTGCCTGGGCCATCTCCTCTTCACTTTTACCCTCTCTCCCACAAAACAATAAGTATTCCTGTCTCTTGAGTTGAAATTGGCATGCATTTGAAGTAATGCTTAGAAAAAGTATGAAAGATATTTATACTAAGCTTGAAGTAGATATGGGTGAAATAAGTTTTATGGGCTGGCCTACAAAAGAATAACAGGGTTTGGTTTTTTTTTTTCCCCTGGGGGAATGGGGTGGGGGTTAAAGTGACTTGCCCAGGGTCACACAGCTAGTGTCAAGTGTCTGGGTCGAATTCGAAACTTCAGGTCCTTCTGAATCCAGTACCTTATCCACAGCGTCCACCTAGCTGCCCCAAAAAGGTTTTAAAAAAAAAGAATAGGAAAATGCGTTGAAGCTCCAGACAACTGAATTTCAAATGACTTTTCAAACATAACCTATGAATTGGGACTTCTATACATGTGGAAAAGTGATGCACTGACTTAAATCTCACACCAAGGACCAGGAGGGTCCAGAAGAGAGAGATGAACAAAGCAAATTGAAGATCAGCTGGGTGCATTTAAGCTCCTGTTGCAGTGAAGTTAAAGGCAGTCATACATTGAGAATAAACAACTAGGAAGTCCCTTAGTAATGGTGTGACTTTCAGGGCCCTCCCCCTTATCCCTTCCACTCAGCTGATCTACTGATAAAATCGCTATTAGGGACATCCTTTCTTTCCCAGCTCCCTTTCACCTTGTCTAGGACTTAGCCTTCCTTCAGGGTTCAGATCAAGCTCTTCTTTCATGAAACTTTCACTGACCCAACCTCAACTCCATAGCTCTAAACATTTAGGCCTTTTTTGGAATTAGTACCATCTACTCCAATTAAATTGTGCTTTGTACTGGCTACCCAGCATACTTCAATGCTGTCTCCCACCCATCCCCTTGCCTTCAAGACTCAGTTCAGGGGCAGCTAGGTGGTGCAGTGGAAGAGCACTGGCTCTGGATTCAGGAGGACCTGAGTTCAAATCCTGCCTCAAACCCTTGACACTAGCTGTGTGACCCTGGGCAAGTCACTTAACCCCCATTGTCTCAACAAAAAAAAATTAAAAACCAGTTCAAAGGCCCTTATGCAAAAGTCTTCCCATTCCTCCAGCCACTAGGCCCTTTCCCTTTGAGGTATATTTCCTTTTATTCTCTAGATATCTCATATGTCCCTATTTATATTTTATCTCCCATTAGTATGTGAGTTCTTTGAGGTCATAGGCTGTTCTTGTGTTTTTATCTTTGTATCCCTGGTACTTAATAAATGCTTGACGATAACTTTGTCTGTTTTTCATGCCCTGTTAAGGATATTTCTGGGTAGAAAGGTGGCACAGTGTATAGAGTGCCAGGCCTAGAGCCAGGAAGACTGGTCACCCCAAGTTCAAATCTGTCCTCAGACACTTGCTAGCTGTGTGACCCTGGGCAAGTCGCTTCACCCTGTTTGCTTCAGTTCCTCATCTGTCAAATGATCTGGAGGAGAAAATAGTGAACTATACCAGTATCTCTGCCAAGAAAACCCTAGATGGGGTTACAGAGTTGGATATGACTGAAAAATGATTCACTATCAAGAGCTAAGGATGCTGCCTTTCACACAGTTTGCACCTAAGAAATCTGTCTGTATGGAGAATGAAGCAGAAGGTTCAATAAAAACACCTGATAGCCTGGGGAGAGGGTGCCCTTGAGGGAGGATATTGGTGTGGCTGTCTGAGGGAGCTGGGCTTCCCAATCCCTTAGCCCAAGGCCAAGGCATCCTAATTATATCTTCAGGTGCTCAAGTCCTAGATTGCATTTATAGCAGCTGAGCTGCCACACCCTGGCTCACTGCTCATCAAACAAAACACAGCACATGGAGTGATGTGCTACCTGCTGGGCAAGAGTGAGGCCGACTTAGAATGGGACTCTTGAGACTTGGCATTTCAGGAGGCAGCTTTGGCTGGCACTACGGAAAGAGCAGTGGCCGTGGAGTCAGAGGACCTGGAAACAAATTCTCCTTCTGATACTACCTGAGCGACCTGGGCCTCATCTGTAAAACAAGGGTGTTGACGCAGATGGCATCTTTGGTTCCTACCAGCCTGGATCTCTGATTCTGTAATCCAAAGTGACTCTAATCCAGCCATTTCCTTTGGACTTGGCAGAGGAGAAATCTAATTGTCTAGAAAGACGGGATTGAGCTGCTCATAGCTCAACATTGTTTGTCCCCTCCTTGTTCCCTCTGTAGCCAAACGTATATAAGAAAGACCATCAGTAGGAGTATAACAGCCCCTTGTTGTTTGTCCTTTGTCCTTGAAGAAGACCATGACATCAGGGTGATGTCATGACTTGCAGTAACTCTACAGAGCCATCTGGGTCCAGTGGCAAGATGTATATCAGGACGACTAGAGATGGCCTTGGATGTACAAGGCAATTGGGGTTAAGTGATTTGCCCGGGGTCACACAGCTAGTAAGTGTCTGAGGTGAGATTTGAACTCAGGTCCTCCCGATTTCAGGGCCAGTGCTGTATCCACTGTACCCACCTAACTGCCCCAATATCAGCCCCACCTAAAACCACAGAAGCTGACCTTGATGACTTTGCAAGGGCTAGGAACCCAGATCTTGAACCCATTAGATATTTGTACTACTCTTTAAGCTCCCCTGGCCTAGAGGTCGCCCTTGCTGCCTTCTGAAGTCCAAAGATGCTAGCCTGGTGGCATGGTCCTAAGATTAAAAGAAAGCACAACTAAGCTAGTACTGTGACCTGAACTGTTCCCTGTGTTGCCTTATATATGTCTGTGACTTTCTAAGTGTTCTTGGTGCTTCTTCTATACCTATCGCCTTGAAATTCAGTTGGCACCATTTTATGCTTGAGTTTATCCTGTGTGCAGTTATGATAAGCTGTTCGTTTCCCTTTGTCCTATTCTTATTTCCACACCATCTTTGTGTTTTGGGGTTTTTTTTTTAAACTTTTTTTGGTGAGGCAATTGGGGTTAAGTGACTTGCCCAGGGTCACACAGCTAGTAAGTCTTAAGTGTCTGAGGCTGGATTTGAACTCAGGTCCTCCTGACTCCAGGGCCGGTGCTCTATCCACTGTGCCACCTAGCTGCTCCTTCCATGCCATCTTTACAAAGGAGAGGCTGGTGCTCATTCATTGTGCTCAGCACCTGTTCTCTAGGTCCGGTGGGCTCTGCTCTCCCCCTTGGCACAGAGCCGTCTCTTGCCTTTTGAGCCCCTCTGGACTTTGTTCTCTATTTTCCTTATACCTAATCTTTTCCTGAATCTACCCTCCCTCTTTCCTTCTCTTCCCGGTTACCCTGTGCAGTGAAATGTATTTCTGCACCTCGCTGTGTAGTTGTGTAAACGTGCTTACCTTCTTGACCCAGTTCAGGTGAAAATGAGGTTCAGGTGTCACCCACTCACCCTTACCCCTTCCTCCTTGTTTGTACAGTCTTGTGAGATGATTTCCCCGACCTTTCTTTCCCCTTTTGTTGTCATTCAGTTGTGTGACTTTGTCCCATTTGGGATTCTCTTGGCAGAGATACTGGAGGGGTTTGCCATTTCCTTTTCCAGCTCATTTGACAGATGAGCAAACTGAGGCATATGAGGTTAAGTGAGTTGCCCAAGGTCACACAACTAGTAAGTGTCTGAGGCCAGATTTGATGTCTGGGAGAGCAGTCTTCCTGGCTCCAGGCCCAACACTGTATCCATGGCATCCCCTACTTGCCCTTCCCCCCCCAGTATACTTTTGCTTCTTCCTTTTCTTTTAAGATCAATAAAACATAACAAAACCACTCCCAGGTGTCTCAAATATAATAGGAAAGGAGCTTTCAAGTGGAAAGATTTGATTCCTGGCCCTTCCCTGAATCTGCCAAGGAAACTGGACCCTCCCCCATTTCTGGGTCAGTGCAGGATCCTCAGATCAGTATGACGACTTCTGGAAAAGGCCGGTCAATTGATGACTGATTTATGGATCGACCAGTCCATGGCTCCCCAGGGCCACTCCCCTGAATGTATCATCTCCACCCATTCCCATGTTAGATGCCATGGACGGCTCGCGTTTTGTTTTTGTATCCCTGTGGAACCTGATCCCTAGAGCTTAATAAAAGCTTTTTTGTTCATTCAAGAGGCTACTGAGTCCATTTACATGGAATTCGTGAGCTTGTTGTCCCTGTGCGAAGCTTGCCAGCCCTTGTGCCTGCGTTTTTGTCATTGCCTTTGCCTCACCTCTCCTCCCTCTCCCTCCCTGGGCCCCCAGGTGGTAAACTGACTGGCAGAGAGTGCTGGACCTCTGTTTAAAGCCCAGTTCTGCCACTACCCACATGACCTTCAGGCACTTCAGTGTCCTCATCTGTAAAGTTCAGAGGCTGAATTTGATGGCCTCTAAAATCCTTCCAGCCGCAAACCCGTCATTCTGTGATCCGGTGCACAGCTGTTCTCTTTTTAGTTACTACGCCAAAGGACCCCTCTGATAAACCTTCCATTCCCCTCAATTCAGTCAACATCACGCCCCCGCTCCAAGGTGAGGGACCTCATTTCCACATTATGGGCCATCAAATCTTCAGTGACGATATCAATGAAAGACATCCCAGAAACAGGGATTTCAGCTACCGCAGATTCCTGGCATGTCATCGTGGCTGGACAAGATGCTGCTCCATCCTGGTTACTTCTCTCTTCCATTCCTCACAAGTGTCTATGCCAAACTTCTTCTATTCATTCACCAGCAGTTGGATCCCAGATAGCCACACTTCATCTAACTTGACGTTTGAGTGAGGTCATCGAGATCTTTTGACCAGAACTCCTGGGTTCCTCTTCAGCACACGTCTCCCTCCCTCTGGTTTGAGGAGAGCTGTTCTGATCCACAAAGGCCAGCTCTTGTGCCCCTGCCCTAGACCCCACTCCCTCCTGCCTCCTTCAGATACTCACTTCAGCTGGCACCCCTCTCCCACACATCCTTAGCCTCTCCCTCATTATTGGTGCTTGCCCACCTTTCTCCAAATATTCTCAGGGCTTCACGTGTCACATTCCATCTTATTAGAATCACAGAATTAGTAGAGGCCTCAGGCAGTCTAGTCTAAGCCAGACCTGAACAAGAATCCTTGCTTTCATGTACCCAATGGGTGGAATTCTGGCATTGAAGGTCATTGATGAGAGGGCACCGACTACCTGCAGAGGCAGGACATTTATTACACTATTAGCTCCAGGGGTTAGGAAGGGTCTCACTCAGTGTTAACCAAGTTTGGGTCTTTGCAACCATCACCAACTACTACCTAGCTCCACCCACCCCCCACCCCCGACCCTTCACCATCCTGTGTCCCTTCTTATGGATGTCTTCCAGTTTATCAGCATCTGTTCGGTGTCACTAATCCAGGTCTCTGACCAGGGCAGAGTACAGTGGGGACATCAGTGTGCCCCTCTTAATATACCCTAGGATCACATGACCTTTTTGAGGCTGCCATAGGTCTGTTGGTTCATCCTGAGCTTAAACCTCCAGATCATTTTCAGATAAACCGTTCCCTCTTACCTGTATGGTACATGCAAGGTTGGTGGTTTTTTTTATGTTCGGCATTTCCTTAACCAGCTCTCGCTGTTCTCCAATTTTCCCAGGAATCATAGGCAGACTCACTAGGGTGTAGGTGACAGATTACATTCTCTTCCCTTTAGGGAAGGTCAGTATAACATTTGTCCTTTTCCTTAACTTCTCTCTATTCCCATGAACACCACCCACTGTTCCATATTACCACCTGCCTCTTTCAGTAGGTTCCCACCATCTCCTTCCTCCAATCCATACCAACACCTGAATAAACTTTACTATGAATGGATCTTCTCAGTGTTCTGCTCAGAAGTCATCAGTCATTTGCTGAGCACATTTCAAATTCATCTACATAGCACTTAATCCCCTCCACAACCTGTAGCACTTGGAGGCTTTGGGATATCTTTCCCAACCCCTGTTCACCAGGCTGGATCCCCAGAGGGTGGCCACTCTGTCCCCTTAAGGTTCTAGGAGTGGCTTGTGTGATGCTGCAGCCCACAAGGCTCCTCCCCCAAGATGATCAGTTAGCCAGACCTAATTGGCTTTTACAAAGGAACGTCTACTAAGTAGGTGTGGTAAGTGAAGTCTGTGTTACACACTCCCACCAGTCCATCCAGAGTCTGGGGGAAGGTGGGCCCAGGCTTAGTGACCACCTGTGACTCCTTGCCAGGCAGTCCTTTTCTTACCCTTGTTCCCTCTTGGGCGTGATGAAGGTTTTCTGCTCACACCCTAGTGGAGCTGTACAAGTTGCCTCTCCCGATGGAGACCAATCAGTTCTCCACTCCACTTGCAGACATTGCCCCTAGCTGCTGCTCTCCAGAGGACAAGGCTGGACGCGTTCCCAGACCCTTTGAGGCTGAAGGGTCCTTCTCTGGCCGGGGTGGGTGTTGAGGAGTGGGGTGAAGAGGCTCAGGCTGAAGACACTCTTCTCCCTTCCTCAGCTCCATCCCCGGGAAGGCTTTCACTAAGATCCTAGAAATGAGTTTTCCTGTAGGCCTTGGAGAGTATGACCAAGCCCTTCAGCCAGTCCGAACAGATTTCCAGTCACACTTAGGGAAGTTTCTAGTTCTAATCCTCTCCTAATGAGAAATCAGGACTAACCTGGGTGGGGTGATTTGTCCTGCACCCTTATACTCTCTCCAGCTTTCTCACAAGGCTGCCTACCATGTACTCACTTCTCTAGCCAGACTGGACAGCTCTATTCCCTTAAACACACTGAACTCTTATTTCCTTGCCATTGCTCAGGCTTTGGCCTAGGCCTGGAATCTTTATCCTTTCCTTCTTCATCTGTTAAACTATCTAGTCCTTAAAACCCATGTCAAATCTTACCTCCTCCAAGAAAATTTCCATCTTAAAACCCCCAAACAACCTTCCTTTTGGTACTTCCTGTAATGCTTCATTTTGTAACGGCTACACTTATGTGATACTGTATATTACGGCTATTTTATTCTCTTATTTACCTGTAAGCTCCTCACAGGCAGGGGACGTGACATTCCCACTTTGTACTTTCTCCCAATACCCAGCAAAATGTACTGAGTAAAACAAAAACAAATAAACAAAAACATTCTTTGGGGGCAGCTGGGTGGCGCAGTGGATAAAGCACTGGCCTTGGATTCAGGAGGACCTGAGTTCAAATCCAGAGTCAGACACTTGACACTAGCTGTGTGACCCTGGGCAAGTCACTTAACCCTCATTGCCCCACAAAAAAACCAAAACCAAAACCAAATGCACTGAGTAGTTGCTTAATAAATGATTGCCGGGGCAGCTAGCTGGCGCAGTGGATAGAGCACCGGCCTTGGATTCAGGAAGACCTGAGTTCAAATCCAGCCTCAGACACTTGACACTTACTAGCTGTGTGACCCTGGGCAAGTCAGTTAACCCCAATTGCCTCACCAAAAAAAAAAAAAAAAAAGAGGAAGTAGAGTATATTTCTCCATCAGTCAGTCAACAAACATTTATTAAGGGCTTACTATATGCCAGGGTTGAAGATACAAAGAAAAGCAAGAAAATAGTGCCTACTCTCAAGGAGCTTAGAGTCTAGTCTGGGAGAGGGCATGTGAACAGCTGAACAAACCAGGTGGAGACAGGATACATTGGAGATAACCAGCAGGGGTAATTGGAAAGGCTTCTTACAGAAAGAAGAGACTTGAAAGAAACCAGAGCTGTTGGGAGATGGAGGGGAGGAGGGAGAGTTCCAGGTTTGGGATACAGCAAGTGAAGTGGGGAGTGGAGGGCATAAGGTACAAGAAGACTGGAAAGGTAGGAAGGGGCCAAGTTATGGAGGGCTTCAAAAGCCCAACAGAAGAGCTTATATTTGATCCTGGAGGCCATTGAGCAGGGTCGTGACATGAGCAGATCCAGCCTTTAGGAAGATCAGTCTAAGAGCTGAGCTGAGGATGGACAGGAGTGGGGAGAGGCCTGAGAGACAGGCAGACCTCCTAGGGCTATTGCATTAGTCCAGGCCTGAGGCGGGTGGCAGTGTCAGAGGAGAGAAGGGGACATCTGAGAAATGTTATGAAGGTAGAAGCAACAGGAGTCTGTCATTGATGGCAGTAGTTTCCATCTCGTCCCCTCTCTGTGCTCACAGTAAGACCCTCAGGACGTCTCAGCAGCACTCCTGCAGAGCTGCCACATGAGTATTTGTACGGCCCAGCTCTGACTGGTGGGTCAAGAAATTCTTAATGAAATGCTTGAGAAGTTCTAGTGGCTCCTTCTCCCCTCTAGAACAGTGCACACATTCTTCTGTTGGGCTTTTGAAGCTCCACAGCCTGGCTTCAGCCTCTCCTTCCAGGGCTGCTGTCCCTTTTCTTCATTTCAGTTAAACAGCCTCCGTGCTGTTTCCCACGTTCCTTTGTACTTTGTTCTCTCTGTACTCCCTTGGCGCCTCCACTTCTTAGGATCCCTACTTTTCCCTCAAAGCTTATAGGAAACCTATCCTGATTTCTACTCCCTCCCTGCCCCAGTTCCTAGTGCTCTGCCCCTGGATATTACTTTGTATAAATTTACTTTTCAGTGTACATGTTGTTTCCGTCTAGTAGAATATAAATTTCTTGGATTGAAGAACTGTTTCGATTTTGTCATTGATTGTAGCCCCTTAAAATACTTATTTAATTGACTCTAGATTTGGGTTAAAATCAGTGCAACAAATATTTATTGCTCTGACTCTGGGGTTGGTTACATAGAGGTGAAGCATGAAGCCCTGGAAAAGAGAGCTTCCCAGGGTGCACATTGTGGTTGGCATTTTTCTAGCTGAAATCAGCCATAAGCAAATTGAAGGCCCAGGTATGACATCATGGAGACGATTATGCATGCCGGTCCACTTGACTGGCCTATCGAATTGATAGTAGTAGAGGACAGCCGATGAAAACTCTGCCAACCGAACCAGAATTTGCAGCAAATTGAGGCCTGTTTTCTAAAACAATCTACCCAACTGTGAGGGCAAGAACAACCTGGGCCACAGGAGGAGGGAACGTAGTTTGAATGTGTTCCACAACTACAAAGTCCTTTCTAGGCTAAGGCAGAAGATGCAGGAATCCAATGCCGGGATCTCACTAGTCCAGTAGGCAGTTCAGTCAGGGCTGTGCTTCTCAGCCAGCTCCAGTCAGCAGCCTGACTAGCCTCCAGGAGTCAGGAACAGCAGGTGCCATGACCTGAAAGCAGCCTCAAATGACTCCGCTAGCGCCGTGTCCCATTCCCTATTGTCCCCACTAGAAGGGGTTAGTCTGGAACTATCTCCCGCCCTGGGGAGTCATCGGATGCTGCTGGTCTGATGACCTGCCTCCTTCCTCAGCCTGCAGAAGAAAATCACTGCAAGTACAACAAGGCCAGAGTTCTTGGGGCTAGGAAGGTTGTGCAGACCCAAGTGCCCTTGAGAGCTTTGTCCTCATTCCTTCATAAAATAACCCTTTGTCAGGGCAGCTAGGTGGCGCAGTGGATAGAGCACCGACCCTGGATTCGGGAGGACCTGAGTTCAAATCCAACCTCAAACACTTGACACTTACTAGCTGTGTGACCCTGGACAAGTCACTTAACCCCAATTACCTCACCAAAAATTAAAAAAAACAATGTTAAAATAGCCCTTTGTGTGTGTCTCCCTTGCATTCCTGGGAGGGTGGATCCCAAGGTGGAGGGAAGCTCTTTGTCTCTCTATGTAGGGGAAAGGAGAGAGTGAGGGAATTTGTTGCCAGTGGTTCCGGTGGCTAGGGTGGCATCTGCTAATGACAAGTGCACCCAGTGTAGAATGACTATAGGCCTTTGGCTGAATATGTGGCTCAGAGGCCACCCTTGTCTTTACTGCCAAGTATACCACATGGAATCTCAGACAAGTTTGTGAAATTTTGTCATTGCCCCCCCCCCCAGCTTTCTAGTAGAAAGTATATTGGTAATTGTTACAGAACCTCCCTTTCTATCGCACATGTTCTAAAAGAAACTAACATGTCATTAAAGTAGGCAACTACTTCTTGGTCAGCAAGGTCTGCCAAATCTCATTAACAAAATGCTGAAATGTGGGTGGTATATATAATCTTTTTTTTTTTTTTGGCTGGGCAGTGAGGATTAAGTGACTTGCCCAGGGTCACACAGCTAGTAAGTGTCAAGTGTTTGAGGTTGGATTTGAACTCAGGTCCTCCCGAATCCAGGGCCAGTGCTTTATCTAATGCACCACCTAGCTGCCCCCCATGGTATATATAATCTAAAAAATATCACTCCATATTAGAAATGTTTACAATGGGTAAACATCTTACACTGGTCCTCACAACAAATGTGTACCAAACCTTATGACTTAGTAGCTGAACATCCTATAATCACCCTTAGATATAATGAATTAGGAGCCATAGGAGGAGATTTCTGAGCACCATCTCCTTTAGTCTCTTAGAGTTTATAGGCAACCTCATTGATCATTTGGGGGCAGGAAAAAAATCTGGCATCTAGGGACCGAGATGGGTGGATAAGCCTCTTCTGGGTTTTCCCTCTAATGCCCTCCAAAGGCTGGTGCTCTTCTTCATGTTGCATTCTGGCTTGATCTTAAACTGCTGTGAGCACATAAATATACAGGGGAAGTATATGGAGGGATATTATACTAGAGTCCAGCTCAGTCATAAGTCTTAATGAATATTAGAGTTTTACGGGGCCTTAGAGGTCTAGTCTGTCCTCTGTCTGAAGCATGAATCCCTTCTGTGATACCAACAATTAGTCAAAGAGTATTTCCTTGAACACTTCCCATGAAGAAGACTTCATTTAAAAATTTTTTTTGCTGGGCAGTGAGGGTTAAGTGACTTGCCCAAGGTCACACAGCTAGTAAGTGTCAAGTGTCTGAGACTGGATTTGAACTCAGGTCCTCCTGAATCCAGGGCCAGTGCTTTATCCCCTGTACCATCTAGCTGTCCCATAAAGACTTAGTTTTCAACCAAGGCAACCCATTCTATTTTGGGACCACTCTAAATTTTAGGAAATTCTTCCTTCTCTTCTGTTGAAAGAAAATCTGCTTTTCTGCAACTTCTGTCCATTGACTCTATTTCTACCCTCCAGGAGATAAGCAGCATTAAATCTAAGCCCTTTCCCACGTCACAATCCTTATAATGTTCAGTAATAGACATCATATCCCTCCAGTTTTCTTCAAGTTCCATAAGTCTCTTCTTCATATCGCATATTCTCTTTCCCTTCAGCTAAACCTCAGATAACCTGGGAGAAGAGTCAGAAAGTAAGCCCCATGAGGACAAGGACTGGCTTTTATCTCTCGTGCCTGGCTCATGGGAGGTGCTTGTTGGTCAATAGTTTTAAATTTCCTCATTCACTGCCCTTCATCAGCCACCTCTCCATAAACTTCAGTTCTTTCTTGTCTTACCTAAAATGTGGGGTCTGACAACTGTGCACCGTTCTCTAAAGATCAGCCAGGATGCCCTGCTGACAGCCCTACCCTCAGGTACCACTATCTGCTTCAACTGCAGGATTTATTTTAAAAATATTTTATTGATGCCTTTTGCCACAACATCACAGTCATCTCTGATGATACTTTTCCCTTACCTAGGGAGCCTTTTCGTGGAACCAAGAGAAGTAACGATTTCTTTTCCTTTTTGACCAAGTTATACCATTATGACCATTATACGTTTGGCTTTGCTTCATTTCTCTATTTACATGACCACAAGCATTTATGAAGAGCCTCCTCCGTGCCAGTTACTGTGTTCGGGATTGGGGCTCATCTCTGCCTTCAGGAAGCTTGCATCTGTTGCAAAGCCTATCTATAAAAGAAAAGAATCAGCTCAGTAATGGCCTAATTAATGTACTTCTCACAGACTGAATAGGAAGGAGAGAAATAGGCCAAGTGTGAGGCTATGACTTCAGGGGCCCAGAGTTATGAAGACTCAGAGAACAATCTGAAGCTCACAATCAATGGATTTAGGGGTTAGATAATTTGTACCTCCAGTAGAATTTCTTCCTCATTCAGTAACCAAGAAAGGAACCATAGAGCCCAAGATGTCCTAGACGTAGAGATATATAGTCCTATAAGTGGATAAAAGGTAAAAGAGTTATTAATATTTATGCCTGTGGAAAGGCATTGAAGGTGACACCAATATCTAGGTGGGAAACGTCATAGAAAACTTGAATACAATAGGCAACAACAAAAATTATGTGGAAAAGAATTTAGGAAATAAAGGCATATTAGAAAATTTTGGTTTACTTAATTAGAAATTGAAGGCAAAAGTCATTAGGTTAAGGTGAAGCTAGGTGTTAAAGTCACACAACAACATAAACAGTTCAACCTTAATAAAAAAAAAAAACTTTGCTTATAGAGGCTTGAAAAACAATTACTACAGAGCTGCAGGATAAGGAACTAGACATTTTCTTTGATCCTTACAACTTCTCAGACATCTCCAAAACAGAAATATACTATGCTAAAGATAAAGCAATTTACTAATTGAAAGAGAAGAAAGGAAGGGGAAATCTTGACTAAAAGAATATAAACAGGAGTAGCTAGGTGGCGCAGTGGATAAAGCACTGGCCCTGGATTCAGGAGGACATGAGTTCAAAGCCAGCCTCAGACACTTAACACTTACTAGCTGTGTGACCCTGGGCAAGTCACTTAACCCCCATTACCCCCCCAAAAAAGAATATAAACAGATAAAAGCAGGAGAGACAAAAAAAAAAAGAGCAAATAGGCAAAACTCCAAAGAGAAAGGGGTAACAAGAGGGGGGATCAGGAGTAAGGGGAAATGAGGCAGTGGGAGGACCACTTTAAAATAAAAATAAAATAACTGAAGGAACATAAGACTCTATTTACATCCAAAGAGGGAAAAATCATAACTTAAAAAATAATATTAAAGACAGAAGAAAGTGTAAATCTACAAAAGGCTTGTATATATTCAATCACAAAATATTTCTTAAAGAAATGGAAGGACAACTTAAATAACTGGTGCTATGGATAGAGGACCAGGCCTGGAGGCAGGGAGATTCATCTTCCTGAGTTCAAATCTGGCCTCAGCCACTTACTGGCTGTGTGATCCTGGGTAAGTCACTTCACCCTATTTTCCTCAGTTTCCTCATGTGGGGACCAATTTTTAATTGGGGAGTGCTAGCTAAGCGGCTCGCCGCAATATTGGGGCAAGGAAGGAGACCGGCAGCCTCCCTCAAAACAGAACAGGATTTATTTTAACAAGAACGAACTTTAAAAAAAAACACAAACAGGATCAGTAGGATCAAGGGAAAGGAAATAAAATGGGGAAAGGGAAATTATACAACCTGAAAAGATGCCACCGTCCAGGAATCAGCTGAAAATAATGCAGCAGAACGCCTGTCGCTTTCCAGCTTCCACCTAGAATGCCTAATTCTCCTCCCCCAAACCTAGAAACACCCCACACAGTCCCAGCCAATGGGATGGCCGCTCTGACAGTCACATGACTGCCCTCACTAGGCTTCCAATCATTATAATTTTGCCAGGCCCATGTAGGCCTTCGCGAGTGGTGATGATGTAAGGTGCCAGCGCCATGGCAACGGCTACAACCAGTGGGTGGAGCACCGTGCGGTTTGCGGAGCCCCAGGCCAGTGCCCGCTAAGGCATAAAAACCTCAAATAACAATTAATTCTTTACACTTTCACAACTATGGCCAGGGGCATAATTTTTATCTAAACAAAGGATAAAGGATAGAAGATAAATGGATAGTTTTGATTACATAAAATTGAAAAATATTTGTACAAGTGAAATCAATATAGTTAGCATTAGAAGGGAAAGAGTTAACTGGGGATAATCTTGGCAGCAGAGTTCTCTTATGTTCAAGATATGTTAATAATTGATACACATATATAAGAAAAATATCCATTCCCCAACAGATAAATCAGTCAGCCAATAAATAAACATTTATTAAATGCCTACTATGTGCCACACACTGTGCTAAGATGTGGGGATAAAAAAGGAGACAAAAGATGGTCCCTGCCTGCAAGAAGCTCACAATCTAATGGGGGAGACCACAGGGACACAAATTTGTACAAACAAGCTATATATAGGATAAATGGGGGGAATTGAAAGGTAGTAGAATTAAAAGGAGTGGGGGGGGGAATCTTGTAGAGCATGGGGTTACAGTCGGAACTTCAGGAAAGCCAGTAGGCAGGGATGAGGAGAGAACCTTCCAGGTATGGAAAACAGCCAAAGAAAATGTTCAGAACCAAGAGATGGACTCTCTGGTTCATAGAATCGCCTAGTAACCAGTGTCATTGGACTGAAGAGAATGTGGCAAAGAGTAAGATCCACAAAGACTGGAAAGGTAGAAGGGAGTTAGGTTATAAAGGGCCTTGAATGCCAAAAAGAGGATTTTGTATTTTATTCTGGAGGTGACAGAGAGCCACTGTGGTTTATTGAGTAGGGGAATGATATGGGCCAACCTGTGCTTTGGGAAAATAACTTTAGTGACTGGATTAGAGGATGGACTAGAAGGGGGAGAGACTTGAAACCAGCAGAGCCACCAATAGACCATTTTAATAGTCCATTCATGAGGTGATGCAGCAGAGTAGGGACAGTGTCAGAGAAGAGGAGGAAGCTGGCATATTTGAGAGATGCTGCAGAGCCTTGGAACAGCTTGGATATGGGAGCAAGAGTGAGGAGTCAAGGAAGACTCCTAGGTTATGAACCTGAGGGACTGGATTGAATTTGAGATGTCTACAAGACATCCAGTTGGAGATGTGAGACTGGAGGTCATGAGAGAGATTAGGGCTGGACAAATAGACCTGACTGATCTGAATAATGGAATCCATAGTAACTGATGACATTACAAAGTGAAATAGTACAGAGAAAGAAGAGGAAGGGGTTCAGAATAGACCCTTGGGGGATACATGTGTTTAGTGGGCATAGCCTGAGTGAGAGCAGTGCCATGAAAACTGGAGAAAAGACAATATCCAAGAGAAGAGAATGATGAACACTATCAAAGGCTGGAGAGAGGTCCAAAAGGATAAGGAGTGATAAGTCATTATATGTGGCAAATAAGAGTGAAAAGCAGTTTCAGTTGAATGGGGTAGCAAGTCAGGATGTAGAGAGTTAGGCAGAGAGTGAGAGGAAAAGAAGTGGAGACACTGATCATAGCCAGCCTTCTAAAGGAGTTTAGCCCCAAAAGGGAGGAGAGACAATGCTATAATTAGTGGTGACCAGATCAAATTGGGCTTTTTTGAGGATAGGAAGACATGGGTGTGTTTGTATGCAGTGGCAGCGCAAACAAGTAAACAGACAAGTGCTCAAGCAACTTCTTTTATGGGAAGCCTTTCCAGATTTGCCCTCCCAGCTATTAGTTTCATTAAGTTTTGGTTTCCTTAGAACATAGCACATAGTAGGCACTTAATAAATGTTTATTGATTTGTTGTCTTTTTTAATTCTCTGCTTAATTTTCTGTTAATCTGGATATTTTATTTTTGAAAGAATTCCTCTCATTTAAGTTAGCATATAATTTGGCAAAAGTTTATAACAATTTCCTTTATTTTCTCTTTATTTGTCATGAATTATTTTTTAGTTTTGGATTTGTTATTTTGTTTCCTCTCTTCTCTGTCTTCCATTTCCCTCTTTCTCTATTTCACCTCTTTCTTTGTGGGTTCTATTTAGTAAGTTCTAAAAGTTAGGAGATGGCAAAATTTCAGTGCCAAGGGATGTGGTGCATGATTGGGACTTGATAGGAAAAAGTTACATCTTTATTTCCATAGAATGGGTTTCCTTTGTAATCCTATGCATTTGATTTTATGCATTTAAAAACATTATTCTGAAAAGGGTCCATTGGCTCCAGAATGACAAAGGAGTCCAGAAAACACAAAAGTGGAAGAATCCTTTGATTAGAGGGATATAAGCAAGAAGTTTCAGAGCAGCCTCCTACAGTACAGAATATTAATTACAATAATAGTATTTTATAGTGTTTTAAAGTTTGCAAAGCATTTCGTATGTCATATAATTTTATCCTCACAACCTTGTGAGCTAAGTGTTGTTTTTAACCCCATTTTATAGATGAGGAAACTGAGGCAGAGAGTAATTAAATTACTTCCCCAGGCTCACACCGCTATTAAGTGTCAGAAGCAGGATTTGAACTGAGGTCTTCCTGACTCTGAGTCTTAACCCCCTGCTTCAGCGAGATGAGTGGGTCACTGTGTCTAGAACAATAGCTATCTGATTTTTCCCTACCATGTGTATGCCACTTAATCTGGACAGAGAAGGGCTAGCAGCCAGGAGTGGTAGAGCCTAGCAGTGAGCTTTGTTTAAAACATAGGCAGATAGTTGAGTTTTCTGAGAATCAGAATTGTCCAGCTAAATGATCTCCTATCCACACACTATGAAGTCCCATCAGGTGTGTTGCTGTCCAGAGTTCTGACCTTGATCTCTGTTCAGAGAACAGTCCCCTGCACATAATAAATATTTGTGCTGAATAAACACTTGTTGAATTGATGATCCTAAACTACAGATCTCTTGGCTTCCCTGGAATGCTACTCAGAGTTCTTGGCTCACTTGAATCTTTGCCTTTTGACCTGAACTACTGACTGATCCACTAACTCCTGTTCCAACCCCTCTTCCTCCCACTCTATCCTCCATTACTTACCTCACTCCCCATCCTGGCAGTAACCCAGTGAATGCCTGGGTAAGCATTTTTCCCACATACAGGACAGAAAATATAAATAAGTCTTTCCTTTCTAAATAATCAGATTATATTATTGTAACATCAAGAGATTCATCAAGAATTCTGACTTGGAACATTTTCCATTTAGACTAACATGTACTCAAGACATTAGCACCATTTGTATGAGTGCCCATAGATCAGGGCGCATTCTTTACTTTAGTACTTCAGAAGATCTATGATCCCACCAACATGGTACTCCCTATGCTAATACTGATTGTAGCCTCTCCACATCTTACTAGATAGTTTCATAAGTTGCTGTAGTAAAAAAAAAAAAAGTCACCCCCAAATGGTCAAAGGGTATGAACAGGAAGTTTTCAGATGAAGAAATCAAAGCTATTTCAATATGAAAAAATGCTCTAAATCACTACTGATTAGAGAAATGCAAATTAGAACAACTCTGAGGTACCACCTCACACCTATCAGAATGACTAATATGATAATAAAAGGAAATAATAAATGTTGGAGAAGCTATGGAAAAATTGGAAAATTAATGCATTGTTGGTGGAGCTATGAACTGATCCAACCATTTTGGAGAGCAATTTGGAACTATGCCCGAGGGGCTATAAAACTGTACATATCCTTTGACCCAGCAATATCACTATTAGGTCTTTATCCCAAAGAGATCATTAAAAAGGGAAAAGGACCCACATACAAAAATATTTATAGCTGCTATTTTTGTGGTGGCGAAGAATTGGAAATTGAGGGCATGCCCATCAATTGGGGAATGGCTGAACAAGTTGTGGCATATGAATGTATTGGAATACTATTGTGCTGTAAGAAACAATGAGCAGGTGGATTTCAGAAAAACCTGGAAAGACTTACATGAACTGATGTGGAGTGAAATGAGCAGAACCAGGAGAACACTGTACACAGTATCAGTAACATTCTGTGAGGATCAACTGTGAAAGACTTGGCTCTTCTCAGCAGTACAGTGATCCAAAACAATTCCAAAGGACTTATGATGGAAATTGCTTTCCACATCTAGAAAAAAGAACTGTGGAATCTGGATGCAGATTGAATGATACTGTTTCTTATTTTTTTGTTTTTGTTGTTTCTTTTTTGAGGTTTTTTCTTTTTGTTCTGATCCTTCTTTCACAACATGACTAATGCTGAAATATGTTTAATGTGATTGTACAGATATAACCTATATCAGATTGCTTGCTGTCTTGGGGAGGGGGAGGGGAAGGGAAGGGAAGGAAGGGAGGGAGGGAGGGAGGGAGGAAAATTTAGAACTAGAAATCTTATAAAAACAAATGTTGAAAACTATTTCTACATGTAACTAGAAAATAATAAAATACTTTTATGATAAAAATATCATCCCCTGATGACTACTCTTTCAGAAGTGAACCTCTCTGAATGACAATCCATCACCAATTTCTTCTCAAAGCCTTTCCAGCTTGATAAGATCTGCCAGAACTTGCGTTTCACTTATATAGCCTATAAGAATCCAATGTCTCCTTCCTGTCAGGATAAGGTATCAGAGTAGGAATTTAGGGGTTAAAATCTCATTATAAAACAAACAACAATAGCCACCTAACAAAACCAAAGAGATTTAAAGGACTATTGAAATTATTTTTGTTGAATTATCATTTGGTTAAATTATTTTCTGTGTCATTTCTCCTTGTGGATTCTTACCTTCTGACATGCTTATCTGACTCTCCAGAAGTTTAGCATGTACTTGCTTCTTGGCCTGAGGGAAAGAGGGGACCTTCCTACCTTTTACTTCAATGCCTGAAGATATACTCTGATTTCTTAGTGCCTGACATTGTGACTCAGGGGTCAGTAGTGAGTGGTGATGAAAAATCTATTAATTGGCTGCCGAGTCAGAACTCAGGTGATCAGATAAACGGAATGATTGCCACTACTCATGCTCTTTCTCACCTTTTGAGTTAGGAGGACGACACTGAGCTTCTAGGTGAGGGAGGAAGGGAGAAATCTCAAGTAGGGAAACATGGCAGTAGTCCATGTGTTCAGGTCCCTTTTCTCCTGGTTGCTTGCCACGTGTCCCTAAGCACATGGCTCTGTTTCTTTTCGGTTTATCCTTTAAAAATTTTTTTTTTGTGGGGCAATGGGGGTTAAGTGACTTGCCCAGGGTCACACAGCTAGTAAGTGTCAAGTGTCTGAGGCCAGATTTTGAACTCAGGTCCTCCTGAATCCAGGGCTGGTGCTTTATCCACTGTGCCACCTAGCTGCCCCCTGGTTTATTCTTTCTTCATCTTAGGTGAATGACTTTCTTGAGATGGAAAAGCCCAGGGCCAGTGAGACCAGGAGCTCCATGAAAGCATCCCCGAAGATCCACTGGTGATAGGAGCTGTAGCAACAAAGTGCCCCAGAGCTGGGAGCAGCAGCAGCCCAGTCAGTCAATATTTATTGTGTTCCTGCTCTGTACCAGGCACTCTGTTAAGTGTTGGGGATACAGATGTGGCAAAGAAAAAGAGTCCCTGGTCTCAAGGAACTGACAGTTTCATGTGAGAGGGTGTGACGGCTGGGAATGGAGAGACAGATGCTCTGGAGGCCTCTGTAAATGGAAGCATTTTCCTCTCTCTCTCTCTCTCTCTCTCTCTCTCTCTCTCTCTCTCTCTCTCTCTCTCTCTCTCTCTCTCTCTCTCTCTTGTGAGGCAATTGGAGTTAAGTGACTTGCCCAGGGTCACACAGCTAGTAAGTGTTAAGTGTCTGAGTCTGAATTTGAACTCAGGTCCTCCTGGCTCCAGGGCCGGTGCTCTATCCACTGAGCCACCTAGCTGCCCCACGATCTCCACTCTCAACCTTCCAATCCAGGGGCTCCAAGAAGAGAGGGTGCTGATGAGATTGGAGAGCTGGGGCTGACGGCATCTTGCTGGGGACATGACAGACAAGTCCAAAGATTTAGACCCAGCCAGGGAAAGTGTGTTCTGTCAGGGGGACCAGCACAGCCACTGAATAACCTGCCTGACCCCTGCCCAGCAACAGATTGAATCAACAGCTGATACACTGCTACCTTAAGCAGCTTTGGAGGGGACTCTGCAAAGGGAGAAACGGATCATCTGTCTCAGTCGTGTGGAGCCTCCTCTCTTCAGGGACCGTTATGTCTATAAAGTAAGAGCGTGGCCCTGGGCTGCGGGGCCTGCTTTGTAACTGCTATTCTTCCTGTCCTGTCAATCCCAAGGTCATTTGTTTCAGTCGTGTCTGACGCTTCCTGACCCCATTTGGGGTTTTCTTGGAAAAGATGCTGGGGTGGTCTGTCATTTCCTTCTCCGGCTCATTTTATAGATGAGGGAACTGAGGCAAAAAGGGTGAAGAGACTTGCCCAGGGTCACCCAGCTAGTCTGAGGCTGCATTTGAACTCAGAAAGATGAGCCTTTCCGACTCCAGGTCCAGCCCTCTATCTGCTGCAGCAGCGCCTGGCTGCCCAATCTTAGCAAAAAGCCTTTGATAAAAGCTGGTACATATCCACTGGTCGGACATGGGCAGTACTCTGGATGGGCACTGGAGAGCAATAGTAATAGAGACCCCATCTCCTCAGGGTCACCCCTGGATGCTGAACTCCTCCCTGGAAAACTGCTGGTCTGGCGTGAGCTGGGAAAGGGGGCACAGAGGGGGCGCAGCATCTGTAACTCTGCTCCTTGTTTTTTCATTGAAATAACACCTTGGAAAAAATTAAATTAAATTAAAATTTAAAATGGGGGCAGCTAGGTGGCGCAGTGGATAAAGAAACGGCCCTGGATTCAGGACTTGAGTTCAAATCCAGCCTCAGACACTTGACACTTATTAGCTGTATGACCCTGGGCAAGTCACTTAACCCTCATTGCCTCGCAAAAAGATAAAATAAAAATAAGAAATAACACCTTGGACCACTTTCCTAGCCCCTTATCTGTGACTGAGAACGCCTGTGGAATGCTGCCAAAGCAGGCAGCTGCCAGTCTTTGGTATCAGTCTTGAAGGTTATGCATTTCCTATTTCCCATGGTATCTGATCCTCCTGCCACACTTTCCGTTGCTGATTGAGCCTTCACTCCTGCCTCCTGACACACAAAACCAAGAGGAAGGGTCTTCTTGCCGCTCACACCTACTTCCAGATCTTCCCTTTGCAATCTCTGTTCCTTCAAGGTTTGTTCCATGCAAGAAAAGGCAGGCTTCCCTCTCAAACTACCTTATATTTATTTGGTATCAACACATACACACATAAGCCAGGCCCTAACTGCAGTATCAGCAGAAGGTGAGGGGCCAAGGAATCAAGCACCGTGGTGTCCAAAGGCATAAGAAGTTGACTGAGGCAGTGGTGTTGAGTTCCAGGGCCATCACTTGCCCTTTGCCCATAGGGGGTGGCCCAAATTGCCTGGATAGAAGGGGCACTGAGCGCATCCCTTTCCCTCCTCCCTTTTTTCCGTATTGTCCTACCTGAAAGGAGCACTTTTCAGTCTGTTCTTCTGGTTCGAGCACTTGTCTCTCAGGAGCTCCTTTAAATGCAAATGTGCACTCTGCCAGAGTTGAGTATATTAAGCAATGTTAATCTTTAACATCTCAGACTAGACTAATGTATCAGATAAATTAGCTGCCACTCACAAACAGTAGCACTGAAGAAATAGGGATGGCAGCAAGCTAAATTCAGA